>NC_060139.1:23576186-23886186 GCF_021461385.2 Schistocerca piceifrons
TTAATGGAACAATAGAAGGTGAGATTTTAATGAATAACGAAAAGTTTGCGAAAGAAAGTTAAGCTTTCAATGTAGTAATATCCGTTATTCTACACAGCAAATTATGTTCGACCACAACCTAAAGTAGGCGGGGTAAAAATCACGTGGAGCTAAGCAGTAATTACATACTTTGGTTAACATTCCTCATTTTCTACCAAATACAGTGAGAGATTCTAACAATACCAGCACTTGCAAAGTAGGTTACAAATCAGATTAATAATGTTGCTCACGCAGCATATGTTCGCTTTCTCGGGTAACAAAAAAGTTATTGACTGTGGATGGTATCGTCAAAATGGACATAATGAAGTCACTGTACAAAAGTCATTAATTTTGGCACTTATCTTCAATGGATTCCCACGTAGAGTTCGTCGAAGTTGTTATGGTTGATCTTGTGATTCTAGCGTGATTCCGCTTTGACTGCTAGAAGGGCCAGATCTGTATTTTAGCTATATTTGAAGATTAACAAATACGTTTTTCAGGAAATTCTTAATGATCAGACGATCCCAGATCAGAACAATGGTATGGTAGAAATAATTTGTGACTTGGTGTTCACGATCCACATTTTTATTAAACTTCTTGTAAATTCACATATGCTTCTTCTTAACTGTCACATCTTCAAGAAAACAGTTTTGTATCAATCGTCATATATTTAATTTCCACTTTAACCAAACACAAGACTTGACTGTTCTTTTACAAAGCGAAATAAGAACTTCACTTCTTCAAAGTGAAACAAAGACTGCTCTGTGCGCTTTCGCGCCAAAACGGTTACAAAGATTATGACAGTCTCACAGAAATGAATACACACAAGAACCATATCACTGTAATATATCGATACATCGGAGTACCTATACATTAATAAAACCAAATGTGAATATTGTCACAAAAAATGTCTGTTACTACGCAGAAAAGTAGTACGATATTACTGGTATCGAGAACTGGGGTTGGAGTGCCGTAATGGTCACTTAAATAAAGAACCATTACAAGATTTGTACTCTAAAGGACGTTTTAAAGATATACAGTAATTTGTCAAATTTTATAGCCACTTACCCTAACGACTGTAATATTTCAATAGTTTGAATCAGACAACTGAGTAAAGATATCTTATAGGCAGCGGCTTGTTTAATAAACAAGCAATCAGAGCTGTCAGTATTATAAGGGTTATAGCGCACGGAAGTCCAGTGGGCATTATCTGCGTTATTGCGACACACATATTGCTGAATGGCATTTGTTGACGAGCGCCTAAGATACCGACAGATGTTCTGTGGCACAACTCGTTTTCCTATGTCCTCGTATGCAGTACCGCCTACTTAGTGGGAACTGTTTTGCAGACACTCTTTGTGGAGCATAACGGGGAAGCCTCTGTCAACTCACAAAGAAGAAGTTCGAACACTGCGGTGCGGCACTGCTTGCCTGGCTTTTGGCGCACAACTTCCTGCTCACAAAACAGCGGCACGTCCCCGAGCACTGCTCTGCCTTGAATATTTCAGTATGTGCTCCCTGCCATGGAAGATGCCAATCGTCGCACGAGACATGTACTCAGAAAGTTCAAGCAGGAAGGCGAAACCTACCAGTGGACTGAAACTGGAGCTCCTGTCTTAAGGTCAGGTACACAGGCAAACGAAACCTCAGTTTGACAGCCAATTCGCGACACACTATTCTGAGATTGTTATATGTACATTACATAATTATGGATCATCTCCGATATAGAGGGTTAAAAAGTCGAATCAGTCATCTACAGAGTTAACTACGTTTTCGTAGCTGCTCCTGTTGGGATTTCCCCTCGCAACCCTATACAGCATGTAAAGGATATAACTACAGACACTTTTATATATTCTACCTCAATATTAGCGCACTTCAGCGTGTTGGCTGTTATTTTTCTGTGTCAAACAGTCTTCACTCATACACATCACAAACTGTACGACCTCATGTTTGCAGCATATCCGTAACTGGGACGTGAAGTGAAAACACCTGGCAGTACAGACTAACCGTCTTGCATCCACGCCCGCCCACTTCAACACTTGATCTCCTGTCCAGGGGAAAATGAGCATTAATTGCACTCTCTTGCCACGTATACTTGCAGGAGCCATCCAAACTAAAAACATACTACTGATAATAATACAATTATTAATCTGCAAATTATTTACTGACGTAGTGTTGTTCGGTATACTGTCCTCAGTTACCAATAGAAGTATGTGCGCCTATATTCATTACACCCGGTATAGCAATCAACAAAAGGGTCCCACCCCATACATAGTTTCACCTAAAAATTAGTTGTTTAACTAATAATAAGACAAAAAAATGAAACATATTATTTCCCTTCTCCATAGCTATAACATGGATAAAAGAAAAAATCCTGGTAAACCACAGAAACTGACAACGGAATAATATACACATCAAAAAAAGTCTTGCATCACCTCGGTTCCGAGATTCCCGGTACCTGAACAGAAAATTTGGATAGAGATCAACATAAATATTATTTCCGCCTGTTTTATTGCTCATGAAAACCGCACATTGCATGTTGTACCACCATACAGCGAGACCTTCACAGGTCCAGAGAGCTGTACACACCGGTACCTCTAATACCCAGTAGCACGTCCTCTTGCATTGATGCATGCCTGTATTCGACGTGGCATACTATCCACAAGTTCATCAAGGCACTGTTGGTCCAGGTTGTCCCACTCCTCAACGGCGATGCGGCGTAGATCCCTCAGAGTGGTTGGTGGGACACGTCGTCCAAAAACAGCCCTTTTCAATCTATCCCAGCCATGTTCGATAGGGTTCATGTCTGGAGAACATGCTGACCACTTTAGTTGAGCGATGTTCCCATTTCTACGAAGTGGTCAAAATACGGTCCTGTCGCACTTATCGCCGGCCGGGGTGGCCGAGCGGTTCTAGGCGCTACAGTCTGGCACCGCGCGACCTCTACGGTCGCAGGTTCGAATCCTGCCTCGGGCATATGTGTGTGATGTCCTTAGGATAGTTAGGTTTAAGTAGTTCTAAGTTCTAGGGGACTGATGACCTCAGAAGTTAAGTCCCATAGTGCTCAGAACCATTTTTTTGTCGCACTTATTATCTCACTCTGTTTCTACACGGGTTGCAGAAGGTGGTACACACAGCGCGCTCCGACTTCTGCTTACTTCCGACTTCAATTGGGCCGATTACATGGACGCAACTGCAGGGAGGCTGGGGCAGAGACCGAGGAAGAGTTACAGGATGCAGAGGAACAGTGTAAAACTACATTGGAGTTTTGCTGTAGCAGACAGTTTCGAAAAAAGGGACTCGTTTCGAGATATAAGTGTGGCACGAATATTATTCGCCAGTGGCTGCAATCGTTAAAAGACGTCTCCACAGAAACCAACGCAAGAATGCGGCTGAATGGAGAGACTTGATTCCAGATCCCTAACAGCATATTTCTACCAGAAAGCGTTACACTATCGGTGACCCTTACGTGTGCCTGTAGAACCTCGCCTTTTATGCAGAGTGACAGTCGCATAATCGTTGTGATCGTGTTCCTATCAGCGCAGTCCTTACGTGTAATGTATGTTGCGGTTGTAGAATCCTTGTGCAGTCAGCTTCAAACGTCGGTTTTCAAATAGACTTCCTTGGAACGAGGAAGACGTGCTGTAACGCCGGAAATGCATATCCTCGTATTTCCATCTATTGTACTATTTTTTTTCCTTATTTTGTTACCTCAATATATGACGTTTCTGTGTCTTTGTATATATATGCATTTATGTCGAGGTATAATTGGTTTGTTGTGTAAAGATTATTTGTATTTTTACGCTGGGTCTGGCCTAGGGAAACTATGCTATCGAACCATTACATCGATAGGTTGTGTGGAGAACCAAAGTGTTTACGATCTTTGGTAGTGTTAACTCTACCGCGTGGAGCGCGGGCAGAGCAGAGAGAGTCTGACTGGGGTGGTGCAGTGGAGCAGGTGTGTTGTGTGAAGCTCCCGCGAGTTGCCGCGCTTTCGGGGTTTGGCAGCATGTAACTGCGCTCTACTTGCGATGATAGTTTCTGACATGGTGTCGCGGACGGGAAGCATTAGCTGGCGCACATCGAGAGCCCGTTTCATCTGGTGACCGTCTCGAGAAGAAGGCGCGCCAACATCCAGCTTCTGCAACAGCGACGGCCGACAATGAGTGACTGTCGCCACCTCCTCGATCGACGGCTTCAAACCTTCAATCAGCCAACAAGGAAGACTGGAAGCACGTAAAGTTTTAGAACTGTATGGCAGACCTCAGCTTTTCAAACTTTTAAAATTGTTGCATCACAAAATTACAGCAACTTAGAATGAACCTTTGTTGCTCATTGTCCCAATTGCATTGCCACGCAGGGTCCCTTCCTTTTCCGAAATGAGCCCAAGTGTCGTTGAAATTCAAACGCCAGCATCATTCGATTTCACTTCTTTAATTTCAAAGTTCAGTTAAGGTATTCATAGATGGCTACAATATTTAGATTGCACAAGCACAAATTAAGAGTGCGAGTTTTGTTACTGTATTTCAGTTACCTGTGACTGCAGCTCAGCTTGGTACGTACTAAATTTTACTATTGTTAATTGTTCAGAATCATTTAATTCAAGTTCAAAGTTAAATCTCTTATTTCTAAATTGCGTAGATTCAAGTAGCTTTTGAAATGATTGTTAAGGTAGTCCAAGGCTAACCGTATTTTACTGAATTTCGATGTGCTTCAGAAAGAACGCTCACTATTAACTTCAGTCACTAAATTAACTTTAGATTTTCCGGTTTTATTAATTCTTTTGCTAAATTAAGTCAGAGTGTCGCGAAATTTATTACTTCTGACAAACTTTCAGTTTTCACACTATACGTGTCAACCTCCAGTTGCCACGCTTCTAGTGCTAATTATATGTGTAATAACCTTTCTTTTTCAGTTACTATAGTAATTTTCCTTAGGACTGGCGACCGTAATTCCCCCCAAATCTCAAATATCTAATTACCGCTAGTTAATTGTTAACGTAACGGCCGCACATTTACTATCTTTATTAACTTTACCCCGTTTCAAAATTAATTTCCACCAGTTTCATTTGCATTTTTCCTTTCATTTAGCTGTAACCCTTTCCTCCCTCTTTACCGACAAATTGACTTCGGTGACGATTGCTTTTCCCAAATTTCCATTAGGTACACGCGGTTTAATTTTTCACTGTCATTAAGGTCGATAAGTGAGGGGGAGGTTACAGTGCACGATGTGCAAGATGGGGGCGTGAATTGTTGTCCACGAAGACGAATGCCTCGCCAATATGTTGCCGATATGGTTGCACTATCGGTCGGAGGATGGCATTCACGTATCGTACAGCCATTACGGCGTATTGCGTGACCACCAGCGGCGTGCGTCGGCCCCACATAACGCCACCCCAAAACACCACGTAGCCTCCTCCTTGCTGTATTCGCTGGACAGTGTATCTAAGGCGTTCAGCCTGACAGGGTTGCCTCCAAACACGTCTCCGAAGATTGTCTAGTTTAAGGCAAGACACTCATCGGTGAAGAGAACGTGATGCCAATCCTGAGCGGTCCATTCGGCATGTTGTTGGGCCCGTCAGTACCGCGCTGCATGGAGTCGTGGTTGCAAAGAATGGACCTCGCGATGGACGTCGGGAGTGAAATTGAGCATCATGCAGCCTATTGCGTACAGTTTCAGTCGTAACACGACGTCCTGTGTCTGATTCAACATGGTGGAGTTGCTGTCAGGGTTCCTCGGAGCCATAACCCGTAGGTAGTGGTCATCCACTGCAGAAGTAGCCCTTAGGCGGCCTGAGCGGGCTGTCATCGACAGTTCCTGTCTCTCTGTCCCTCCTCCACGTCCGAACAACATTGGTTCGGTTCACTCCGAGAAGCCTGGATACTTCCCTTGTTGAGAGCCCTACCTGGCACAAAGTAACAACGCGGGCGCAATCGAACCACAGTACTGACCGTCTAGGCATGATTGAACGACAGATAACACGAGCTGTGTAACTCCTTCCTTGCGGAATGAATGGAACTGATCGGCTGTCGGACCCCCTCTGTCTAATGGGCGCTGCTCATGCATGGTTGTTTACATCTTCAGGCGGGTCTAGCGACATCTCTGAACAGTCAAAGAGACTCTGTCTGTGATACAGTATCAACAGTCAAGGTCTGTCTTCAGGAACTCTGGGAACCGGGGTAACGCAACACGTTGTTTGATGTGTTTATTTTATCCTGAAACTATCTTCAGCCGTAATACCATCTTCTGGCAGACGTATTATTCTAGTTACAGCGTGTGATTAATGTAAATAAGTGGGAACACTATGGGATTTAGGAACATACCCAACAGTTGTTCGCATCTAAGAAGGAGGCAGATGGTCGTCCTCCAGCGTCAACAAAGAGGGAAGACATTTCAATCTGAATGGTATCATGTAAAGAGGGTGATGCCAAAGGATTCGGTTCTGGGTTGTTTGCTTTCATACATATATGTCACTGATCTTCCAGTAAACGTGGCATATGATTAAAAAAATGTTCACTTTTCAGGTGGCACAAATATTATTGTGAAACATGTGGTATGTAATGTAAACAATGTAGCTAGTGAAGCAGTTGGTAACATCAGTATGTGACTTCCAGGAAACTGAATAGCACATAAATGTTAAGGAACGAATTACCTACTGTTTCTGACAAGTAATTCTTGTAAAAGGGAAAATTTAGTGCACCCAGTTGGGCAGTGAACAATCTCGACCATTTTAATTTGTTAATACGGACTATCTATAATAAACTGTATACTGGTCAAACAAACATAGCTTGCAAGAGTCTAATTCCACTTCCGTTGAACATGTGCTGTAGGAAGGTGATAGATTATAAGCTAACATATAAGTATTACACATAACTAACCAAAGAAAAAACATCACGCTCTTACTAAAACACGGAGTAAATAAAAACGTAGTATAAAACCTCCACCTGGTTATAAATGATCATTTGCACCTGTGCACATTCCTATTCTTAAGCATCACATGCTCAAGTCAACCAACGACAAACTTCTTAATGTCAGTCCGTATGATCACATTCGTATGCCCTAACTAGTACAGCAATGTTATTGTAATTATACCGTGTTCTCTTTCTTCCATCGATCTTTAGCGTTACATTCACACAACTTGTTTATTTTACGCCGAAGACCCAAAGAAACTTTTATACCTGCCTAATATCGCGTAGGGCCCTCGCGAGCACGTAGAAGTGCCGTAACACGACGTGGAATATTCTAGACTAATGTCTGGAGCAGTGCTGGGGTGAAATGACACCATGAATCCTGCAGGGCTGTCCAAAGATCCGTAAGAGTACGAGGGGATGGAGGTCTCTACTGAACAGCGCGTTGCAAGGCATCCCAGATATGCTCAATGACGTTCATGTCTGGGGAATTTGGTGGCCAGTGGAAGTGTTTAAAGTCAGAACAGTGTTCCTAGGGTCACTCTGTAGCAATTCTGGATGAGTGCGGTGTCGCATTGTCCTACTGTAATTGCCCTACTCCGTCCGAATGCAGAATGCACATGAATGGATGGAGGTGATCAGAGAGGATGCTCACGTACGTGTATCCTCCTGTCAGAGTCTTATATAGACGTATCACTCCAACCGCACACGCCCCACACCATTACTGAGCCTCCACCAGCTTAAACGGTCCCCTGCTTACATGCAGGGTTCATAGATTCATGAGTTTGGCTCCGTAACGGTACACGCACATCCGCGCGATACTATTTCAAACGTGACTCGTCCGACAAGCAACAAGTTTCCACTCATCAACAGTCCAATGTCACTGTTGACGGGCTCAGGCGTGGCGTAAAGCTTTGTATCATACAGTCATTAAGGGGCACGAGTGGGGCTTCGGCTCCGAAAGCGCAAATGAATGACGTTTCGGTGAATGTTTCGCACGATGACACTTGTCGATGGCCCAGCACTGAAATCTGTAGCAATTTGTGAAACGGTTGCACTTCTGTCACGTTGAACGAGTCTCTTCAGTCGTCTTTGGTCCCCTTCTCGCAGGATCTTTTTTCCGGTAGCAGCGATGTCGGAGATTTTATGCTTTACCGAATTCACGATTTTCACGGTACGCTCGTGAAAAGGTCGTGCGGGAAAATCCCCACTTCATCGCTACCTAGGAGACGCTGTATCATCGGTCGTCCGCCGACTAAAAAACAGTTCAAATAGCTCTGACCACTATGGGAGTTAACATCTGAGGTCATCAGTCCCCTAGACTTAGAACTACTTAAACCTAAGTAACCTAAGGACATCACACACATCCATAACAGAGGCAGGATTCGAACCTGCGACCGTAGCAGCAGCGCGGTTCCGGACGGAAGCGCCTAGAAACGCTCGTCCACAGCGGCCGGCTGCGCGAACTATTACACCACGTTCAGACTCACTTAAATCTTGATAATCTGCCATTGTAGCAGTAGTAACCGATCTAACAACTGAGCCAGACACTTGTTTTCTTATACAGGCATTGCCGACCGCAGGGCCGTATTCTACCTGTTTACATATCTATGTATCTGAGTACACATGCCTATACCAGTTCCTTTGGAGCTTCAGTGTAATACTGTATGCCTTATTTATGTGCTGTGTTTTACATTACCTATTTTGTAAGTAGTACCTTAACTCTGCAATTTTACAAGCCTCGTGAATAACATTAGTGGCGAGCGCTCGAATTGACTTTCTCATCCAATATAAAGACCAAAATTTATTTGTGTGCTGATAGTATCTTTTCTTCTAATGTTTGGTTTCACACACACTAGTGGCTCTTGTCGACGCTAGTTTGTTGCTTACAGACGAAGAACCATTAAAACAATGAGCTAAGTCCGCAGTTCGTGATCGTGCGGTAGCGTCCTAGCTTCCCGCGCCCGGGTTCCCGGGTTCGATTCCCGGCGGGGGCAGGGATTTTTTCTGCCTCGTGACGACTGGGTGTTGTGTGATGTCCTTAGGTTAGTTAGGTTTAAGCAGTTCTAAGTTCTCGGGGACTGATGACCATAGATGTTAACTCCCATAGTGCTCAGAGCCATTAGAACCATTTGACGAACTAATAAACCGAAATGTGCCTTCACTATGAGATAATCTGTACTATCTCTGACAGTAAAACATGAAGTTATGTCTAGTTTGATAATTTCACTACATTGTCTCCTATGGTATCAGATTTTGCGGGAGATTCTCTTCTGAAGAGTAGCTATAGAAGAGCGATCACACAGTCAGTTCGTGCGAAGTTCCGACGAGGAGTAGATATTACAGTTATATATGTAATACAGATTTTTCGGGCATGTCCGAAAGAACAAATACCACACATATAATAGTAATTTACGTATATGTGGTCTTTAGCAGCATACCTAGATATCGTAAGTGTGAATGCACCCTATGTGGCCGGCCGCTGTGGCCGAGCGGTTCTGGGTGCTTTAGTCCGGAACCACGCTGCTGCTACGGTCGCAGGCTAGAATCCTGCCTCGGGCATGGATGTGTGTGATTTCCTTAGGTTAATTAGATTTAAGTAGTTCTGTCCTGTAGTGCTCAGAGCCATTTGAACCGTTTGAGCAACATAGGTGCGACTTCTTGCGGAAATCGTGAGAGATGCAGCGAACAACGACGAAAACTGACAGGGGCGCCGTGGAAGTAATGTGTGACAGGCTGAGAAGTTTGATGGGACGGGAGCTCTACCTGTATAGCCGAAGCAGTTTAGGCGACCGCTCGCGTAAAGCGAGAAATCCAGGTTCGACTCCTGGTCTGAAAGAAATTTTTACTTGTCAGCATTGAATTATTTCAATGGCCTCATGCGACTAACGTCGGTATTTCTCTTTCATCATGTACACTAAGGTGACAGAAGTCATGGGATAGCGTTATTCACATATACAGCAAGCGGTTGTATCGCGTACACGAGATATAAAAGGGCAATGCATTGGCGGAGCTGACAATTGTACTCAGGTGATTCAAACGAACAGGTTTCCCACGTGATACGGCCACACGACGGCTATAAACAGATAGAGTGGTAGTTGGAGCTACGCTCATGGGGATTTCCATATTGGGAAAAGTTAGAGAATTCAATATTCCGAGATCTAAAGTGAAGTGTCAAGAGTGTGTAGAGCACACCAAATTACAGGCGTTACGACTCATCCAGGAGAACGTAGTCGTCGACGGACTTCACTTAAAAACAGAGAGCAACGGAGTTTGCTTAGAGTTGCAGGGCTAACGGACAAGTAATACTGCGCGAAAAACCGCAAAAATCGATGGGAGACGTACAACTAACGTATCCGTTAGGACAGTGCGGCGAAATTTAGGAATGGTGGCCTATGGCAGCAGAGGACAGTATGACATGCCCTGCAGTGCCTCTCCTAGGCTCGTGACCAATTCTCCGCAATACTGAGAGTGGTAATGATGTTCAGTCCCAATGGGGCACTGATAAATGGGGCGTTCCCCAAGGGTCGGTGCTGGGGCCCCTGCTGTTTCTTATTTATATAAATGACAGTATAGTAGTGATGAAGAGTGGGCTGAGGTTCAAGACATTAGTCAGGAAGAATCAATACACAAAGAAGTGGGATACGGAAGTACTAAGGAATGACGAGATACGTTTGAAGTTCTCTAACGCTATAGATACAGCAATAAGGAATAGTGCAGTAGGCAGTACAGTTGAAGAGGAATGGACATCTCTAAAAAGGGCCATCACAGAAGTTGGGAAGGAAAACATAGGTACAAAGAAGGTAGCTGCGATGAAACCATGGGTAACAGAAGAAATACTTCAGTTGATTGATGAAAGGAGGAAGTACAAACATGTTCCGGGAAAATCAGGAATACAGAAATACAAGTCGCTGAGGAATGAAATAAATAGGAAGTGCAGGGAAGCTAAGACGAAATGGCTCCAGGAAAAATGTGAAGACATCGAAAAAGATGTGATTGTCGGAAGGACAGACTCAGCATACAGCAAAGTCAAAACAACCTTTGGTGACATTAAAAGCAACGGTGGTAACATTAAGAGTGCAACGGGAATTCCACTGTTAAATGCAGAGGAGGGAGCAGATAGGTGGAAAGAATACGTTGAAAGCCTCTATGAGGCTGAAGATTTGTCTGATGTGATAGAAGAAGAAACAGGAGTCGATTTAGAAGAGATAGGGGATCCAGTATTAGAATCGGAATTTAAAAGAGCTTTGGAGGACTTACGGTCAAATAAGGCAGAAGGGATAGATAAAATTCCATCAGAATTTCTAAAATCATTGAGGGAAGTGGCAACAAAACGACTATTCACGTTGGTGTGTAGAATATATGAGTCTGGCGGTATACCATCTGACTTTGGGAACAGCATCATCCACACAATTCCGAAGACGGAAACAGCTGACAAGTGCGAGAATTATCGCACAATCAGCTTAACAGCTCATGCACCGAAGCTGCTTACAAGAATAATATACAGAAGAATGGAAAAGAAAATTGAGAATGCGCTAGGTGACGATCAGTTTGGCTTTAGGAAAAGTAAAGGGACGAGAGAGGCATTTCTGACGTTACGGCTAATAATGGAAGCAAGGCTAAAGAAAAATCAAGACACTTTCATAGGATTTGTCGACCTGGAAAAAGCGTTCGACAATATAAAATGGTGCAAGCTGTTCGAGATTCTGAAAAAAGCTATAGGGAGAGACGGGTCATATACAATATGTACGACAACCAAGAGGGAATAATAAGAGTGGACGATCAAGAACGAAGTGCTCGTATTAAGAAGGGTGTAAGACAAGGCTGTAGCGTTTCACCCCTACTCTTCAATCTGTATATCGAGGAAGCAATGCTGGAAATAAAAGGAAGGTTCAGGAGTGGAATTAAAATACAGTGTGAAAGGATATCAATGATACGATTCGCTGATGACATTGCTATGCTGAGTGAAAGTGAAGAAGAATTAAATGATCTGCTGAACGGAATGAACAGTCTAATGAGTACACAGTATGGTTTGAGAGTAAATCGGAGAAAGACGAAGGTACTGAGAAGTAGTAGAAATGAGAACAGCGAGAAACTTAACATCAGGATTGATGGTCACAAAGTCAATGAAGTTAAGGAATTCTGCTACCTAGGCAGTAAAATAACCAATGACGGACGGAGCAAGGAGGACATCAAAAGGTGACTCGCTATGGCAAAAAAGGCATTTCTGGCCAAGAGAAGTCTACTAATATCAAATACCGGCCTTAATTTGAGGAAGAAATTTCTGAGAATGTACGTCTGGAGTACAGCATTGTATGGTAGTGAAACATGGACTGTGGGAAAACCGGAACAGAAGAGAATCGAAGCATTTGAGATGTGGTGCTATAGACGAATGTTGAAAATTAGGTGGACTGATAAGGTAAGGAATGAGGAGGTTCTACGAATCGGAGAGGAAAGGAATATGTGGAAAACACTGATAAGGAGAACGGACAGGATGATAGGACATCTGCTAAGACAGGAGGGAATGACTTCCATGGTACTAGAGGGAGCTGTAGAGGGCAAAAACTGTAGAGGAAGACAGAGATTGGAATACGTCAAGCAAATAATTGAGGACGTAGGTTGCAAGTGCTACTGTGAGATGAAGAGGTTAGCACAGGAAAGGAATTCGTGGCGGGCCACATCAAACCAGTCAGTAGACTGATGACCAAAAATTCTTTCTAGTATCACAGTTGATTCAAAAATATTTGTTTGCTGATGACACCAGCTTGGTAGTGAAGGATCTTGTGTGTAATATTGAAACAGTATAAAATAATGTAGTTCATGAAATAAGTTCGTGGCTTGTGGAAAATAATTTGATGATAAATCACAGTAAGACTCAGATTTTACAGTTTTTAACTCACAATTGAACAAGAACCTATATTGTGATCAGACAGAATGGGCATATTATAAGCTATATGTGGTGTAAGTTCGAGAACCTCTTGTCGACCCCTATTCAATAGCCCTCACAGTATATATTTTCTTTAATGTCGTTCGTTGTTAGAAATATTACCTTTTGCCAAAGAGTTAGCAGCTTTCACTCAGTTAATACTAGGCAGAAATCAAACCTGCATGTGGAATGCACTTCGTTGACTAATGCGCAGAAAGGAGTCCAGTTTTCTGCTGCATCCATTTTCAATAAGCTACCACAAGAATTCAAAAATCTTAGCAGTAGCCCAAACACTTTTAAGTCTATACTGAAGAGTTTCGTCATGGCTCACTCCTTCTATTCTGTCGAGGAAGAGCTGAAAAATTAAGCAAATTCCAGTGTTACATTGTTGATTTTCTTTATTTAAACTTACGACTGGTCGCCTGAATATGTTTCTTATATTTCATTTTATCTATTTCTACTATCGTGTTATGATTTCATGTATTGACTCGTTCCATGACCATGGAGACTTCTCCTTAATTTGGTCCCACGGAAAAATTAATAAATAAATAAACAAAAATAAATATCGTGATTGTGCCCTAGATTGCTGGAAGATGAGTGCCGGTTTCAGTTGCTAAGTGCTGATGGTAGGGTTCGATTATGCGCTGACCCCACGAAGACATGCATCCAGGCTACCAACAAGGCCGTGCTCATGATGTTGGCCACTCCATAAGGACAAGGTCTGTGTTTACATTCAATGGACCGGGCCCTCTGCTCCGACTGAACCGATCACTGACTTGAAATAGTTATGTTCGTCTACTTCATCTGGAGCAATTCGTGGAATGGTTCAAATGGCTCTGAGCACTATGGGACTTAACATCTGAGGTCATCAGTCCCCTAGAACTTAGAAATACTTAAACCTAACTAACCTAAGGACATCACACACACATCCAGTCCCGAGGCAGGATCCGAACCTGCGACCGTAGCCCTCGCGCGTTTCGATACTGTAGCGGCTAGAACCGCTAGAACGGCCAATTCATGGACTTCACGTTCCCAAATAACAATGAAATTTTTATGGGTGACATTGCTTCATGCCACCGGGCTACAATTGTTCTGGATTGGTTTGAAGAACACTTTGGACAATTCGAGCGGATGGTTTAGCCATCCACATCGCCCCACATGAACCCCATCGAAAATTTCTGGGACGTAATCGAGAGGTCAGTTCGTACAGAAAATCCAGCATCTACGACACTTGTGCCTTTATGAGTGGCCGTCGAGGCAGCACGGTTCAATATTTCTGCACAGAACTTCGAACGATTTGCTGAGTCCATGTCACGTCGAGCTGCCGCAATAATCCGGGTATAAGGAGGTCCAGCACGATATTAGGAGGTATAGCATGGCATTTGTCATATCACTGTATACATACGGCAGTGGAATCATGAATAGTAATAATAGTAATAAATCATTTTCAATAAACTTCGAACAGAAGTAATAAACCCCAAGTATTCAAATCTAAACTGCAAGCTTTCCTTTCGGAACAATTTTATTCTATATAGGAATCCCTCGCAGTAGTTGTTACCTTTCCTCTTTATTTCTGTTATTTATTCGTATACTCTAATACTGTTCGTGTTTTACTAATTCAGTAGTTTCTTTGTTTATAAATTTTTAAATCAGCATTCTACATGTACTCAGCGCCTGAACCTGCCTTTTATGGTCCTCCAGCCATTCATACCCAATCCACTTCCCTTTACTTTTTACTCACTTCATGATCAATTAGTTTTGTCTCGCATGATGATACGGAAGCTCTTAAATAAATGATAAAAGTATAACACCTGTTATAGTATCACGTAATACTATTTTCATTTACTGAGGGTATTTTTGTTCTGTCGCTACAAACAGAAAAAATGCCTGAAATGCGTGTTTTTCTCATCAAAGGCGTTTCGGTTTATTGAAGGTGAGCATCACCAGTGGTGGCAATTTTTGCAGAATTACCACCACTGAAGCTACTTTACCTCAATAAAGCGAAACGCCTGTGGTGAGAAAAACACGTATTTTCTTCTCATTGTAACGACGGAACGGAAACACGTCCGCGAATTGTAAAGCAACTACGGCCAAAATGGCCACACAAATAAAGAATTTACTACTTCTATGTCTATATTCGGATATAAATATCCAAGAGGGTAATACGTATGCGACGCACTTGGCGGCTTTCTTAGCGCTGCTAAGCAATGGATAGTTGTAAAACCGGTACTGCGCCGGTGAATAGCTGGAAGATATTAAATACTGCCTATACGGGCTGTCGACGACACACTCGATTTACTCTGTACATGGCTCGCAAAGCACCGGCCGGAGACCATAACAGTGCTGGCATCTCCATGCGCTTAAGGCATCTCGAAAGACTAACACTGATTTATTTCTTATGGGCAAATAGGTATTCCCTATTTGTACTTATTTAGAGCCGTTTAAGTGCGACACTCTAGCTGTGGGGTGTCACTGCCAGCATAAGGATTACTGGAAAACTGGTCATGCAAACATGGTTATAAAAGAAGTTTTGCTCCTTCATGTGTGCGTTCCCTTATTGTAACACTGTTTTGAAATACTAGCCTTAGCCAAAATGATTGGTTCAAATGGCTCTGAGCGCTACGGGACTTAATATTTCAGGTCATCAGTCCCCTAGAACTTAGAACTACTTAAACCGAACTAACCTAAGGACATCACACACATCCATGCCCGAGGCAGGATTCGAACCTGCGACCGTAGTGGTCGCGCGGTTCCAGACTGAAGCGTCTAGAACTGCTCGAGCCAAAATGTATCCACTTTCACATGCAATTCAGAGGCCTCTATCGTAGTCAGTAGGCTACTTCAGATAACATGATCTCTTAGGAATACTAGTGCAGAAGTAGGTAAGTGTCGGATCAGAGAAACATAACATGAACGTCTACCTTCTTCTACTGCTAGCTTCGATGTCTCCTCCCGGTGGTTGTGGGCGGGCATATATAGCCTTCACGGGCCTTTGTTTACAATCGATTCTCCACCAAGTTTTCCTGTATTTCATAACAAGAGATAAATGTGCTCCTGGTGCAGATTTCAATAGCGCAACCAATATTTCATTTTCCAAGACGATCATGAAGTATTAAAAGGGAAAGGGTAGCGTTATTTCCAGACGCTGAGTGCCACCGTCCTTCCCATTGTATCTGCGACTTACGTGACCAGGAAGGCAAAATAAGCATAATTTCCTGTCCAAGTGGTCTGAGAGTTTGTTTAGATCGTAATGTACGTTTTCATGTTCACTGCCAAGCTGAAGTGACGTACGTTAAACTATAACAAACAGGCAGAGTTCAGGCCATTCGTAACTTTCCAGCATATGGAGACTGAAATTATGTCAAAGGTAATTTTGTTGCTGACAGTTTTTTATAATGGTGGTACATGTTAAATATAATGCTGTCAATACTTAATTACGTGCTAGTATAATCTTCATTGAACGGCCAATAATCACAAACACGTACACCAGTTTAGTGGTGAAACCTCTCGAAGGATGTGGGGTTTGACTGTTTCAACTCCCGAAATGACAATAGCTGACTGTGTGATCCAGTTATCTTTCCCGTCGAACTGAACAAGAGGTGTTCTGTGGTTTCCAGCCATGTTCGTTGAAACTTCGAGCCATTAAGACGTAACTGCTCGAATGGAAATTCGAAAAGCTGAGTTATAATTGCAGACTTAATTGTGTATTTAACTTTTTCTTACAGCATAGTTTGCAGCTCATGCAGGTACAGTACTGTACCTAAGCCGATTCTAGTGTAAATTTTCCACAACTACTTGGCACTACATTCGTGGTGCTGTACTTGCTGGCGGTGGTAGAAATAAAAAAATTCAATAGGTGGATGGTACTAAATTTAACAATTTGTAGGAAATTAAAAAGGTTAAAGATATCAGAACTACCACTATTATAAACTGTACCCCCTCCGCCTTCTCTACAGCCAATTACATCGAAGTATAAAATAACCTTCCCACCACTCCACTTCTGCCCCCACCCCTCCCATATCCCCATATCTCCAGCCAATTAGGATCCGAGATGGCAGATCTAACCCAATTGGGTAGTGGGAAATTTAAATCCCAATCATTTCTCCAGCCAGTCACAGTGTAATATTAAAATGAAACAGCCTGTCTAATTACAAGATGACAAAACCAGCCTAGTTGTAGTTTGTAACCTCTCCCCACTCCAAGCCAATCACACCCTAGCATTTTGGGCGCTATTAAAATGAAACCACGTATCCCATCTTGCCTACCCCAAAAAATATCTGTATTATTTATGTAACAATTACATTTCCAGTATTTCAGTATCTAAAATGTGTCATAAAAATACACGCACTTAAACAATACCTAACCTCTTCCGTAACAGCGTAAAATGATTTGAGAAAAAGTTGTTAACTACGTTTTCACTCATGACTACAAAGACGTTTTTATGGAGTGTAATACTAGTCGTATCTGTAAATATCGCTGGAAAGTGTACAACATTCACTATGGAGTATTAGAATGGGTACAAAACTTATTCTCCATAAATAGTTGAAAGCCAATATTTGCTTATGCTATGTTCTGTAAAACATCAAAACATGAAATAAAATCATCTCTACTAATTCTGCTTATAGTTATCAATAGATGGCTGCACTTGTAAGTGTTCAAAGCTAGATTAATAGACCACAATATTAGGTACAATAGAGCCCAAAAGTAATTATTTTGCACATGATGTTCTTTTCAAATGTCACAGTACTCTAAAATGGTTGCAAAAATACCTCATTATTAAAAAAAGTGGGCGGTTTATTTAAAGTACTTATCAGAATGTTATATACCACGCATGCAAACATATCCATGAAACTGGTGTGTAACACATCACTATGGACTCTCAAACTGCCTCAGTAATAGTTTCATGCCTAAACACACGTGGCTAAAAAACGTTACCAGTTAGGACTAAAACATGGATAATAACGTGGTCAGGCGGTAAATATATGTTGGCTAAAATACGGGGTAAACACTGTGACGGTACAAACCCTGTTACTAGATAAATAGGTCTAGTATGCAAGTATTGCTTTGTGGAGAGCGAGCGCGTCACATGGTACGCCCGCACGGGATTCGGTGGGATGTCCCCACGTGGCCCGCAGCTTGGGGCATTGTTTGGTTTTTCGCGCATTACGCGAAAACTATGTAACTGTGAAGAGCGATGTGGCATTGGATTGTGGTCAGTAATATGCACCTTCTGAAAGATCGATCTTTATTTCAAGTCACGAGACGCAAAAGTTATAGTAACCTCAAAATCGGTTAACATCACGAGTACTGAAAGATTAATAAATATAGTAAATAACAACTTACAGGGATGAGCGAGCACTCATTAAAAGCGTTTCGTCATCGCGGATCGAGTGCCGTAGTCATATGTTAAGATTCATAAATAATTAAGCCCGTAAAGACCAATAAACAAAGTTTGGGGGAAAATTGTTTATAAAATTCAATAGAAAATTCATGGCGTAAAGAACGGCACTATATAATATTTTGGGTGGCATCACTCGTATTTTAGATTGGTTAAGTTATACTATACACTTAACTTGCAATAGTTTTCATAGTTTGTAAATTATTACTAACATTTAACAACAAAAAATGGTTCAAATGACTCTGAGCACTAAGGGACTTAACATCTGAGATCATCAGTCCCATAGGACTTAGAACTACTTAAACCTAACTAACCTAAGGACATCACACAACACCCAGTCATCACGAGGCAGAGAAAATCCCTGACCCCGCCGGGAATCGAACCCGGGAACCCGGGCGTGGGAAGCGAGAACATTTATCACCCATAATTAATTAATTAATTAATTATTATATATATGAAGATTTTCAGCAGCGCAATGTGTAGATGGCTATAGATTAGTCTAAAAACGGTGCTATATACAGTTCTATGTCAACACTTTGCAGTACAGATGTAAACAAACAAATTTGCGAAAGTGGCGAAATTTTGCAAAAACTAAAACTTGATTTACGGGCGATAGAATAATCCTAGAAATTAATGTAATATAGTAAATAAGATGTACTTTTTAGCGCGGTTCCGATGGTGTACTTATTTCTGTCGAGAGATGTATGTATCAAAATTTGTAACCTTAACTGGTGAGATTGGTACTTGCATAATCAGGGGGTTCACATCCGAGCCTATATAAGCGAGCAGCCATCTTGGCCAGGGTCAGTCGTTGGCCAGTCGTTTTGGAGGGTGGGTGGCGAGCAAGCCCCACTTGAGTGTGGCCCATGTGGTCATTTGAAAATTTTTTCTCGCGCCGATTTATTTCGACAAAGAGTATTGTTTAATGGTGCAAGTATGCAAGCATATATTTGGTGAACTGGAAGTGCTACGATTATTTGTGGGAGTGCGAATTACGAGGTATACATCGGCGTAAGTGAACGTGTGTCGATGTATGATTTCGCGCCAAAACTGCTAGAACAAAGAGGGCAGTGGGACTCGCGGTTCTCTTCGAATTTATTCGTTTATAGCGGCCTACATTACTGCTTCTGGGGGCTCGGAGTCAAATTATTATTTAAGTAAAACTATAAACCGTCTCACCAGTGCTAACGTCATTGTGTGAAAGAAAAGGACAACGCCAATAAATGGTGATTGAACTGTGTAGTGAAAAAACTGATTTTGCTATGATAATCGCCTAATTTTTGTTCCCTAGCATAGACTGTACTCATGTCTGAGTGAATAATTAATTCAAAAACTATAACAAATGCGCGGGTGTGGAACAGCATAACTAATACACCAAGTGTGGAAATAATCCCCTGAGACTTACGTGAGAGCCAAAATTTGCAATAACATTTTTTAACCAACATTTGCATACACACATTAGTGAACACTTCTATCGCAGTTCTGTCATTACCTAACATTTTTCAGCAATCATTCATCACACTTTTAGGAGGGTCTAAGACAATCCATTATTAGAAAAATACAATCGATAGTAATTATTAATTGTTATTACAAATGATTGGGCCAGGTTTAAATAAAGAATAAAACGAACTGCTGCAATTAGAGATACGACAATGCAGAATGTATACCACACCGAACAAACGCTTTCTGAAAATATGCAAACTATTTTCTACAATCAAAAATAGTTCAAATGGCTCTGAGCACTGTGGGACTTAACTGCTGAGGTCATCAGTCCCCTAGAACTTAGAACTACTTAAACCTAACTAATCTAAGGACATCACACACATCCATGCCCGAGGCAGGATTCGAACCTGCGACCGTAGCGGTCGCGCGGTTCCAGACAGAAGCGTCTAGAACCGCTCGGCCACACGGGCCGGCTTTCTACAATCGACCACTAAATAACACCAACGTACGGTAGGTGATCGTCTGCCAAACGCTATTGGCAAGCAGAGGGAACTCACCCCTTGTGAAGCCAACTGAGGAGCTAGTTGATTGATTGAGAAGTTACAGCTCTGGTCACGAGAGCTGACAACGGGTGGGAGAACGGTGTGCTGGCCACATGTCTCTCCATAACCCCATCCTCTGATGCCTGCCGGCTTAAAAGACACAGCAGTTGGTACGTACCGTTCAGCCTTTGGAGGCCCGTTCGGGCAGACAGAGAGAAGAAAGAAAAGAAACTGAGCTACGAATTTGTCTTTCCACTCTACCGCAAGAGAAAAACAGAGGGGAGGGGTTCCAAAATACATTTTGCCCAACTCACGAGCTGCAAGGTGGACCAGTCATTTCTAACAGCTACACGTTCGTCGGCTTAAAGTTAATACTGGCAAATATGATGGACTGTGCCCCCTGTGGGAAGTATGTTGGGGAGAAACAAGCCGGTTGAAATGACAAAAATGTCTGAGAGATCATTTGTAGTTTGGTACAAGGAAGCTCGTGTATCACGTCCATTAAACTCATCGATGATTGTTGCTGCTGGCGATAAATGGCCTTTTTACTGTCAGTAACAAAAGAGAAACATGGAAGCAAAATATATATGGCAGTAACAAAAGAGAGACATGGAAGCAAAATATATGTGGCTAAGGTTATCGTTCATCCATGGAAGATTGTGATTTGCAGGATAAAGGTAGGTGTCGTGTATTGTGGACTGCCTGGATGAAATGCAAACGTGACTTACTTTGTTATCAAGTCCTGTCAACCGGGAGTACAAAAAATGGTCGTACTAAATGCATCCAGTGCAGAGCTAACACCATAATAAACAATCACACTCAGAAAAGAAGACGAAAGTAGCTAATCAGGATTTCGGTTCTTCACCTTATTTTATTAAACCTATTTTTAATTTGAAACTTCCTCACAAATTAAATTGTTTTCCAGTACAGACCTCTTTATACCACGGACGCGATTCGTTGTGTCGAAATTTGCAAACTTTTGCACGACTTTGAAAGGGATAACACTAGTGGTTGTGCAGTGCCGCGGGCGAAGTAATGTAACTACGCGAAGCTTTCTCCGTTTAGACACGAAACCAGGTGTGAAAGGGGCTTAACTCATTCCACCGGATAGGTGGCCTACAGTTACGCAGCGCCGAGCTTAAGGTTGCGTCACTACTGTACCAGTAGCCACGTGTTTCGCAGCTTTGTCGGTGAGTGCTACTAATGCAACAGCAGTTGTAACGAAACCACAAATAGTATATTATTTGAGTCATTGCCAATTCTACTTACAATGCAGTCATCCATCTTTTACTGTCCAATGCTTTTTCATCTCTGCATATCCGATACCCCCAAAATTGTTTCGCAGCATCTACTACGTAATTCAGACTTTGTCTAAAGATAAGTTTTTCTCTGTTTTACTTGTGAGTTTAACTGTTCCCTAAGCTGCTCAATATGTCTTAATTTCACACTGTGTCCTTAGCAAGTGTAATTGTAGATCTAAATTTATTCTATTCCCTACTTCTTTCTGTTTTCTCCTGCTGTATTTTTTTCTGGAATCCTACTATATCCAACGTTCTCCATAATTCACTTTACATATAGTGTTATTTGTCGACTAGATTTACTATTTTTTTATAATGTCATGTGTCCTATTTCTGGATGACGTAAACCATGTGCCAAGAACGTATCTCCTTTTCTGCTAGCAATTTCTCATACTAACATTTAATCGTCTCTTCTCTCTAGAGATTATTTGTTTCGTATTTTGTCATTCGATTTAACGTCTTATTACTTTTTGTATCACCAGGTATTCTCACTCTTTTTCATGGCCTGTATTTCAGTCAACAATATACTTTGTATCAGACAGTTTGTAAAATTTCTGTTCCATTTGTATGTCCTTAATATCTGAATACTTGTATAAAAGAACGTTTGCCACTGCTCATCGGCTTGCGGTGTCTCCATTGCTTAATTCGTCTTACATGATCTTCTAGCTTATTAGTTTTCACCTGTGTTGATTCACTTGATCCATGAAAATACAACAGTTGCTCGCACAAGACGAGATACATCGTCGAATCTCCAAGGAAGGAATGAGCGGGAAACTAGGAGAAGAGACAGGATGTTACTTCAGGGAATAATACCCATATTATTAGAGGGAACCTTAGTGGGTAAAAATTTTAGGAAAAGAGAGAGATTGGAATACATACATGAAACATTTCATAACGTCGGTAGCAAGTGCTGTTCTGAGATGGAGAGACTGGGACGAGGAGGAAATTGTGTCAGAATACATCAAGCCAAACGACTGATTATCCTGAAAACAAAGGTAACATCCCCATCACCCAAGTCAGTGCTCTGCATTTTATGCCGTATGAGAAGATATCCATATACTGTTATATCCAATTTAGTTCGTGGTATCCTCATCAACACTGACTTCCAAATGGCTGTTATTGTTTCCTTTCTGGTTTCCTCGTTGTTAAACATAGATCTACGCATGTCGGTTGTTCATTCGCCTGTGTTACTTCATCTAATGAATAATAAGTGTAGTAAGGTGTAAAGAAAAATCCTGCTAAGGGGCAGGGTTAAGTCATAAAAACCTACCCCCCTTACCGGATTTGTACTTAAGTACTTCGGCTTTAAACGAATACATTCCCACAACTCGAAATTTTATTCATCACACAGTATGCTAACAACGTAGTGAAGCTGAATATCAAGACGCATCGTCCATTTGCCCAAAGTACAATTAATGGGAAAATTTTAGCTGACAGGTTGACCACATGGCCATACTCAAGACAGATCCACATGGACAGGTATAAACGAAAAAGGCAGAGCAGGAAGTGCATCCCTAAAGGGCAGGACTAACCGTTGAGTCAAATTCAAGCTCCCTGAAATAATGTCCATATTCTCTGCAAATGTTACAGGAATTACAGGGGGAGGGGGTTCAACAGGCAAAACGAGTCCAATAAGAAAGAATCATATTTTTATCAGATTCAAACTCGGCATAACAGATGGCACACCACTCTCTCACTTTAACAACATTGTCCGTCAGATTAACGTTCATATTTTACGTCATGATTTCGGCGTCCCCCAGAACTAAATTTGGTATGTATGGTTTATGACTTTTCTAAACGCAGTTATTGTGGGCAGAATGCTCTTATAACTGCATGTGTAACTTGTAGAGAACTTGAACCCAAGGGGCCGTACTGGAGGCGAAGGAGAACAGTGGGAAAGATGAACTGGGTGTCATAAATGCTGAATGCAGTGACTTGGCCGTGTGAGTGATTCGGGAAGCAGCGCTCGGTGGATCTTAACTCCAGAGAGGCTACTGGCCAAAGCCCTCTCCTCCTTCTAAGCAGACAGGGTGGCAGTTCTCAAAACATTTAACCTGGGCCAAGTGTCAGTCTGTTGTGAAGGGCCGGCCGGAGTGGCCGAGTGGTTCTAGGCGCTACAGTCTGGAGCTGCGCGACCGCTACGGTCGCAGGTTAGAATCCTGCCTCGGGCATGGATGTGTGTGATGTCCTTAGGTTAGTTAGGTTTAAGTAGTTCTAAGTTCTAGGTGACTGATGACCTAAGAAGTTAAGTCCCATAGTGCTCAGAGCCATTTTGTTGTGAAGGTGGCCAGATGGTGGGAAGTGGATGGAAGAAGCCATTTAAGAGAGAGTGCTGTAAACTGAACTTTTGTGCAAACCTTAGGAAGGTCATAAAACTCTGTGCATCCTCATGTTAGGAGCTGAGACAATACGGACAGAGCAGCTGGTGTACATGTTTAGTGGAGGCAAGACTGCAATCCCTCCTGACCGCAGGAAGTCGCCACATTTCTTTAGCGAGTGGCAAAAACATGCATTTCGTGGGCATGACTGGGAAGATTAATAGGCTTCTTTGAGAAACTTGAATCTCTCCACAAATGAGGTACAGTGATCCTGTCTAGGTAGATGCTTTCTGCCAAAACATGGCCATGCTTACCTTGAGAATACGCTCCCTAGTCTAAAATCTTCTTTTTTTCAGAGAAGAGAGATTTGTAGTCGTTGATTGGCTCCATCCAGGATATGCAAAGCGGAGGGTTGTTCCCCAGCGTTGGAATCCCAGTGTTGCGTCTGGATTGGCATAGCAGACAAGATGGAGATTCAATGAGTAGAGATAGTTCGATTGATTTGTGCAATGTGGGGGTGATTTCATTTTTGCTAATTCAACTTCCCTAGTGAGGATTCGTGGAAAGTGGTCTTGATTCTTTGCCCACTTCGTCATCTGTTCCTCCCCTGGATGAGAATTTCTGGTCTATACCTGGAGGGTGAGGCCTGTGGTGTGCATATTGTGATGGACTAAGAGCCAGTGGCAGATTCCAAATGTACTGACAGTGGAACTGCATGTCATCTCGGACATATCGTGTGTCATGAGGGTGAACGTATTCGTCCTGAGTCGGCGTCTGAAAATTCCAGCATACACTCTCGTACATGTGAGTCAAATTGGTTTGGCCAGATCAGCGAACGGATGCACCTCACACCTAAATCTGCCGGCATATCAGGGCTCTGACAGTTAAGTTTCCCTTGGTCTGATAATTAGAACCCCAGGCCGCGTAGTTCGCATATTTTCGTGCATACGTCAGAACATACAGCTGCTGCAGTGCGCCACTGCTCGCCGACAGCGCGCTATTTTCTGCTGCAGCCTGTTCAAGCTGAAAGGGTAAAGTATTGCAGCACCAGTGTAGGGTTGTTAAAGGATAGCCGGCCGGAGTGGCCGTGCGGTTCTAGGCGCTACAGTCTGGGGCCGCGAGACCGCTACGGTCGCAGATTCGAATCCTGCCTTGGGCATGGCGGTTTGTGATGTCCTTATGTTAGTTAGGTTTAAGTAGTTCTAAGTTCTAGGGGACTGATGACCTCAGATATTAAGTCGCATAGTGCTCAGAGCCGTTTGAACCATTTTTTTGTTAAAGGATGTTTAAAGCTCCCTGTTCTCAGGTGAGCCATAGTTTGTTGTGTACTTCGTCGTAGTTCAAAAAATGGTTCAAATGGCTCTGAGCACTATGGGACTCAACATCTTAGGTCATAAGTCCCCTAGAGCTTAGAACTACTTAAACCTAACTAACCTAAGGACATCACACACACCCATGCCCGAGGCAGGATTCGAACCTGCGACCGTAGCAGTCCCGCGGTTCCGGACTGCAGCGCCAGAACCGCTAGACCACCGCGGCCGGCTTCGTCGTAGTTGATTCCACTTAAATAGAGCTGGGGCTCACAGTGGATTCATGTAAACAAAGTCCGACTGCGGTGTAAAAGGGATTAATTCAGAGGAGAATTAGTATAACTTGCACCTCAATGTATGCTTTGCCTATCATACACCATTCCTTAACTGCTTTGTGTTTGTCATTTTTGTGTAAGATTTATCAGCTGACTCTCCAGAAAGGTGTAGCTATAGAAGATTTAATAAAGCTTGTCATTATTTTGTTAACTTAAGTACGACACTGTCCCCATTCATACATCCTCTACTATTCACTATTTTATTTCGATGTGGTGGTACATGGGTACACCAGCAATTTAAGGTTCAATCATATTAAATGAGTAAATTTGGTTTTTAATTTGAATTTCGAAAGTGATTACAGGCCTAGGGCAACAAAACTGCCATTAGTAAATTCACTAATTCATGTACAAAAATGAAGGGTGTAGCGCACAATTTGAAGGTTATTGCCAAAATAATATTTTTCTTTACGTAAAGGTAATAACATTCAGCTTCCTCAGACATATATTTATAATTAAAGCAAGTGACGTCTTGCAAACATTGATACTGTTACAATGCCACGATAACAACAATATAAAAATTACTTAGTATATTGCAGTATACCAGCAGTTCAAGAGTTTTCTCCCGTGAATAAGATTACCATCACGGTTTGAGTGAAGGCTCATAGCAGAATAAAGGGAAATTAAATAAGGAGGCCGGCCGAAGTGGCCGTGCGGTTAAAGGCGCTGCAGTCTGGAACCGCAAGACCGCTACGGTCGCAGGTTCGAATCCTGCCTCGGGCATGGATGTTTGTGATGTCCTTAGGTTAGTTAGGTTTAACTAGTTCTACGTTCTAGGGGACTAATGACCTCAGCAGTTGAGTCCCATAGTGCTCAGAGCCATTTTTGAAATAAGGAGGTACTACGCTTAAGGAAGATGTGTACATTGGTCCAGTGAAATACGATAAAGTGATAAAGCCCCACTCGCCGATCTTTTTCATATCGTAAGGACTATGAGCAGTGCCTAATGGAACGAAAACCACTAACGGTCTTCCGAAATTAAAAGGAAACACTACGCTGCAGTCGTACCTACTCTCCCATCACGTTCTTGGTAACAAAACTGCAAATACGGTGCAAACTTTATAGCAAGAATAGCAAGACAGCGTGTTAATCATGAGAGAACCCAGCAACACCTGTACCGCCTCATCAGTGCCGCATCTTCATGTGAATGTGGCATTGTTGAAGATTTTATTCATATTTTCCTCGGCTACGAGAGAATATATCAGGAAACTACGAAACTAACACAGTGTCAAATGCTTTACCAACAAACATTGAAATTTTTTTTAGGAACCGAAGATATAAATGTGTTTAAGCTCCTATACAATACAGCGATACAGGTAGCCATACAGTTGGTGCAACCACAATAGTGAGTAGCAGGAAGGGAATCTGTTGAGAAACCAGACAAAAGTTTGGATCCTGAAGAGAGCAGCAACCTTTTCAGTAGCTGCAGTGGCAAAATGCTGGGTGATTGACTGATATGTCCTTGTAACAATCAAAACGGCCGTGCTGTGCTGGTACTGCGGACGGCTGAAAGCAAGGGGAAACTACAGCCGTAACTTCTCCCGGTGGCATGCAGCTCTACTGTATGGTTTAATGACGACAGCATCCTCAAGGGCGAAATATTACGGAGGTAAAATAGTCCCCCATTCGGATCTTTGGGTGTTGACTACTTATGAGGATGTCATCAGGAGAAACAAAACAGGCGACCTACAGATCGTAGCGTGGAATGTTAGATATCCTCATCGGGCAGGTAGTTTACAAAATTTAAAATGGAAAATGGATAGGTTGAAAGATATAGTGGGAATTAGTTAAATGCGGTGGCAAGATGAAGAGAACTTGTGGTCCAGTGAATACAGGGTTATAAATAAAAAATCAAATAGGGGTAAGGCAGGGGTAGGTTTAATAGGGACTGGAATTCGATTGTAGGAAAAGGAAGGAAAAATTGTAGGTGAATATGGACTGGGAGAAAGGGATAAAAGAGAAAGCCGCCTGACAGAATTTTGCACGGATCATGATTTTACCATCGCTAACACTTGGTTAAGTATCATGAAAGAGGGGTGCAGACGTTGAAGAGACATCGAGACATCCGAAGGCGTCAGACAGATTATACGACTATAGGGCAAGACAGAGATTTCGGAACCATATCTTAAATTGTAAGACATATCCAGGGGGAGATGCGCATCCTGGCCACAATTTATTGGCTGGGGAGAGTAGATTAAAACTGAAGAAATTGCAAACATGAAGGGAATTAAGGATATGGGATCTGGATATGTTGAAAGAACGAGACTTTGTTGAGAGTTTCACACGGAACATTAGGCAACGATTGACTGTATCAGGGGAAACGAATACAGTAGAAGACGAACGATTAGCTTGCAGAGATTAAATAGTGAAGGCAGCAGAGAATCAAATAGGTAAACGTGCAAGACTTAATAGAAATTCTTAGATTACGCAGGAGATACTGAATTCAATTCGTGAAAGGAGAAAATACAACAACGCACCAAATGAATTAGGCGAAAGAGAATACAAACATCTAAAAATTCAGATTGACATGAAGTACAAAATGATTAAGCAGGAACGAGTAGAGGACAACTGCAGTGATTTGGAAGCATACTTCACTCGGGAAAGACAGATACCGCTTACAGTAAAATTAAAGAGGCCTTTAAAGAAAAGAAAAGCAACTGTACGAACATCAAGAGCTCAGACGGAAAACCAGTCCTAAGCAAATATGGGAAAGCTGAAATGTGGAAGGCGTATGTAGAGGGTTTATACAGGGGAGATGTACTTGAAGGCAATATTGTAGAAGTGAAATAGGACGTAGATGAAGATCCAATGAGTGGTATGATACTGCGAGAAGAATTTGACAGAGCACAGCAAGACCTGACTCGAAACAAGGCCCCTGGAATAGATGACATACCGTCACAGCTAGTAATAGCTCTGGGAGGGCCAGCCGTGAAAAAACTCTTCTGTATTGTGTTCTACATGTATGAGACAGGCGAAATACCCTCAGACTTCCAACTACAAAGGAAGAAGATGCAGACAGGTGTGGATATTAGCAAACTATCACTTTAATAAGTCATGGTTCCAGAATACTAACACAAATGCTTTACAGAAGAAAGAAAAAACTGTCGAAGCCGACATCGGAGAAGATCAGTTTGGATTTCAGAGAAAAGTAGGAACACGCGAGGCAATACCCACCCTTTGACTTATCTTAGAATATAAATTAAGGAAAGGCATACTTACGTTTATAGAATTTGTAGACTTTGAGAACAAAGTAGTCTGGAATACTCTTTGAAATTTTGAAGGTGGCAAGGGTCTAATATAGGGAGCGGAAGGCTGTTTACAACATGCACAGAACCAGGCGGCAGTTTCAAGAGTCGAGTGGCCTGAATGGTAAGCAGTGGTTGAGAAGAGAGTGACACATGGTTGCAGCCTATCCACGAGGTTATTCTGTCTGTACATTGAGCAAGCAGTAAAAAAGACAAAAGAAAAATTTTAAATATGAATTCAAGTTCAGGGAGAATAAATAAAAACTCTGAGCTTTGTCTATGACACTGTAATTCTGTCAAGGACAGCAAAGGACACAAAGAGCAGTTAAATGAAGTGGACTGTATCTTGAAATGAGGATATAAGATGAACATCAACGTAAACACAACAAAGATAATGGAATGTAGTCGAATTAAATCAGGAGATGCTGAGGGAATTAGGAAACAAGACACTTAAAGCAGTAGACGAGCTTTGCCATTTGGGCAGCAAATTAACATACGATTACCGAAGTAGAGAGGATGTAAAGTGTAGACTTGCAGTGGCAAGAAAATAGGAATTTGTTAATACAGAATACAGATCAAAGTGTCAAAATTCAAATGCTTCTAAGCACTATATGACTTAACATCTGAGGTCATCAGTCCCCAAGACTTAGAACTACTTAAGTCTAACTAGCCTAAGGACATCAAACACAGCCAGGCCCGAGGCAGGATTCGAACCTGCGACCATAGCAGCAGCAAGGTTCCGGCGCCTAGAACCGCTGGGCCACAGCGGCCGGCTTTAAGTGTCAGTGAAGTCCTTTCTGAAGATATTTGTCTGGAGTGAAGCCACGTGTGGAAGTGAAACATGGACGATAAACTGTTTAGACAATAAGAGAATATAAGCTTTTGAAATATGGTGCTACGGAAGAATGCTGAAGATTAGACTGGTGGATCACGTAGCTATTGAGGAGGTACTGAATAAAACTGGGGAGAAAAGAAATTTGTGGCGTGGCCTGATTAGAAGAAAGGATCGGTTGTTAGGACACATTCTGAGACATCAAGGGATGCCCAAATAGTGTTGGAGGGAAGTATGGAGTCGGGGATAAAAACCGTCGAGGGAGCCCATAGGTAGAATACAGTAACCAGACTCAGAAGGATGTAGGTTGCAGTAGTTACTCGGAGATGAAGAGGCTTGCACAGGACAGAGTGACATGGAGAGCAGCATCAACCAGTTTTCGGATTGAAAACCACAACAAAAGCAACGGATTGAAGACCACAACAACAGCAACTGCAACAACAACGACAACACGATTTTATAGCACAGCATCAAATAAGAATATAGGAAAACAAAATCATTTGTAAATTTTCTTAACAGTATAATGTTCCAAATATGTTAATTTACTTAAATGAGTGACTTAAGTTCAGTTTAATTGGATGTGAAAGATAACTCTTCTGTTGTGGTTCTGATGATGACTGTCTGGGTGATTCCCCAAACCCAATAACAAATTTTTTTTGAAAGTCACAGTACGGTATAAAGCGTCTATTAGCACTCCGTCTTCAGGCCACAAGTGGCCCACCGGAACCGTCCGACCGCCGTGTCATCCTCGGCTGAGGATGTGGGTAGGAGGGGCGTTTGGTCAGCACACCGCTCTCCCAGTCGTTATGTTGGTTTCCTTGACTGGGGCCGCTACCGAGTAGCTCCTCAATTGGCATCACGAGGCTGAGTGCATCCCGAAAAATGGCAACAGCGCATGGCGGCCTGGATGGTCACCCATCCAAGCGTCGGCTACGCCCGATAGCGATTAACTTCGGTGATCTGACGCCAGCTGGTGTATCCACTGTGGCAAGACCGTCGCCAACCCGTGTATTAATCTGTTCTGAAATCTGTTATAGCAAAATTGATAAGCAGTCTGGAGAGTTTGCAAAGGAAATACGAGGACGTAGCAGATTGCAGGCGCACAGCAGGGCTACAATTGGCCGGTCGTCAAGGAGTGCCTGGGCACCTTTGCTGCTACTAAAAAAATATTGAAAATCTTGTAAACCCTCTGCCTTTGGCTTGTATGGTTATCTGAGTGACGTAAGGCACCAGGCCAGACCATTTAAAGATAACCGTAGTTAATTTGAAATGAAATATCTGGAGGTAGATAGAGATATAGACGTGCGAGGTTTGAATATTAGGCCCCTGCTTTTGGACACTTCACCTGAGTCGGAGTCGTATAATTCTTAGGGCGTCCAGGAATGTGTGTGTGGGGGAAGTGGCATATAATTAATCCCACCTCTCAAACAACAGAAACACCACACATTGCCTGGTAGGGTGCCACAAACAAATCGTTCCTTGTGGGAAACAAAGTAGACGAAGAGGCTAGGACAATACGTACGGACTCGACAGCAGTAAGTAATAAGCACTGGAACTTCAGACTGACAAATACGGAAATTCTTTCGATTTGGTAAGTTTACCTGTTCCTGAGCACATCACTTACACTATCGTAACACATACCGGGCAAAGAGGAGCAGTAATTTAGGGACTCGACTGCCAGGAGTGGGGTTCAGGCTCCGATAGACATCGAGATCTAGGTTTTTTTGTGGTTTAACTGAATTACTAACGATCCTTTGAAGAGGAAGACACAAGTTATGTATGCAGTCCTTCTCCAGTTGCAGCACTTTATCTGTCTTTAAGGACACTGGCGTCCTTCCTTTCAGTATAAAATGTAGAGATATAGCTTGCAAAACATGGGATTGCCAGATGAGTCATTTCTGAGTTTGCATACCTGATAATTTGTCTAGAAGGTGGTTATTATATGGTTTTCCGGACACGATTAAGTTAATAAGAAGACTGATTCCTCTCTACGCCTTAGTGCCAGAAATCCGGCTACAGAAATAAGTATGAAATCTCAATGTTCTGAGATTCATCACAATGATAAAGTAACACCAGAATTTCCAGCAACAGATGGAAGTGGGTCTGGCCGTATTCAAATCTCAACCAGGCCATCACTTTTCCTGTGATCAGCATAAATTGATTGCTGTAAATACCAACATTACATTGTCGATTTCCTTTCCCAATCTTCCCCAATCCGAACGTCTTTTCGACCGGACCTGAAACCCTAATCTTCCTTCTTTACGGAGTAAAGTAGCTCGTCAAATTGTTGGAAGTGACAGTGAAGAAACGGAAACACTTGGAGAATGCGCACTGGTGAGTCAGTTAGCCATCTTCAATCAAACGTTTGAGTGAGTAGAATGTAGACGAATGAGGGGAAGGTATAAATGCTACTAATTTACGGAGAATGCAAGTTGGCAGTGGAGTAATAACTGGCATGCATTTTGCTTGATGTTACATTTGTTTACTGTGGACGAGTTATGTATACTCCACCTACCTGCGCTGTGTACTAGTACAGGAAAGTCAAAGTCTCATTGTGTCACGTTGTTTCATAACATCATATTTACGTGAATTGTATACTGCAATACCTTTCTAAACAAGTCTTGAAAGGAGGCCTAAGGAATAAAAAAATGTAAAACATTATTGAAGAAAGACGTGCCACTGTCATTGTGACGAACAAAGTTACAAGAAATGCAATAACGTTGTTTGACGTCCCCCTGCTAGCTAAACAACATTTGTTTGATAGATTTTTCATTTTGCTTTTTGACAAAAAATTGTTTGGGATGATGAATTTTTTTTTTTGTAAGATCGGTAAAAAACACTGAAAAGATGTAAAATGAAGCAGTAATACCAAACTTTTATAACTTATCGTACCCAATCACACACACACATACACACACACACACACACACACACAAGCACACATGGTGACTCTGCGAAAACGAATACATACATAGAAACACAAACAGATATGTAGGGAGAGACAGAGATAGAGCTTGAATGCAGGAGGGGGCATTACAGAAGGTGTGATTAGAAGAAGAGAGATGTTGTTAATGCTTACGTTTCGTCTTAATACGAAATAATGTTCTGTTAAACGACCATTTTTCTCAAAACTGTCCCGTTTGCTGATATAAATCAGAATTAAACAAATCAATCAAATGAGAATAATTAAGCCTCCATCGATAATTGACAAGTGTATCAGTACTATTGATTGTCAGTACTCAATTGACATACTTTACATTTTTATACTGAACGCTATGGCTCATCCAAATGAGAGGTCGCTGTAAAGGTACACCGAGTGAGCTGCAAGCCCACAGTCACCTACATTGTCACGTACACCAACAGGGGAGGCAGCCCTGCGGAAAATTCTCAGAAGAGACGTGCTGACAGCCGGCGGAGGTCAATGACAGTTGGTCATCTGGCCCTCTTTTGAAGAACCACCCCTGGGCGACACTCGCTGCAAGTCATAATACACATACGATTTCCCACAGTGTAGGACCATCGACAAAGTCTGTTTTAACAATGTGAGTTTGGAAAGAGGAGAAACGCCGTTATTGGCTTGATCCAGAACGACACTATTATAAACAGAACATAGAAAGCGGAGCTGCTTCGAAATATATCTCCACCAATAGATAACAGCAGCGAGTGAGGAAGAACCCGTGAGTTAGCCCGCATTTGAGAGCTTCTTGAGGATGATGCTGTAGTATATCGAGAGGTTGTAACAATGGAAAATTGTACTGAAATGCAGGAGGACCTGCAACGAATTGACGCATGGTGCAGGGAACGGCAATTGAATCTCAATGTAGACAAGTGTAATGTGCTGCGAATACATAGAAAGAAAGACCGTTTATCATTTAGTTACAATATAGCAGGTCAGCAACTGGAAGCAGTTAATTCCATAAATTATCTAGGAGTAGGCATTAGGAGTGATTTAAAATGGAATGCCAATATAAAATCAATCGTCGGTAAAGCAGACGCTAGACTGAGATTTGTTGGAAGAATCCTAAGGAAATGCAGTCCGAAAACAAAGGAAGTAGGTTACAGTACGCTTGTTCGCCCACTGCTTGAATACTGCTCACCGGTGTGGCACCCGTACCAGACAGGGTTGATAGAAGAGATAGAGAAGATCCAACGGAGAGCAGCGCGCTTCGTTACAGGATCATTTAGTAATCGCGAAAGCGTTACGGAGATGATAAATAAACTCCAGTGGAAGACTCTGCAGGAGAGACCCTCATTAGCTCGGTACGGGATTTTGTCTAAGTTTCGATAACATATCTTCACCGAGGAGTCGAGCAGTATATTGCTCCCTCCTACGTATATCTCGCGAAGAGACCACGAGGATAAAATTAGAGAGATTAGAGCCCACACAGAGGCATAGCGACAATCTTTATTTCCACGAACAATACGAGACTGGAATAGAAGGGAGAACAGATAGAGGTACTCAAGGTACCCTCCGCCACAGACCGTCAAATGGCTTGCGGAGTATGGATGTAGATGTCGATGTAGATTAGGATACCGCCGAAAGCAGGCACTACAAAAACAAAACGTATAATGCCATGGAAGAACTGCCAGGACTGGTTAGCATAAATAACTTAGAATTTAGAAAGAGAGACGTGAGTGTGCTGCTGAGGCCCCACCTCATTGGCCACAAGCTGAGTTGGAAAGAGAGCAGGAACAGTTTTTCAGCGCCAAGCGTTAGGGATCGTACTATTCGTTAACTGCCTGAAACAAAAGCCAGGGAAAGGACTCATCTTCTTTTAATGCATATTTTTACTGGTTAGCGCTCGTAACGTCCATAGTTTAGCCAGTTGGAATAACGTGGCGAACGGAAATGTGAAAATATGAATACCAGTCGGCTGCTACAAAATCACTTCATCACCAGGGCTTTTCACTTCCATGGCCCTTCTCAATCTGGTTTCTCTCTCCCATGGCCCACCTCAGCGGGGTATCAGCTTAGCAACCAGGCACTTGTCTGAGCAGTTGAGTGGCGAACTTGGAAGAGTTTTTGGCGGAGTTGCACTTGGTTGCAGACATGACCAACAATTTCGCTTCTACTTAAGCCTCCTCCTGCAGATCAAGATGGTGAGATCTAGCAGTAGGGACAGTCAAATCATTTTTACCGGCTTTCAGTAACTTCAAGATTCATCCCGAAGACTTGCTTGCAGATTTTACGATCAGGGCGTTTTCAACTACGGCCACAGATGCAAATGCATACTCTTCACTATCGTTATTTGCCATTTAATACTAACATTTCGGCAATCACGGTACGACACTATGATTATAATTGGTTTGCACTGAAACACATTTGTTAGAATCAGAGCCCAGAATTTATAGCCAGCCTTGCTAACTATTAGTTTCGATTTGTGCCTTTGTCAGATGTTTTCCAGTGGACTTGTAATGTTGCAAAATGACTCAGCTGCGATTCTTATAATATTTCGTAGCTATCGACTTCTACATTCTTTTATTTTGGAGCCCAAGAATTAATTGTATCAGATTAACAAAGCCACTTTACAGAGCTCTAGTCAAAACACGTCCTATGTGTCCTTGCATTACCTTCAGTTTCACTTTTTATCGTCTTATACATTCATTCTTTATCTGAAATTTGAGACTAAGAAATTTACTGTGATAAGTTGCTGTAGAATTTTGCAGTAACTCCCTTCACGATATTTTTTTTCCTTCCCGGGAGCTCCATTTTAGATGATGTTACATAGAACATCATCTTCCATTCCTTGCAGTTCAGCACATTGCTGGATAGTTCAGTGTAAATTACTACCATCTACAAAGGAAATTCATAGATAGTGCCTACGGAACGGAACGACTTTCTGAGATTCCAGCTTCCCACCATTTTTCTCCTTTCCCTCTGTTCTTGCCCCAACAAAGACGAATAAACTCGAGATTAAAACCTGCGGAGGGTACGCAGGAAGCCGTGTGCCTTGGATGAAGTATTATTGCCCGGGGCGGGCGGAATCGTCGCAAACGAAATTGTCTTCCGCCACTTGGCGCGCAGTCTGAATGAAATCTGCACCCGCGCAGCGACTGCACAAAGGAGGCAATATAGCGGCGACAGCCTGCGGTACACGCCACGGCGCGACGCGGAACGGCCGGTGCACACCCTGTCTGTCTCAGCTTCCGAGACGTCGCGGCACTCAGCCCACGCAGCACAGTGGCAAAACAAAGGTAAGCCGTAGAAAACCTGCCACACGTGAGCTATCGATATAGTAACGGATACGAAGGCAGCGCGTGCGTCGAATGAACATCATTCATTTCATTCGTAATTTTCATTTAATTTGTAATTTTCGAAATACAAAAAATATTAATCGATGAAAATTGTGACAGGTCTCTCAGAAGGTAAGTTCCGCTGGTGAATACTCGCGTCACTAGAGTACAACTTCCATTATGAACATACCCTGACATAATCTGCTCCTTTAGTTCGGAATGTACGCCACTTACCACAACAACAAGAACGGACAACCGAGTCAAGAAAACCAAACAAGACAGCCACGTCCACTCGTAAAGAAAACACAAGAGTAAATACGCTGTCTAACGTGAGGCGATATGTCCTGAGATGTACGCAAGGTTAGACTGGCAGGCCGAGCGACAGGCAGTACTCTATCGGGGGGGGGGGGAGCGCCGCTAATGGCAAGGCAACACCGACTCAACGGAAGGCCTCGGCGCTTGTTGCTGACATCACGTCAGCTAGGCACGGCGAAAGCCAGGTCTGTTGCAGATAGAAAAGCCTGGGAATGCTTGTCACTATAAATCTCTTATTTTTGGACAAAATGTTTGGTATTGTTTTGGATTCTGCAGTTTTATTTAGATGAAAGATATTCTTACTATCGTAAAGCTACAAATTAAGATCATAGTTCTGTATTACTGAATCCTGTCGAAGCAAACGTAGATCAATATGAGAAGATGCTTTGCCCCATTGCAAGCTCCGGAAATTTTACATTCAAGTAACTATATTTACTTGATCCATTTTGCTATCGAACCTTACCCTAACCCCCTTACAATGAACTCGTTTCCATTATTTATTTTCGTTTGACATCGTCACTGGAAATGTGAACTAATTTACATGTGTAAATGTCCAACTGTTGCCAGTCATTAGATTACAGTCGTTTTCAACGACAGGCATTGTAAACAGGAAACAAAATAGCTTCATACATCGAAAACACTGCTGAGCTTAAACTTTTTTAAGCATGCACATTAGGAAAGATAAATATTCCCCTCTTGCAACTGAAAGGAGAAACTTTATGAGATAAAAAAATTTTATTTGATAAAACAAGTATCTTTCTTTTGCCTCTCTTTCTGTCCCCCACCCCATCCCCCAACGTGTACAATCGCAAGATATTTCATTAACATTCAGTGCTCCTCACCCCATAGCCAACCAAGATACCTAAAGAAGAGCACCAGTAATTTCACAGTTTCTTGTAAAACAAACCCAGTACAAACGTTACTTCCTCAGATTTACAAATAAGGCAGAGAAGCACGAATTCTGTTGCTGCTGGACCATGAAATTGTTTTTGTATGTCAATCCTTAAAACAGGTGGAAATTTAAGTTCAGGAGTACACTATTTGTTAAGAAGTGGAATGAATTGCACAATTAATTGATTGCAGAAATCTCTCAGAACAATGTGTGTTGGTCAACTACCGCCAATAGTTTCACATTTTCCTGTGTCAGTGAGGGCTGGCTCTGAGCACTATGGGACTTAACATCCATGGTCATCAGTCCCCTGTCAGTGAGGGAGACACCAACATTATGAGTATGCCTCCAACAGACCTGGCATTCGCCGTGCCTAGCGGATGTGACGTCACGAACAAGCGCCGAGGCCTTCCTTTGAGTCGGTGTTGCTATTGGCCGCTGCAACCACGTGTTCCACCCTGGCGCCCTCACTCTAAATGCGGGCCAGGAGGCGCGCGCCGCCACAGCTTAAGGCGCGATGGTGCAGAGACCTCTATGGGTCTTCGACGTCAGGTGGGGATTCAAATTCCGCGGCGCGCGGTCCCAGACTTATAAACGACAATTTGACAAGCAAATCCTTCAAACTGTATTATTTTATACGTAGTTTAGTTTGCTTGTCGAAAATGTCATTTCAAAAGCGTCCTTTCCAGTATCTTCAGGATGTCACTATGTTCAGCCATGACAAGGTATTTTTGTTTCTTTTTGTTGTTTTTTACGCCTAAAAGTGATATAGTTCGAAACTTCAATATGACATTTTTATTTACATTTTGAGTCTAGCAGATAAATTATATGGCGTGCTTAAAATATTGTAGAGCCTGCTTCTGACAAAGGCCTAGTAATAGTTGCAGTCCAGATACAGAGGTTTGCAGTGATTTATCTGGAGCAGTAGCGCTCTATATAATACACCATAATTATTATTTATATCTTGTCCACCTCTATTTGTGGAATGCTCATGACCTTGGCACACGAAACAGTAACAAAATGTTCTACCTTAGCTGTTGAGTTGCTTTATTCATTAAATAACGCGTTTCAGAAAGTATCTTGCATCTTCAGGTGTGATGAGGCAAAAATTTGCATTATTCCCTTGAATGAACTGCCGAGATATGTCACCACTGACAGTATGTTGGAATTACAAAGAATGAACTGCCTGAAATATACATGTAGGTGGCATCTGGATGACGTCGTTGCGAAAGAGAACATTCAATAGCGCTACATGTTAACTACATTCTCTTTACACTAGTGATGAGAGATTATTGTTTTTCCTACGCGATTCAATGCTTCCGATGCCGATAATCTGATGTAGCCTAAGACGCTATTGAGGCGTCACGAAACAACAAGTTTGTGAATCGAGTAGAATTTTAGAACAATTCCCTTGGGTTCAAATGGTTCAAATGGCTCTGAGCACTATGGGACTTAACATCTATGGTCATCAGTCCCCTAGAACTTAGAACTACTTAAACCTAACTAACCTTAGGACATCACACAACACCCAGTCATCACGAGGCAGAGAAAATCCCCGACCCCGCCGGGAATCGAACCCGGGAACCGGGGCGTGGGAAGCGAGAACGCTACCGCACGACCACGAGCGGCGGACAATTCCCTTGGGACCATGGGACAGGCAAAGCAGGTCAGTACGCGGGTCACCAGGTTGATTCCCAACACAGGAGGACTACTGGTGTTACATTTAATGTGGCCACAAGACGGAGGTAACTGTTACACACCGTGAGAGCTGTGTATCGAAAACACCAATACAGTAGAGGGAGATGACGATGCTGTCATTTTGTTGACCATGTGGAATGAAGAAACAAGACATCTGTCAGACATTCAGAATACTGAGTCTGCAGCAAACATTATTCAGAGTACTGAGTCTGCAGAAAACATACATAATTTCTTCTAAAAGGCAAAGTTATTACACCTTTCAGCTACAGCTGAAGATGTCAAGAAAAGCAGGCCAAGTGAAGTCACCATCACCTTACAATAGCAACGTACACAAGACAGTTCCAATATAGGCCTAAATATTATTCCTATAAAGTTCATGATTGACCAATATAGGGATAGAACTGATTTCGGTGTATCCATTGTTTCTGCTGACTGTCTTCTATTTTTGATGAAAGAGTGTGTCGTACAAGGAGGACTTCGCCATTGCAAGCTGCATTGCTGGTGTTCTAGACTGAAGGGGAGCTCTCGGCAGCATGTATTACCAAGGCTATGGAGGCCTAACTGATGGATCCAACGAGCAGTCAACAGTCATCGTGGAGAGGCGTGCCGCAGCTGCCTCACGTCTTTCATTCCTGTAGATGTACTCTGACGCCGTGGCGTTACTCCAGTCGGAGACAGCACGGTGACCCAGTCTGATGTCCCACACCCGGCGCAAAGACACTGGATGTTTACCAGAGAGCAGTATACAATGTCAACGAGAGTGCTTTGCTAACACACTGCCCTTTTCTGCTAACATCAGAAGCAGTGCAGACAATACCATTCGAGCTGTGGCCAATGTACTGTGACCGCACACAACGAAACGACCGGGACGGTGTAGCGCGCTTCGGTATCAGCAATCACCCTGCCCGATACCATTGCTGGCAGCCAGGAATGAAGACAGTTTGTTTTGGAACAACAGATGTTTATTTGTTAATGATGTTGTATTAGCGCCTTCGGGCACAGCACGGACCATTTGCCAGCGAGCTACAGCTCATTCATGCCTGAAGTGTAACAGTCTGGATGGATCCTGACCTCGATGACAGAATACTTCAGCTAACGTACCGTCCGGTCGCCGGGGGTTACACAATGAAATTAGTTAATAGAGTGAAGCGCCAAATAAACTGGCATAGACATGCGTATTCTAATACAGAGATACAGGGTGTTTCAAAAATGACCGGTATATTTGAAACGGCAATAAAAACTAAACGAGCAGCGATAGAAATACACCGTTTATTGCAATATGCTTGGGACAACAGTACATTTTCAGGCGGACAAACTTTCGAAATTACAGTAGTTACAATTTTCAACAACAGATGGCGCTGCAAGTGATGTGAAAGATATAGAAGACAACGCAGTCTGTGGGTGCGCCATTCTGTACGTCGTCTTTCTGCTGTAAGCGTGTGCTGTTCACAACGTGCAAGTGTGCTGTAGACAACATGGTTTATTCCTTAGAACAGAGGATTTTTCTGGTGTTGGAACGGACTGGGAACGTGACGGATGAACGTGCTGGAAAGGTAGGGCGACCGCGTACGGCAACCACAGGGGGCAACGCGCAGCTAGTGCAGCAGGTGATCCAACAGCGGCCTCGGGTTTCCGTTCGCCGTGTTGCAGCTGCGGTCCAAATGACGCCAACGTCCACGTATCGTCTCATGCGCCAGAGTTTACACCTCTATCCATACAAAATTCAAACGCGGCAACCCCTCAGCGCCGCTACCATTGCTGCACGAGAGACATTCGCTAACGATATAGTGCACAGGATTGATGACGGCGATATGCATGTGGGCAGCATTTGGTTTACTGACGAAGCTTATTTTTACCTGGACGGCTTCGTCAATAAACAGAACTGGTGCATATCGGGAACCGAAAAGCCCCATGTTGCAGTCCCATCGTCCCTGCATCCTCAAAAAGTACTGGTCTGGGCCGCCATTTCTTCCAAAGGAATCATTGACCCATTTTTCAGATCCGAAACGACTACTGCATCACGCTATCTGGACATTCTTCGTGAATTTGTGGCGGTACAAACTGCCTTAGACGACACTGCGAACACCTCGTGGTTTATGCAAGATGGTGCCCGGCCACATCGCACGGCCGACGTCTTTAATTTCCTGAATGAATATTTCGATGATCGTGTGATTGCTTTGGGCTATCCGAAACATACAGGAGGCGGCGTGGATTGGCCTCCCTATTCACCAGACATGAACCCCTGTGACTTCTTTCTGTGGGGACACTTGAAAGACCAGGTGTACCGCCAGAATCCAGAAACAATTGAACAGCTGAAGCAGTACATCTCATCTGCATGTGAAGCCATTCCGTCAGACACGTTGTCAAAGGTTTCGGGTAATTTCATTCAGAGACTACGCCATATTATTGCTACGCATGGTGGATATGTGGAAAATATCGTACTATAGAGTTTCCCAGACCGCAGCGCCATATGTTGTTGAAAATTGTAACTACTGTAATTTCGAAAGTTTGTCTGCCTGAAAATGTACTGTTGTCCCAAGCATATTGCAACAAACGGTGTATTTCTATCGCTGCTCGTTTAGTTTTTATTGCCGTTTCAAATATACCGGTCATTTTTGAAACACCCTGTATGTTAATAGGCAGAATGCGGCGCTGCGGTTGGCAACGCCTTTATAAATGAACAAGTGTCTGGTGCAGTTGTTAGATCAGTTACTGCTGATACAATGGGAGGTTATAAAGATTAAAGTGAGTTGAACGTAATGTTATCGTTGGCACACGAAATATGTGATACGGAATCTCCGAGGTAGCGATGGTTGGTTCAAATGGCTCGGAACACTATGGGGCTTAACTTCTGAGATCATCAGTCCCCTAGAACTTAGAACTACTTAAACCTAACTAACTAAGGACATCACACACATCCATTCCCGAGGCAGGATTCTAGCCTGCGACCGTAGCGGTCGCGCGTTTCCAGCCTGTAGCGCCTAGAACCGCTCGGCCACTCCGGCCGGCAGGTAGCGATGAAGTGAGGATTTTCACCTATGACCAATTCACGAGTGTATCGTGAATATCAGGAATCCAGTAAAACATCAAATCTACCTGCAAGAACGGGACCAACGACGACTGAAGAAAATCGTTCAACGTGACAGAAGTGCAACCCTTCCTCAAATTTTTTCACATTTCATAGTTGGGGTATTAACAAGTGTGCGAACCATTCGACGAAACATCATTGATATGGGCTTTCGGAGCCGAAGGCTGACTCGTATAGCCATGACGACTGCAAGATACAAAATTTTACTCCTCAATACCTTTTCGAGTGTCAATGACCGGAAACATGTTGCCTGGTCGGACGAGTCTCGTTTCAAATTGTATCGAGTGGGTAGACGTGTACGGGTTTGGAGACAACCCCCTGAATCCATGGATCCACCACGTCAGCAGAAGACTGTTCAAGCTGAGGGAGGCTCTGTAATGCTGTGGAGCGGGTGCACTTGGATACGACCCTGAAGCATCTAGTTACGACTCTGACAGGTGACACGTATGTAAGCATCCTGTCTGATCACCTGCATCCATTCATGTCCATTCTGCATTCCAACAGAGCCAGCCGCTGAGGCCGAGGGGTTCTAGGTGCTTCAGTTTGGAACCGCGCGACCGCTACGGTCGTAGGTTCCAATCCTGCCTCGGGCATGGATGTGTATGATGTCCTTAGGTTAGTTAGGTTTCAGTAGTTCTAAGTTCTAGGGGACTGATGACCTCAGATGTTAAGTCCCATAGTGCTCAGAGCCATTTGAACCATCTGAGCCATTCCTACACAGTTTGGCGATTCCAGAAGAACAGTGCGACAAAGTCCAGAATTGCTACAAAGTGGTTCCAGGAACACTCTTTTGAGTTTGAACATTTCCGCTGGCCACCAAACTCCCTAGACATGAACATTATTGAGCATATCTGGGATACCTTGCAACCTGCTGTTCAGAAGAGATCTCCACCCCCTCGTAGTCCTACGGATTTATGTACAGCCCTTCAGGGTTCATGGTGTAAATTCCCTCTAGCACTACTTCAGAAATTAGCCGAGTCCATGCATGCTTTGTTGGAGCACTTCTGCGTGGTCGCGTGGACCCTACGTGATATTAATCAGGTGCACCAGTTTCTCTTTCTCTTCCGTGTAGTTGGTTTTTATGTCAGTATCTTGAGTATCAGTTGGATTCTTTTGGAGGCAGAAACAAGGGGTACATGATTGTGGGTCCGGGAGGAGAGATCTCTGGAAGGGCATCCGGCCATCTGGAGTCACTGACATTGCTTCAACCATATAGCACCACCGACGTCGTAGTCGAATGAGATAAGGGCAGAATGAAGAAGAAGATTGTTGAAAATTTCATCTCACAAAACGACCACGCTGGACCACACAGGGATCACCTCCTGGTGGAATCTGTTCAGAGGCAAGCAACTGTGTGAGTGATCACGTCTCTATCTCTCGGCATGAAAAGCGCACGTCTGGGACTTTGATAGGGGCCCGGTGCTTCTCCCAGAACCTGTTGCTTTCAAATCAGCAGAAGGACCTAAAGACTCTATTAATTCCAATGTTTGAAATCGCTGTGAGTTATATTACTGCTGCTAATAGCTGCTCTCTCTGTTAAGGTTACGTGTGCCAGACCAAAGGGAGACGTTCCAATCATGTCCTGAATTAGAAAATTTCTTGGGGTTGTTTGTGGAATATCCTTACGCATATTGGCGTTGAATTACAATTGCAATGATTATGATGTACTATTACACATGGTGAACTGCAGCGACAAAAGGGGGAGGTTTCTCCGGCAATTCTTCCGTACATTTCGGTATATGGGATTAGTGGCCTCCGGCGGCTCGTTATAGAGTAATTGCATTTCATTCAATTTCTTGCCCTCATTTATCTTTCTGTCTGACTGCGCTGAAAATATCTGCACGACACTGCACATATGTCGATGGTACGCATTGTGTGTCTCATTAGGAATTACTTTTTCCATTCAATGATGGTACTTGTTGTTGACAACAGCAAATCCCACTTTATTCTATGACCTTTAGATTGCATCCAGTACTGCTCCCTTCTGTCTAGTTTTTTTTCCGGCTGAGTTTATTGTTCATTAACAGAGATGCATTGCAGTACAGACAGGTTTACTGGTGTAGGGTTTGCTGAAATGCACCTTGTGTACGAGTTCACTGAATACTATGAAACAGCGGGAAATCGACGCTATGCTGACATGTCCCATCGAATGAACATCCATTACAGTTGTTTTGTATCTGTTCGAGGCTTGTTACATTACTCTGTGTTTTCACTAAATGATGGAAGCATTTTAACCACTGTGGAATGTCATTTTTATTCCTCTAAATGACCTTTGGTCATTTTCACATGTATGACGTTGGTGATGTATGAGTTACATTCAAAACTTTTTTTGGGTGAAACTGGCCAGTAATGTAAATTATATCCCTGTTGCATTAAAGGAACAAATCTGACAGCCTACAGTGATTAAAACTGTTCCATCCTTTAAACAATACTCTTGGCAGCTTATTTTATACACTCCTGGAAATTGAAATAAGAACACCGTGAATTCATTGTCCCAGGAAGGGGAAACTTTATTGACACATTCCTGGGGTCAGATACATCACATGATCACACTGACAGAACCACAGGCACATAGACACAGGCAACAGAGCATGCACAATGTCGGCACTAGTACAGTGTATATCCACCTTTCGCAGCAATGCAGGCTGCTATTCTCCCATGGAGACGATCGTAGAGATGCTGGATGTAGTCCTGTGGAACGGCTTGCCATGCCATTTCCACCTGGCGCCTCAGTTGGACCAGCGTTCGTGCTGGACGTGCAGACCGCGTGAGACGACGCTTCATCCAGTCCCAAACATGCTCAATGGGGGACAGATCCGGAGATCTTGCTGGCCAGGGTAGTTGACTTACACCTTCTAGAGCACGTTGGGTGGCACGGGATACATGCGGACGTGCATTGTCCTGTTGGAACAGCAAGTTCCCTTGCCGGTCTAGGAATGGTAGAACGATGGGTTCGATGACGGTTTGGATGTACCGTGCACTATTCAGTGTCCCCTCGACGATCACCAGTGGTGTACGGCCAGTGTAGGAGATCGCTCCCCACACCACGATGCCGGGTGTTGGCCCTGTGTGCCTCGGTCGTATGCAGTCCTGATTGTGGCGCTCACCTGCACGGCGCCAAACACGCATACGACCATCATTGGCACCAAGGCAGAAGCGACTCTCATCGCTGAAGACGACACGTCTCCATTCGTCCCTCCATTCACGCCTGTCGCGACACCACTGGAGGCGGGCTGCACGATGTTGGGGCGTGAGCGGAAGACGGCCTAACGGTGTGCGAGACCGTAGCCCAGCTTCATGGAGACGGTTGCGAATGGTCCTCGCCGATACCCCAGGAGCAACAGTGTCCCTAATTTGCTGGGAAGTGGCGGTGCGGTCCCCTACGGCATTGCGTAGGATCCTACGGTCTTGGCGTGCATCCGTGCGTCGCTGCGGTCCGGTCCCAGGTCGACGGGCACGTGCACCTTCCGCCGACCACTGGCGACAACATCGATGTACTGTGGAGACCTCACGCCCCACGTGTTGAGCAATTCGGCGGTACGTCCACCCGGCCCCCCGCATGCCCACTATACGCCCTCGCTCAAAGTCCGTCAACTGCACATACGGTTCACGTCCACGCTGTCGCGGCATGCTACCAGTGTTAAAGACTGCGATGGAGCTCCGTATGCCACGGCAAACTGGCTGACACTGACGGCGGCGGTGCACAAATGCTGCGCAGCTAGCGCCATTCGACGGCCAACACCGCGGTTCCTGGTGTGTCCGCTGTGCCGTGCGTGTGATCATTGCTTGTACAGCCCTCTCGCAGTGTCCGGAGCAAGTATGGTGGGTCTGACACACCGGTGTCAATGTGTTCTTTTTTCCATTTCCAGGAGTGTATTTTCTGCTGTGGATCTATACCAGCCACCACCATATTCTGAAGAATGAATCACATACCTGTAACTAAATGAGTGTTCAAATTGTCATTTGCTGCAATTTTAGTAAATAGCCCGTTTGTTTGGTGTTGTCTGTGGTTCTGTCAGTGTGATCATGTGATGTATCTGACCCCAGGAATGTGTCAATAAAGTTTCCCCTTCCTGGGACAATGAATTCACGGTGTTCTTATTTCAATTTCCAGGAGTGTATGAGAGCACAAGGATAGTGGGTTCAGCAAACTAGCATATTAATCAGCCAGACATATGGTATAAAACGCGGTTGTGTTCTTCAACAAACAATGAGACTGATGCAGAAAGAGAGAGATACTGACAAAATATAGTACTGCTGGCTGTAAAAAATGAGTATTGCATCTTAATAATTCAAGGGAATCGTCAGCGGAAAATTTAATCGTAAATGGAGAATGATCTATCCCTGTCGCTATCAAGGCAGTTAGTGGAACTATCGTTCCTGGCCATGGTCGACCTCTGACGTCTAGGACACTTTAATGCATTGTGACTGGAAATAGCAAGGGCAGGCGTATAAAGGATGAGAATTCATATGGAGAACTGAATTCCCGACGTAGGTTCTTCACCTGGCTTGGCTACGGAGTAGAGCAGGCGGCAGCTACGCCGACGGTGAAACAGTAACAACATCGCGAGTTGGTAAAATTAATCTTCGGTAAATCATGCCTTTGTGTGCACAGGAGTGCTTGACTTCCTATGTTCGCCAACACTTGCTAAACATGCGCGTCAATCTCTATCGGAAAATAGGCCAAAACAGGCGCCCTAGGCTAATGGCTCTTGTACTAATACTCTGTCTTCTTGGCCTTCCACGGGACAACTCGTCTCCACCAAAATCTAAATCGAGCGAAGCACAGACACACAGTGCGGGTGATGTGAACTGTGCTCGCAGGTTTATCAACTCGGTTTCCCAACATACAAGACAAGCGACAAATCAGCATATCACCAGCGCTCCACCGCCAATGGCGCCAGTACCTTCAGCCACTCACGGAACCCGGGAGATACCGTCGGAAATCCATCGGGCTGGTACTCACTGTGCGTGGGTGAGGAAAACCTGAATAACGTAACAACATTCAAACCAGCAGCAGCTGCTTCCCATTAGCCACAATAATATCTATTCCCATTAATGAATTGAATGTTCACATTTTGAGAGTACTGAAGGGCGACTTTTTTCAATTGTAAAAAGCCATTCACTAGCTAAGATCGCATCAAATATTTCTTTATTGAAGACAACCGGTTTCAACAGACTTTGCTTTCATCTTCAGGTCTTAAAATCTTTTTGTTGTAAAACACGTTCATTTTACGCTGAAGTGGACAAAAATTAGCACATTATGTATGGTTTGTCATCGTTTTATGTTTTTAAATAAAATGACAGGCGATCTTGGCTGGTGAAACGTATTTACAATTAATGAATGAAAGACCAGTATCGTGAAACCGAAATTTTTGGTACAGTGGCTCCTATACCTGAGGAACTTATTGATAGGTTTCCTTGCTCAGTACAAAAAATAAACATGTAAAACTTAATCAAAAAATTTCGTTGGATCTAAACTAATCAACATTTCAAAATAAATTATATGGCTACCCCCTTTAATATTTATCAATTAAATGACACTATAATGTATTGGAAAGCTCTCTGTATCTAAAATTCATTCTCCAAAGAAGGGGAAGTAAAAATTCCAGAATTCTAAACCAGAACAGCTGTTAGCATGAGTGACATAAAAATAGGTATCTTAGGTGTTGCGAAACAACTCAAATCACTTAAGAAAGGCAAGTCTTCCAGTCCAGATGGAATACCAATCAGATTCCTCTCAGTGTATGCAGACACAATAGCGCCTTTCTTAGCAATCATATACAACCGCTCACTCGATGAAAGGTCTGTTCCTGAAGACTGGAAAGTAGCACAGGTCACGCACATACTCAAGAAAGGAAATAGGAGTAACCCATTGAATTACAGACCAATATCACTGACCTCGATTTGCAGTAGAATTTTGGAGCATATACTATACTCGAATATTATGAATCACCTTGAAGAAAATGACTTATTGATACATAACCAACACGGATTCGGAAAATATCGTTCTTGTGCAACGCAGCTAGCTCTTATTCCCATGAAGTAATGAGTACTGTCGACAAGAGATCTCAGATCGATTCCACATTCCTAGATTTCCAGAAGGCTTTTGATACCGTTCCTTACAAGTGACTATTAATGAAATTGCGTGCATGTGGAGTATCGCCTCAAATATGTGACTGGATTCGTGATTTACTCTCAGAGAGGTCACAGTTCATAGTGATAGGCGATAAATCACCGAGTAGAACAGAAGTGATATCTGGCGTTCCGCAAGGTAGTGTCATAGGCCCTCTGCTGTTCCTGATTTACATAAATGATCTAGGTGATAATCTGAGCAGCCCCCTTTAAATTGTTAGCAGATGACGCTGTAATTTACCGTCTAGTAAAATCATCAGACGATCATTTCCAATTACAAAATGATCTAGAGAGAATTTCTGTATGGTGTGAAAAGCGGCAATTAGCGCTAAACAAAGGAAAGTGCGAGGTCATCCATATGGGTATTAAAGGAAATCCGATAAATTTTGGGCTTACAATAAATCGCACGAATCTAAGGGCTGTCAATTCGACTAACTACCGAGGAATTACAATTACGAGCAACTTGAATTGGAAAGACCACAAACATAATGTTTTGGGGAAGGCGAAACAAAGACTTGCGCTTTGTTTGTAGAACACTTAGAAGACGTGACAAACCCACTAAAGAGACAGCCTACATTACACTTGTCCGTCCTCTGCTGGAATATTGCTGCGCGGTGTGGGATCCTTACCAGGTAGGATTGACGGAGGACATGGGTGACAGTGTTCCTGATATGATACACGAGTTTGGGTGGCAGTCACTGAAAAAAAGGCGGCTTTCTTTGCCGCGAGATCTATTTACGAAATTTCAATCACCAACTTCCTCTTCCGAATGCATAAATACATAGGGAGAAATGATCATAATAATAAAATAAGAGAAATCAGAGTTCGAACGGAAAGATTTAGGTGTTCCTTTTTCCAACGTGCCATTCGAGAATGGAATGGTAGAGAAGTAGTTTGAGAATGGTTCGATGAACCCTCTGCCAGGCACTTAAGTGTGAATTGCAGAGTAAGCATCTAGATGTAGATGTGGATGTAGACGGAGTACGTCAAAACAGTTCAAAGACGGCAGGTCGTTTTGTACGTTCAGCAAACAGAGGAGAGACTTCCACGGATATGATATGCGAAGTAGGGTAGCAATCATTCAAACAAATCGTTTTTCATAGATGCAGGATATTCTTATGAAATTTCAACACCATCTGCTCCGATTTCGAAAACATTTTGTTTGCACCCAGGCATATGGGAAGAAATGATCGTCGTAAATCGTCGTAATCAGATAAGAGGAATCAGAGCTGGAATGTAATTATTTAAGCGCTCCTTTCCTTTATGCGCTGTTCGAGAGTGGAACGGTAGAGAAATAGCTTGAAGGTGGGTTATTGGATCCTCTGCCAGGCACTTAATTGTGAATTGCGGAGTAATAAAGTAGACATAGATATGGAAGCGCCGGTAAATTTTAGCAAATGGGGTGAAGTCTTACAGAAGATCGATGCTTGGTGCTGTGTGGTTGACTCTTATCGTAAGGAAATATAACATTGCCAATAAATAGACAGTAAAGGAAATTATTGTTCGATTGCTCCATTCTGTGATAAACCACAGGAAACAGGACTAATTGTCGAAAACAAAAATAAAGTCGCGTAAGTATCAAATACCAGGAAATAAAACCCATCCACGAAACAAATGGCTAACGAAACACACGTTCCGAAAATTGTTGCCGAATGCTCGTTGTCTGGGATCCTGAACTGATAACGTTAAGAGAGAGAGAGTCCAAAGAAGAGTGGTACCATTCGTCACAGGCTCATTTCGCAAGCGCGGGAACGTTACGGAGAGAATCGGCATCCTCTTGTAGCACAAATTATAGGAAGGACATTATGCCTCAGGGAGTATGCACTCGAAAAACCCAGTAACACGTTACTTTCTCGAATATAAATCACGTGAAATGACCTCGAGGGGAAAAAGTAAGGGAAATCAGTCTCACTTACATTCTCCCTTCATCCTTATTCATGTATGGATCAGGAAATGGATTAAATTATTACATGACTATAAGTAGCCTAAACCACAAACCGTGAATCGTTGTGCTGTGTAAAAATGTAGATTCGAATGTAAATTATGTGTTAGGAGGTGTGTTTTAACGTTTTATTTACTCCACGTCATATGCACTTTGTTAGTTAATTTCTCTTGCGTTCGTAAAAATCGTCTGACGCGATTCTATACTGGCGGTGTGTTTCTGTGCTTCGCCTCTGGTGGCAGTGGCTGCGACGCGACGTCAGCGTTATAAAGCGACAGCGTCGCGCCGGACTGGCGAGGATGAAGCCCCAGCGCCCAACTTAGGCGGCCTCGAAGGGCTTCCCAGGTTGACGTAGTTAATTTTGTTTGTCCTGCGGCCTGTGTCAACCTGCTGCGAGCAACGTGAACTTCCAGCTGTGAGGGATGCAGACGCCAGGGTCCAAACGTAATACTGTGCCTGTGCGAAGGACACATCTTGCCACTAAACTTGCAGGTAGTATAACAAAGCCTGCAGCGTTTGGTTAACACTATGTATCTCCGAAAAAGCCTGTGTGTGTGGATGCTAGAAGAAGGTCAGTCGTCTAAAACCGTAATAAAAATACGAGCGGTATTCGGAAAGTAAGGTCAGATCGGGAGCGAAATGGAAACCACTGTGCTAATTCGATCAAGCTTTTCACATATGTTTGGGCAGTATTTCTAGTATGGCCGTCGATAGCGTGACGTCGCTCTGTTCAGTTCTCAGTGTACAGCGAGTAATTATTGTTGCCTGCTGAGAGATTTCGCCTAATACCATGCAGCCCACATAACTCTCATGCGTTTCCTCTTCACGGCAGTTCTCGAGCGCTCTTTGCACGCGTAAGAAGATCCTCCTGCAGCGTTGTCGATGGGAAGTGTTTGATCACTCCACAATACAGCCCACAATTATAGTACCCTGAGTTTCATCTCTTCTCACATGAACCGCTGGCTATGAAGACAACATTACGTCACTGACAACGGGTTGTAGACCACCGTGAGAATTAGTGGAAAGCACAGACCGCTACCTTCTATGTCAAGGGTATTGGGAAGCTGGTACGATGCTACGAAAGGCGTGTAAATCAAGCAGCGACTGTGTAGAGAAGTAGCTCGAAGGTGTAGCTAACTATTACAAGTAAAACATTTTTCATTTTGACAGTTGTTTCTATTTAGTGACAGATCGGACACAACCTTTCAGGGTAGTCCTCTTAATACACTCCTGGAAATGGAAAAAAGAACACATTGACACCGGTGTGTCAGACCCACCATACTTGCTCCGGACACTGCGAGAGGGCTGTACAAGCAATGATCACACGCACGGCACAGCGGACACACCAGGAACCGCGGTGTTGGCCGTCGAATGGCGCTAGCTGCGCAGCATTTGTGCACCGCCGCCATCAGTGTCAGCCAGTTTGCCGTGGCATACGGAGCTCCATCGCAGTCTTTAACACTGGTAGCATGCCGCGACAGCGTGGACGTGAACCGTATGTGCAGTTGACGGACTTTGAGCGAGGGCGTATAGTGGGCATGCGGGAGGCCAGGTGGACGTACCGCCGAATTGCTCAACACGTGGGGCGTGAGGTCTCCACAGTACATCGATGTTGTCGCCAGTGGTCGGCGGAAGGTGCACGTGCCCGTCGACCTGGGACCGGACCGCAGCGACGCACGGATGCACGCCAAGACCGTAGGATCATACGCAGTGCCGTAGGGGACCGCACCGCCACTTCCCAGCAAATTAGGGACACTGTTGCTCCTGGGGTATCGGCGAGGACCATTCGCAACCGTCTCCATGAAGCTGGGCTACGGTCCCGCACACCGTTAGGCCGTCTTCCGCTCACGCCCCAACATCGTGCAGCCCGCCTCCAGTGGTGTCGCGACAGGCGTGAATGGAGGGACGAATGGAGACGTGTCGTCTTCAGCAATGAGAGTCGCTTCTGCCTTGGTGCCAGTGATGGTCGTATGCGTGTTTGGCGCCGTGCAGGTGAGCGCCACAATCAGGACTGCATACGACCGAGGCACACAGGGCCAACACCCGGCATCATGGTGTGGGGAGCGATCTCCTACACTGGCCGTACACCACTGGTGATCGTCGAGGGGACACTGAATAGTGCACGGTACATCCAAACCGTCATCGAACCCATCGTTCTACCATTCCTAGACCAGCAAGGGAACTTGCTGTTCCAACAGGACAATGCACGTCCGCATGTATCCCGTGCCACCCAACGTGCTCTAGAAGGTGTGAGTCAACTACCCTGGCCAGCAAGATCTCCGGATCTGTCCCCCATTGAGCATGTTTGGGACTGGATGAAGCGTCGTCTCACGCGGTCTGCACGTCCAGCAAGAAACGCTGGTCCAACTGAGGCGCCAGGTGGAAATGGCATGGCAAGCCGTTCCACAGGACTACATCCAGCATCTCTACGATCGTCTCCATGGGAGAATAGCAGCCTGCATTGCTGCGAAAGGTGGATATACACTGTACTAGTGCCGACTTTGTGCATGCTCTGTTGCCTGTGTCTATGTGCCTGTGGTTCTATCAGTGTGATCATGTGATGTATCTGACCCCAGGAATGTGTCAATAAAGTTTCCCCTTCCTGGGACAATGAATTCACGGTGTTCTTATTTCAATTTCCAGGAGTGTATATGCTAAAATAGCAGTATGTGGTTACTGACGCGGCAAGTTCTTCATGGTCTCCAAACTGTAGAGGATAATTTACAGAAACCTGTCTCTAATAAACACATCATAAAAAGTTTTGCGACACCTCGGTTCCAAGAGTTCCAGTACGTGTGCAGAAAATTGTAATAAAGATCAACATTTCCCATGTTTATTGCTCAAGAAAACCTCACATTGAATACTGTACCACCATACAGGGAGACCTTCAGAGGTGGTGGTCCAGATTGCTGTACATACCGGAACCCAGTACTACGTCCTCTTGTGTTGATGTCTGCCTGTATTCGTCGTTGCATACTATCCACAAGTTCATCAAGGCACTGTTGGTCCAGATTGGCCCACTCCTCAATGGCGATTCGGCATAGATCCTTCAGAGTGGTTGGTGGGTCACGTCGTCCATAAACAGCCCTTCTCAATCAATTTCAGGCATGTCGATAGGATTCTTGTCTGGATGACACGCTGGCCACTCTAGTCGAGCGATGGCGTTATCCTGAAGGAAGTCATTCACAAGATGTACACGATTGGGGCTCGAATTATCGTCCATGAAGACGAATGCCTCGCCAATATGCTGCCGATATGGTTGCACTATCGGTCGGGGAATGGCATTTACGTATCTTGCAGCCGTTACGGCACCTTCCATGACCACCAGCGGCGTTCATCTGCCCCACATAACGCCACCCCAAAACAGCAGGGAACCTCTACCTTGCTGCACTCGCTTGACAGTGTTCTAAGGTGTTCAGCCCAACCGGGTTGCTTCCAAACTCGTAACCGACGATTGTCTGGTTGAAGGCACATGCGACACTCATCACTGAAGAAAACGTGATGCAATCCTGAGCGGTCCATTCATCATATCATTGGACCCATCTGTACCACAATGCATGGTGTCGTGGTTGCAATGATGGACCTCACCATGGACGTCGGGAGTGAAGCTGCGAATCATGCAGCCTATCCGCACAGTTTGAGTCGTAACACGACTCCCTGTGGCTGCACGGAAAACATTATTTAAAATGGTGGCCGTGCTGTCAGGGTTCCTCCAAGCCATAATCCGTAGTTAGCGGTCGTCCACTGCAGTAGTAGACTTGGGAGGCCTTAGCGAAGCATGTCATCGACAGTTCCTGTCTCTCTGTTGTTGTTGTTGTTGTGGTCTTCAGTCCTGAGACTGGTTTGATGCAGCTCTCCATGCTACTCTATCCTGTGCAAGCTTTTTCATCTCCCAGTACCTACTGCAACCCACATCCTTCTGAATCTGCTTAGTGTATTCATCTCTTGGTCTCCCTCTACGATTTTTACCCTCCACGCTGCCCTCCAATACTAAATTGGTGATCCCTTGATGCCTCAGAACATGTCCTACCAACCGATCCCTTCTTCTGGTCAAGTTGTGCCACAAACGTCTCTTCTCCCCAGTCCTATTCAATACTTCCTCATTAGTTATGTGATCTACCCATCTAGTCTTCAGCATTCTTCTGTAGCACCACATTTCGAAAGCTTCTATTCTCTTCTTGTCCAAACTATTTATTGTCCATGTTTCACTTCCATACATGGCTACACTCCATACGAAAACTTTCAGAAATGACTTCCTGACACTTAAATCAATACTGGATGTTAACAAATTTCTCTTCTTTAGAAACGCTTTCCTTGCCATTGCCAGCCTACATTTTATATCCTCTCTACTTCGACCATCATCAGTTATTTTGCTCCCCAAATAGCAAAACTCCTTTACTACTTTAAGTGCCTCATTTCCTAATCTAATTCCCTCAGCATCACCCGACTTAATTAGACTACATTCCATTATCCTTGTTTTCCTTTTGTTGATGTTCATCTTATATCCTCCTTTCAAGACACAGTCAATTCCATTCAACTGCTCTTCCAAGTCCTTTGCTGTCTCTGACAGAATTATAATGTCATCGGCGAACCTCAAAGTTTTTATTTCTTCTCCATGAATTTTAATACCTACTCCGAATTTTTCTTTTGTTTCCTTTACTGCTTGCTCAATATACAGATTGAACAATATCGGGGAGAGGCTACAACCCTGTCTTACTCCCTTCCCAACCACTGCTTCCCTTTCATGTCCCTCGACTCTTATAACAGCCATCTGGTTTCTGTACAAATTGTAAATAGCCTTTCGCTCCCTGTATTTTACCCCTGCCACCTTTACAATTTGAAAGAGAGTATTCCAGTCAACATTGTCAAAAGCTTTCTCTAAGTCTACAAATGCTAGAAACGTAGGTTTTATAGTATAATAAAATAATGGAATAGATGATAATAAAATGCGTAGCTTTTTAAAATGTATTGAATTAATGAGATTAATTTTTCGGCGTGAATGACAAGCACAATAAGCTGAGCTATGCCTGGAAATAAGTCCGTATTAGTTCATATTATTTTGCAGGGCGGAGTAGTTTCTTTCTCCGCTGTAGATTTGTGCTTACCATTCTTTATAATACTACGTTTGGTCGCCGCGTTCACCTTTGAAGTCTTGACCGTGTTCCTATTAGGCTTATCGGATCTTCGTAATTTTCCAAAGTACACAGGTGGGCTTCAGTTATTGTAATTATTGTACTATTTGAAATAACAACTCACACGACCTTTCTGTTAATAAAACAATACTGTATTTTTCTAAACGGTGCACATATGAAATCCACACTCCTCACTTATTCATAGCGACCCCAAAATGGCGGTCTACAATTACTCGCTAAAAAATTGACGTGCTTCTCACTCTTTCACTAGCTGAGCGCGAATCCCTCCTTCCTCCTACCGGTACCAGAAAAAATCCTCTGTTTATTAACAACTGAAAGTCAAAAAATACATGACGGTAGGCATAGGCTCTATGATGGGCTACCGCTTCATCTTGTCTCTTTGCCTTTAAGGAAGACGAAAACATAAAGGAATTGCAAAAGGTTTATCACAGTTTGCCTTTCCTTAATCTTTCTTCTAAGATAAGTCGTAAGGTCAGTATTGCCTCACGTGTTCCAGTGTTTCTACGGAATCCAAACTGATCTTCCCCGAGGTTGGCTTCTACTAGTTTTTCCATTCGTCTGTAAAGAATTGGTGTTAGTATTTTGCAGCTGTGACTTATTAAACTGGTAGTTCGGTAATTTTCACATCTGTCAACACCTGCTTTCTTTGGGATTGGAATTATTATATTCTTCTTGAAGTCTGAGGGTATTTCGCCTGTTTCATAGCTCTTGCTCACCAGATGGTAGAGTTTGGTCAGGACTGGCTCTCCCAAGACGGTCAGTAGTTCCAATGGAATGTTGTCTACTCCGGGGGCCTTGTTTCGACTCAGGTCTTTCAGTGCTCTGTCAAACTCTTCACGCAGTATCATATCTCCCATTTCATCTTTATCTACATCCTCTTCCATTTCCATAATATTGTCCTCAAGTACATCGCCGTTGTATAGACCCTCTATATACTCCTTCCACCTTTCTGCTTTCCCTTCTTTGCTTAGAACTGGGTTTCCATCTGAGCTCTTGATTTTCATACAAGTCGTTCTCTTATCTCCAAAGATCTCTTTAATTTTCCTGTAGGCAGTATCTATCTTACCCCTAGTCAGATAGGCCTCTACATCCTTACATTTGTCCTCTAGCCATCCCTGCTTAGCCATTTTGCACTTCCTGTCGATCTAATTTTTGAGACGTTTGTATTCCTTTTTGCCTGCTACATTTACTGCATTTTTATATTTTCTCCTTTCATCAATTAAATTCAATATTTCTTCTGTTACCCAAGGATTTCTACTAGCCCTCGTCTTTTTACCTACTTGATCCTCTGCTGCCTTCGCTACTTCATCCCTCAAAGCTACCCATTCTTCTTCTACTGTATTTCTTTCCCCCATTCCTGTCAATTGTTCCCTTATGCTCTCCCTGAAACTCTGTACAACCTCTGGTTCTTTCAGTTTATCCAGGTCCCATCTCCTTAAATTCCCACCTTTTTGCAGTTTCTTCATTTTAATCTACAGGTCATAACCAATAGATTGTGGTCAGAGTCCACATCTGCCCCTGGAAATGTCTTACAATTTAAAATCTGGTTCCTAAATCTCTGTCTTACCATTATATAATCTATCTGATACCTTTTAGTATCTCCAGGGTTCTTCCATGTATACAACCTTCTTTCATGATTCTTAAACCAAGTGTTAGTTATGATTATGTTTTGCTCTGTGCAAAATTCTACCAGGCGGCTTCCTCTTTCATTTCTTAGCCCCAATCCATATTCACCTACTATGTTTCCTTCTCTCCCCTTTCCTACACTCGAATTCCAGTCACCCATGACTATTAAATTTTCGTCTCCCTTCACAATCTGAATAATTTCTTTTATTTCATCATACATTTCTTCAATTTCTTCGTCATCTGCAGAGCCAGTTGGCATATAAACTTGTACTACTGTAGTAGGTGTGGGCTTCGTATCTATCTTGGCCACAATAATGCGTTCACTATGCTGTTTGTAGTAGCTTACCCGCATTCCTGTTTTCCTATTCATTATTAAACCTACTCCTGCATTACCCCTATTTGATTTTGTGTTTATAACCCTGTAGTCACCTGACCAGAAGTCTTGTTCCTCCTACCACCGAACTTCACTAATTCCCACTATATCTAACTTCAACCTATCCATTTCTCTCTGTATCCCCTCCAATTCCAAACAACATCACTTTGGTTTACTCCGAGACCCCTAGACACTTCCCTTGTTGAGAGCCCTTTCTGGTCCAAAGTAACAATGCGGACGCTATCGCACCGCGGTATTGACCGTCTAGGCATGGCTGAACTACAGACAACACCAGCCGTGTACCTCCCTCCTCGTAGAATGACTGGAAGTGATCGGCTGTCAGATCCCCTCCGTCTAATAGGATCATGCATGGTTGTTTTAAATTTTTGGGCGGGTTTAGTGACATCTCTGAACAGTCAATGCGACTGTGTTTGTGATACAATATACACAGTCAACATTTATCTTTAGGAGTTCTGGGAACTTTTTTGATGTGTGTATTTTCCGCCACATATAATTTCGATACTGTAGTAATCAGCGCATTTGGAAGTAAGCAGCATGCCCAATAATTGGTAATGTACGTTGCCAGAGGAAGAAAACACAAATGTAAATTTACACACATACTTTCACAATCACTGTTAACTGCATGGCAGAGGGCAGCGTACTACTTACTGGTGATTTTTCCCTTTCCATTAGCGTATCAACTGCGGGAAAAGTGATTGCTTCGATGCATCAGTAAGCACTGTAATTAATCAAATATAGGGTTGTGTATCCATGCAATACGGCGCGGGCTGTGGTATATTCCTAGATTCCTAATTTAATAATGGTTCTCGAAGTTTTGTAACTAGGCTTTGGCGGCATTGTTGACGTATTTATATTCGCGTCTGCCATTCCAGGTTTACCAGGACCTCCGTGACGCTCTTCCACGGCTCAAATGATTCAAATGGCTCTGAGCACTATGGGACTCAACTGCTGAGGTCATTAGTCCCCTAGAACTTAGAACTAGTTAAACCTAACTAACCTAAGGACATCACACACATCCATGCCCGAGGCAGGATTCGAACCTGCGACCGTAGCGGTCTCACGGTTCCAGACTGCAGCGCCAGAACCGCGCGGCCACTTCGGCCGGCTCCACGGCTCAAAAAAACCTGTGTAGAAGAAACCGATATATAGTATGCAACAAAAAAGTAAAAAAAAAGTTGACCGTGAAACGTACAGGTACATAAAAATTTTACGCTGGATCGCGACTCTAACTCTACATATTTAAATTTGTGGAGCGACATTCTTACCCGCTGAGGTATCCGAAGATGCTTTGAAGTGTGATGTGAAGTCTCAGTGTGGTAGTTCCTCTTATTCTTACAAACATCACACGAACTTCCTTGCTATCCTACTGATACTTCTGATATGAAGTGTATGGATGAGAATCGTTTCTCATTAGTAAAGACTGTACTCTGATTTTGTGCGATATTTGACCGTTAAGACCGCAAGTAGTCAGTTGTATGTTTGTATGTTGGCAGCACTATAGACTGTATTAATAACGCTGACCGCACTCTGCGCAGTCGACAAAAGATTCTGTGGTTGGACGGACTAGCAGGTAGCGAGCCGATGGAGAAGGGTTTTGACATGATTTGCTTAGTGGAGACTCATTGTTGGTAGGACATGCATTGTAAAATGAGAATGGATGTAGTTGGTAATGGTTGGGTAGTGGAATTATTGACAACTATATAATTTTTGGAACCGGATGTCACATGAATAAGGTAAAATCTTCTAAATACGTTGTTTGCTCTTCAACAAAATCTTTCTTTTGCTAACCATAAGCCTCCTAGTAGTTAAAGTTTATAGAAGCTAGATTCTTTTTATTTAGCTGGCTGTAGTTGCTGCGTGCTGTAATTGCTGTATTTCGTGTTAGGAAGATTTTCTGTGATTTAAGTGACTTATGAAAAAGTATGGGTTATTGTTAGGATTTCTTGCAGTTCAGGGCCATTCTTTTGTGTAAATACTTGAAGCCATGTTGTCGCAGTCAGATTTCGTTGGGCTTCTATATTGTGGGTAATAAATGAATAGGTTAAGTATGAGTTGTCTTTGTCATGGAAAATTCCGTAGGTCATTGTTGAAGTGATAAAAATAAATAACGAGACAGTAAGTTCAGTTTCACTCAATAGTTTCAAGATAATGTCCCTTAAACTTTCTTTTCACAACGGGGTGACAGATAATCTGAATATTGACTAGAATTAGTATCGTGATACAGATGTGTGAAAGATTGGAATGTGAACCCACAATTCCGTCTTTCTGGGGCACTACAACATGAACAATTAGAGAATACGCGGCGAACCAACTGAAAGTTTCCTTTTTCTCATTTCGGAATGTCATGAAGAGCACTCTTTTAGCGCAGTGGGTTAGCACCTTCGTAGAAAAACAGCGGTTTTTCGATTCCGACTTGGAATAAAATTCTAGTGTGTCAATATTTCTCTTATCGAATCCTCACCTCGGAAGTGGAAATACATCGGTTGCAACTTTCTGGTGTTGTTGATAAGTAAGCAAGCTATGCTATTGAATTTAAGAAATCGTTTCATATCGGAAGAGCTACGCAGTTTTGTGTGTTGAGTTATAATTGCCGAATAATAACCATACAACGTGCTACACGTTTAATTGATAGGTACACCATCATCCCTTGTTTTCAGACAAGGAAATTACCAACAAGTGCCTGAAATCTGTCTCGGAACGCCTTTTATTCTTTTCCTCGAAGGCATATTCTGAATCTGCTTTCACTTCTCTCACTTGTTCTCATTATTTAGTCCCGTAAATGGTACGAAACTTTCGCCGTTATTTAGACATTTCATCAGTATGTCTCTTTCCTCATGGAGTATTGCCAGATTATGACTCTACCTTGCAAGTCAGTGCAGCGGGTTTTGGCGTTTGGCTTATTTCATTTTTTAGGTGACTAATTTTGCCAGGTAAAATAAATGCATAAATAACTAAATAAATAATTTTGAGTACTGTTTCCGCTATGTTAGAAAGGAAGTATGTAACATCTAGAGCTAGATATAAATCGCCAATGGGAAAAAAACTAAGGCTGTATTAAAAAATGAAAGTCCTATTAAATTGTTAATTAGGAGATTCTGAGGGGTAGTTCAAGCCACGTAACTGGAGAGACTTTATTTATGATTTTTTATTTATTATTTTTATTTTTGTTATTCTTTTATTCGTTTCGTCAAGGATGTAATAAAAAGACCGCTTCAGGTGTATGGTAAGTATTTGTTCGTGATTCAACTAGTATCATGGCATTAAAGCTACATTTTCGGGGATACATATTTATTTCATAACTTATTCAAGCGATATCATATCTTATTCAGGCGATAACCAGTAGACTACCCAACATTCTTTATCCAATTGCAACATAAATGTTCAACCGTCCAAAGGGTCGGTAGTCAAGTTAAAATAAGGAAGATGTATTGAACGTCATTCCGATAACGGAAGCTACCGCCACCGCCATTAAACTAATTGAATCATAAATTTCATCATTTTTTCATCGTGTCACAGCTCTACAGCTGTTGATTCCCACAATACAAAATCTTCTGCTATTTTGCATGGGCAATGATACCTTTCCTCCCTGAAATGTGACTTCTGTGTCTTTGAGTGCATCCATTCAGCGAAATTGACGGTTATGTGTTGATGATAACGATAAGAAAGAGAGTAGAGGATACAGCTTCGTACCGGCGTATGGACTACTCTGGAATAGAATCAAGAGCGCCGCCAAACCTTATGTCTCCACTCGACATAAATACCAATCGTCGTCTCAAGTGTCACATGTCGTAACTCCATGAGATAGAAGAGATTTGCAATTGAAATCCGCAGTTTGGCACACCGTTCGGCGATCGGGAACTGTGCGCTACCTACTCCCCTTCTTTTGCCCATCAAATACGGAAGATTGTTTTCACCATCAGCTTTAGAAATGGCTATCTCAAGAGTCGAAATTCAGCGACCATGCGTGGGTTAGTGATCTAGGGCGTGGAGGCGAATAATACCACTCTTCGCAGGCGACATAATCCATGTGATTGAAAGGATGGGAAAGAAAATGGGCAGCAACTTCCCTCGGTGTACGGAATGAGGATAAACAAAAGCGAGAAGGTGTAGTGCTATTTGGAGAAGAATGGGAGTGAAAGAGTGAACTAGGTCACTCCCGCTTCTTGGCCATAACTAAGTTAAAGAGAGACTAACAAGAGGACAGCCCCTTCTCGTCATCCCGATTTCATCCAAATTTATGGCATAGGGTACAGTACGGCGCTTGAAATGAAAGTGACAGACATCAGAGCTTCAGACAAACGCTTCGGAAAATAAATAGCATATTTGGCGCGGGTCGTACGAGGCATGAAACATTTATTTTATAGCAGTTTGGAGGCATTGGTTTGGCCCAGCGGAAAGAGTACAGAACTGTAATCAGAGGATCATTGTGTCGGGTCACTGCCGGCCGTGATAGCCGAGCGGTTCTAGGCGCTTCAGTCTGGAACCGCGCTACCGCTACAGTCGCAGGTTCGAATCCTGCCTCGAGCATGGATGTGTGCGATGTCCTTAGGTTAGATAGGTTTAAGTAGTTTTAAGTTCTATGGGACTGATGACCTCAGCAGTTAAGTCCCATAGTGCTCAGAGCCATTTTTTTGTCGGGTCACTATGCGGAAATTTTTTCTTATTTTCAATTTTTACGTTACTCTGCAAATAAACCGAACTAATGCTGAATATATTACTTTTACGATATTTTCATAAAAGGCATGAAGAAGAAAGGCAAAGTAAAATTTCAGATTTCAAATAAATTTCTAGGAAGAGATTGTAAGACGCACGCGTGAACTTCATATATAAAAATAGAAACTTTATTATTTTACTGTTGATGATTTCCCTTATTGGCGTGATTCTCATCGTAAAATCAGGCGAAGCAGTAATTTTCTCGGCGTCTTGAAGACGTCATAAACGCCACATTTTTACAATTGCAAGGTGCTTTTAAAGCCTCTATACAAAAAAATAATTGGTTTACATTCGTAGAAAGCCTCTCTCATCGCACAATATGACCCATCATTTCACACAATATTGGCGAGGATACCAGGTGACGTAGAGTCGAATGTACTCTCGGGATGTTATTTCTTTTTATCTTCTATAAGTGCCATTTTAAAGCTTTTTGATCATATACTTTACACGACGATAAAAAAAGATAACACAGCGGTGTATTAGCGGAGTGCGTTTATGGTGGACCAATTCTTCTCGATGGCAGGTGCTTCTCGGTTTTGAAAAATCTCGTTGTGTAATCATGAATTTGTTCGTCCTCACCACTATTAAGCTAACAGAATAAATTTGTTCTCCTGCACGTACAGCTCTACCATATCAGTCAAAATTATTTATATAAAGCAGTAGTAAATTCCCTGGGTTTCGATGAAGCAATGACGACATTCACATATTTTTCTGCGTACTCATCCACCGTTTTTGAGGTGTAGGTCGAAAGTTTTCCTTTGTTTTTCCTTTTCATGCCACTGGTCAAAATATCACTAAAACGAGATACTGAGCATTATCTCACTTTATTGGCGGTGTAAGTAACTTGAAAATTTAAATTAAAAAAGTTTTAATTAAAAATCTAAAATAATAAAATAGTTTCTATATAGAGACTCGACTATACGACCTCCGAATTACTTTATTAACTCTTTCAGTTGTGTCAGCCTCTGCCTGGAGTATAATTCTTCTTATTCTTTTTCCTGCGGTGCGACGTGACGACAAGGAGAAAATTCGAGAAATTAGGGCAAATACACACAATTACCGCACGATCATTCTTCCCACTCGCCTGTCGGGAGTGCAACAGGGTAGGGGGTATCAATTATTCGTACCAGAAACACCCTCTGCCACCCACCGTTAGGTTGCTTGTGGAGTAAGATATAGAACTAAACGCAAGATTCAATTGAGATCTACTTGTGTCTCACTGGTGCTTGTCCTAAGAACCACAACGCACCCCACCCATCCTTCCCAAGAATGGTGGACCGTGTAGTAGTTGATGGAGATTTTTATGAAACTTGAAACTAATCTGCATTAGAAACGGGTTTAAGCTCTGAATCAGAACGTGTAAACGCTACCCACTCGGAGCTACAATGAACACATTTGCATACTATTTATCATTTTAATTATCAAATAAACGTAATTAGACTGGTCCAGGATCGTAAAGCGATATGTACCGGTCATGTCACAAAATAATTAACTGTAAGTTAATTGCACCTGAGTGTGACACGAAACAGAGTACACTATAATGACTTTATTGCGTAACATATTCTGATTTTCACTAAGGCCGGTTGATTTCTGTTATGCTTCACAAAACACATTCGTGAAACAATATATTTATCTTAAATAAAATAAGAGAAAAATAATATACGAATATCATGAAAGAGGACTCGCAGTATCGTTTCACCTATGACTTCGTTACCATTACTCTGATGCAAAAGGAGCATCGATAGGGGATCGATGACGAAAGTGCTTAAGCTCGAATCTTTCCCGGGTGACTGTGGCGATGACGGCAACGCAGATGTTTGCGACGAGGTGTCAGTTCGACTTCTCTCAGGCGACTGCAGTCTCGGTTAGAGCTGGACGTTGGCAGCAGTACAACAGCAATGGCGATTGTTGCGTTCGGAGTCACAGTCTGAGCAACGTGTGACCGGGAGCTGAACTGCTGAAGAGAGGTCCTGGCAACCAAGTGTCTCTCATGAAGCTTAGAACTAAATTCTCCTACGCTAGGAGAATCTCTGCCTTAGCAAACTTTTCAGTAGTCGCTCCATAGAAAGTTGCAGAAAAAATAAATAGTACACCTGGAAAGACGACGTCGCTTTTGATCCGACGACGGCCGACACCACCAGTGGGATAGTAGATGTGCTGAAAATGGCTCTAAGCACTAAGGGACTTAACTAACCTCAGGACATCACACACATTCAAGCCCGAGGCAGGATTCGAACCTGAGACCGTAGCAGCAGCGCGGTTCCGGACTGAAGAACCGCTCGGCCACGGCGGCCGGCTAGTAGATGTACTGATAATGGTTTCAAAGTCATGCGGCAACAGGTAGCGTAGTGGCATAACCACTAGAGCGCGATCAGTATCTACACTTTAATAGGGAACACTCATAGCCAGAAGGTTCACTTTAATGAACAAAGTAAGAGCATATGGACTATCAGACCAATTGTGTGATTGGATTGAAGAGTTCCTAGATAACAGAACGCAGCTTGTCATTCTCCACGGAGAGAAGTCTTCCGAAGTAAGAGTGATTTCAGGTGTACCGCAGTGGAGTGTCATAGGACCAATGCTATTCACAATATACATAAATGAACTTGTGGATGACATCGGAAGTTAACTGAGGCTTTTTGCAGATGATGCTGTGGTGTATCGAGAGGTTGTAACAATGGAAAATTGTACTGAAATGCAGGAGGATCTGCAGCGAATTGACGCATGGTGCAGGGAATGCCAATTGAATCTCAAGGTAGACAAGTGTAATGTGCTGCGAATACATAGAAAGAAAGATCCTTTATCACTTAGCTACAATATAGCAGGTCAGCAACTGGAAGCAGTTAATTCCATAAATTATCTGGGAGTAGGCATTAGGAGTGATTTAAAATGGAATGATCATATAAAGTTGATCGTCGGTAAAGCAGATGCCAGACTGAGATTCATTGGAAGAATCCTAAGGACATGCAATCCGAAAACAAAGGAAGTAGGATACAGTACGCTTGTTCGCCCACTGCTTGAATACTGGTCAGCAGTGTGGGATCCGTACCAGATAGGGTTGATAGAAGAGATAGAGAAGATCCAACGGAGAGCAGAGATAGAGAAGATCCAACAGAGAGCAGAGATAGAGAAGATCCAACGGAGAGCAGCGCGCTTCGTTACAGGATCATTTAGTAATCGCGAAAGCGTTACGGAGATGATAGATAAACTCCAGTGGAAGACTCTGCAGGAGAAACGCCCAGTAGCTCGGTACGGGCTTTTGTCGAAGTTTCGAGACCATGCCTTCACCGAGGAGTCAAGCAGTGTATTGATCCCTCCTACGTATATCTCGCGAAGAGACCATGAGGATAAAATCAGAGAGATTAGAGCCCACACAGGGCCATACCGACAATCCTTCTTTCCACGAACAATACGAGACTGGAATAGAAGGGAGAACCGATAGAGGTACTCAAGGTACCCTCCGCCACAGACCGTCAGGTGGCTTGCGGAGTATGGATGTAGATGTAGATGTAGATGTAGATGTAGATGTAGGTGCAAAAGTGTGAAGCAAGCAGGCGTCCATGCCACAGAGACGCACTCGCCCTTCCTACATCAAAATGAGCGAGTTTAAAAGGGATCAAAGGGTGGCCTTTCGAGTGGCGAGATGGTCCTTTCGGAGAATTGCCACACAAGTTGGACTGCTGTGCAACGATGCTCGTGTCAGTGGTCATGTGAACATTCTCACACACGTAGACGAGGTTCTGTACGTCCATGCAGCGCAGCATCTCGCCAGGATCGTCATATTGTAAGGGCAGCAGTGACAATTCGTACAGCTACCACAGCACATATGAGAGGTCCTGTGGGTACAGACGTGTCAACACGAACTGTTGCGAACCAATTATTAGGACTGAGATACGGGCACTCACACCTACAGCCCGTCTTCCATTCACGCCACGTCATCGACGTACACAGGTCGACTCGTGCCGTCAGAGGATCATATGGAAGATGGAATGGCAGGCCGTTTTCTTCAGCGGTGAAAGCAGATTCTGCATGAACCCAAGGGACAGTCGTTTGCGAGTACTACTTATACCTCATGAGTGCCGAATCGTACAATTCATTGGTCCAAGACACACTTGACCCAGCTTTCATGTTTCTGGAGGGGACGCTAATAGTGCTCAATGTCATTGTCGGATTGGCAGAAGAGCCAACACCGTGTTACTAGAGGAGCCCTAAATGCACTCGTTTTAGCTCACGCAGGATGGCGTGAGGAGGGAAGGACTATGCTGACGTGAGGTCTGGAACATGACAAGGAATTAGAATTCAGAAAGCGGACGTAATTAGTTTGATACTTAACTTTAATCCATTAATGATGAACGTCGCTCTTGACGGTACATGAGTCACAATATTATCTGTTCAGAAGACATAGTAACTGAATATGGCGCCTTGCTAGGTCGTAGCAAATGACGTAGCTGAAGGCTATGCTAAACTGTCGTCTCTGCAAATGAGAGCGTATGTAGACAGTGAACCATCGCTAGCAAAGTCGGCTGTACAACTGGGGCGAGTGCTAGGGAGTCTCTCTAGACTGGACCTGCCGTGTGGCGGCGCTCGGTCTGCAATCACTGATAGTGGCGACACGCTGGTCCGACGTATACTAACGGACCGTGGCCGATTTAAAGGCTACCATCTTGCAAGTGTGGTGTCTGGCGGTGACACCAGTCATATTCGTTCTTTCGCCATACTTGCAACAGGGAGGTCATGTGTTGTCCCAAACGGATAATGCTCGCCCACAGACTGCCCGTGAAACTCAACGTGCTCTACAAGATGTGAAGCAACCTCCCTGGCCAGCACGATCTCTCGACTTGTCCCCAATCGAGCACGTGCGTGGATACGATGGGACGAGAACTGACTCGTCCGATTCGTCAACCAAGAACTCTTACAGAACTATGTGAACACATCGAGAAGATTATGCGTAACGTATTCCAGGACAGTATTCGCCATCTGTACGATCGACTAGTCGCCAGAGTGAGTGCCTGCTTTTCCGTCCCATGAGGGTAGACCACCTCTTTATACGTGGTGTTCAGAAAGTCTCTTCGCAGTGCCGTATGATTGTTAGCCTCGCGTGCCGTATGATTGTTCGCCTGCCTGAGTTACTTCCCTTGAAGTGAACTTTCGCAACATTCCACTCTTTCGTTTATCTCAGCCAGCGTCAGTAGTATCGTTGGTGTGTGTGTCGTTACGTGTTGACGTGAACGTTTAAGTTCAGTTCCTTTGTTCGTCTGTTTCGTTCTTGTCACTGTTAAAATGCTAACCATTGAAGAACGTGTGTTTTTAGTCGAACAAGTGTTCAAGGCTGGCGGTAAATACACAGTTTCAGTTCGTCAAACATTTAATTCAGTTTTCCCGGAGACAACTCTCCCACATCGCGATACTGTGCGAGATTTGATTAACAAATTTCGAAGTACGGGTTCAGTGACAGATGCAACGAGAAGTGGTCGTCCTAGCGTTTCGTCTGAGGATAAACTACGCAATATTTCCGATAAAATATCCACGAGTCCGAACTAGTCAGTAAGAAAACTCGCCCAGGAAATCGATGTTAGTGTCGGAACGGCCCACACAGCTGTAAGAAAAAACTTAGAACTTTTCCCATACAAAGTGACAGTCGTGCTAGAACTGAAAGATACTGTTCATGGCAAGAGACTGCTTTATTGTCAATGGTTCCAAAATTTCGTTCAACCAAATGGGTGGGATAATCTTAATGAAATATTTTTCACTGATGAGGCGTGGTTTCACATATACGGGTACATGAACTCACAAAATTCTCGTATGTGGAGCACAGCAAATCCATTGTGTATTCATGAGGAACCACTTCAGTCTGTGAAAGTAGGATTTTGGATTGCAATTTCTAGACGTCGGATTGTGGGTCCCATATTTTTCAAGGAAACAATAAACGCACAACGATACTGCAGCGATATTCTGTGGCCATTCATAGGAGAACTTGTGTTAAGTGAAATACTGATCGGTTATTTTCAACAAGATGGTGCAACCGCGCATACAGCTCGCGTTTCAGCGTCACTACTTGCTGATGTTTTTGGTGATCGCATAATTTCACGGGGACTTTGGCCTCCACGATCGCCTAATATAACGCAACGTAACTTTTTCTTTTGGGGTGCAGCGAAAGCAACGTCTAAAATCCATCGGTGAATTGAAAACTGCAACATCCCCTTTCACTGATTCTGTTACAGAAGAAATGTTACAACTTGTGTTTGGAAATATGATTAGCGAAATTGAATTGTGTATTCAACAACAGGGGGGACACTTTCAACATTTAATGTGAAAATTTGTCAGTAAAAATGAATATTCAATAAACTAATAACATGTATTTCACTGAGTATCATTTCGATATATTCACTGCGGCATACGGCACGCGCGGCTAACAATCATACGGCGCTGCGGAGACACTTTTTGAACATTAGTGCTTCAGCATCGATGCTTAGCTGGTACATCAGATCCGTTTATGCAGTTGACCTGTAAATGTAATCATATCATGCACTCTATTTGCACTGTTGCAACAATAAATCTTGAAAGAATTATCAACCTCTAAAAGGGTGTATCATTCTTTTAGACAGTGTATTTAATTAGTCTGCTCCTATTCTTCGTCTCACAAATGGAATTATTTGCTGAATGTTTACCATTATGCCGTTCTGAGTATTCAGACTGTCCAGATTCTTTTTCTTCTTCGATTCTTCTTCTTGGCTATCCGTTCTTACTCGTTTACTGAGGCGCACCAAGATTTCCTCCCTTGTGCCAAGTTATTCATCTCAGAGTAGCGCTTACATACAGGTACTTCTTACATTCTTTTTGTATGTGCAATATTATTGCTATCAGACATGCCGTACTGTGATACAACTGCACACTTACTTTACCTGTGCCCACCCGCGACGGCAGGTTGAGCTTGCATCCCTGCGCAATATAACCAGAATATCACGTTTCTTTCCTGGCATTATATATAAGGAGATTACTGGCACAAAATAGATTGTAAGCTTTCTACTAAAAAATGGTCTGTATGTGTGAATACCGAAAATTTTGTTTACCATAAGTTTCTATTAGTGTAACGTGTACGTTAGATATCGTGTTCAACGGCGGAACAATACCGACTGTTCACTGCCCCCGTATTGCGCACGTGGACAGTGTTGTGAAACAAAACTTTAAAGTTAATAAAATGCAGAATTTCAAATAACGAATATGAATCTAATTTACTGCCAAAATAAACTAATTTTGTATTCAATGAAAACTGGATAAGTGAAACTCAATACCGAAATACGTTATGAAAGTTGCTTTATATGAAGCGCAATGTTTGCCTTGGGGTAACCACAAAAATAAATTACTGCTCTACTCAGAAAAAAATAACTGTATGAAATTATTAACACTGTTCACTGAAAATAAATCTGCTTGCGTAGCACAACACCTGACGATCCAGAATATGTACAGTTTCCTCAGAAGAATGTAAGGTGAGAGCTGCGTCTTGCTCAGCGTGCTATTTTCTGTCTGATATACTGACATTCTCGAATGTAAACACAAATTAGCTGATGCAGCGACTACAGAAAAATCATGTATTCTCTTTTTTCTTGTCAGAAACTGTCCGTTGCTGCGTGTGAGGTAATGTGCAATGCACACAACACGAAATACTCAAAATTTTACTAAGAGTGATGGAGATGGGTTTTACTTGAAAAATTAAACTCCGATTATCGTCTAGAAGGACTATCCAACATAAGAAAACTCTAACAATTATGAAATTCTCTCATTACAAAAATTACAGACATCTCAACCATTTAAGTAATTTGTGTCGTAATGAGAACAAAGAGGTCAAGTTAACACTGATCATAAACGTTATTATCTCTCTTTGTTCAGTAAACTTCTGACAGTCCAGACCACCTGCTCCACTGGAGAGGCTACCCTGACTGTGGCTGGCCAAAGGCTCTGCTCCCAGATACGGTAGGGGATGTGACCAGTAGATGCAGTGGCGGGGAGCAGCTGATGTTCGAAAAAGCGTTCTGGAGAGTTCTCTTGAATTTCGTTTTGTTCCATGGGGTCCAGTCTTTCCCAGAAATACAATTTAACAGCTTCCAGAAAGCGTCCTGTTCTTCAGTCTTTTGTCCATCTGTAACTGATTTCCACAGACTAGGGAGAGTATATCACTGCCATCAGATGGGACCGCCGGCCTGTGTGGCCGTGTAGTTCTAAGCGCTTCTGTCTGGAACCGCGTGACCGCTACTGTCGCAGGTTCGAATCCTGCCTCGGGCATCGATGTGTGTGATGTCCTTAGGTTAGTTGGGTTTAAGTAGTTCTAAGTTCTAGGGGACTAATGACCACAGATGTTAAGTCCCATAGTGCTCAGAGCCATTTGAACCATTTTTTTTTTTGTTTGTGGACCATCAACAACAGGATAGAAAAGGCCTGTATCAACAGTTGAGAAAGGCAGTGATGAGATGTGGTGGGGGGGGGGGGCGGGGGTGGGGGGGGGGGGAGCAGGAGTTAAGACTGGTTCTAAGTTGCTTAGTCCATGACCATACATCGATGTGAACGAACGTGCTTCTACCACCCCTCTCTTCTGGTATGACCTTACTTGGTTCGAAAAAACTGGCTCTGAGCACTATGGGACTTAACATCTGAGGTTCAGTCCCCTAGAACTTAGAACTGCTTAAACCTAACCAACCTAAGTGCATCACACACATCCATGCCCGAGGCAGGATTCGATCCTGCTACCGTAGCGGTAGCTCGGCCCAGACTGAAGCGCCTAGAACCGCTCGGCCACACCGGCCGGCTTTCTTGGTTCGTTTTTGGGGTAGTTGCGTTATTACAATGATCTCCTCAATTCCCACTACATGTCTTGTGTTATGAACTACTGTTTAATAGTGCATTTTCATGATAATTACAATGTGTAACTAGACCAGTGAATCGTTTTCCATCAGTTGTGGTAGCGTGTGGTGGCCTTCCCACACTTTAGTGGCGGTTCGGTGCCTTCTCCCTGCTTACTACGTACGAGATGCTCAGCAGTTATACCAATGTGGCCTCTTGGAGGCAGTGGAACAGGACGAAATTGTCGAGAAATAAGAGAGCACCGTTTATTTAAATTTTGAGCACCTGGGTGTTTTCCGAGCAACGCAGCAGGTGGCATCTGTAGTGAACTCCGACATGAAATATCGATAGACCCAATCCTCAGCTAATGCTTACAAGTAATACTCTTATTAAGATCGTCTCTTTCCAACATCAACATCTTCTCAGTTCAACACATTTCCCGCCGAAAATAAAGATAGTACCTTCCACTCCAGCCTTTTTCCCCTCCGGCTTGTAAGTGAAGGGATTGTCCTATTCTTTGAGTACGTCTTCCATTACATTCGAGGGTTATTGCGTATTTTCTCCCAACAGGATAACACCAGTTTTATGACATCATCCATTTCTGAGCTGTATTGCTGTTTTAGGCGCTCCTTGTGTAGCGCTATGCATATAGATGTCTAATTAGGCTCATTATTTATGATTAATTACATAATTAAGACCGATATTTATTTCAGCTTCCCACTCAAAATAAATGAAATACATTAGTCTACGCTTCCTGTGCTGCAGTTGGACGGTTTCCCTGTGTAGTGGAGTCACTGGGGCTTTCTGCCCAGTGTGATCAGGGTTCGAGTTAGGGAATGAGCATTTGCCATTTTGAATTTGCCGCCAATTACCGTGTGGGATATGGGTTGGGATGTCAGAAAAGCCTTGGGATAAAGAAATTCCCGCCATCTTTCATATTCCCACCATTTACCTATTTTCCTGCCAAAATTCAGATTTCCAACCTAGGGCAGGTGTGCGAGGGATGGGAAGAGGGGAAGGGAGAATGCTGGGCGTCATCTGGGGGGTGGGATATCAATTTTATGTAGAAGAACTTATTACTAATTCCTAAATAGTAAGGTCGATAAATCGGTCAATAAATACAAGTATTCGAATAGAGTATGTTTATTGAACGAAAGAAAATGTTGCAAAGTACCTGAGTTAATGTAAATAAAGCTCCAATTGTATTTGAACTAAGCACTGCAATCCACTCCTAGTATAACAGCATTAGAAGAATGGTTACTGATCACCCACAGATTAGTTCAAGTAAGGTTCCAATGTTTCCTACTTTCAATTGCGATCATTACCTTACTAAAAATGGGAAAGTTAATGTTAACTTCCTTCTTCAACTGGCGGACAGACGGAACTCAACAGAGCCAAAGCAGCTCTGCATTACGTCACCACGGCCAGTCGCGCATGCGCCCTCTCGCGAGACGCCAGGAAGAAGGTTGACCAGCGACTGTCTAGCCTCGCGCTATAGACAGGGAATCGATAGTGCACGTGGCTCAAACATAGCAGTAAATTTGTAAATAAAGACTACTGTGAGTGAACGAACTTGAGTTGAATTCGTGTTTTTATAGAACAATAAGTCCTTTTATAGGTGTAAACTTTTTTATTGCTGGAACCAGTAGTGCATTTAATACAAATTACGCGACTATGAATTGTCGTAAGAGAATTAACTTTCACTATCAACACGTCACGGAAAGAATTTCCGCTTACGCTGATTTCTCCAATACCATCCACCCTAAATGTTCAATCGCCAAGTAGCTGTAAATCAGTTCTGGAGACTGAAGAATTGGAAACACACAGAGAAAAGAGCGGGAGAAAGGAAAACGAGTATTACACACATCACAACGAAATATAGACAGCGTATTCAATTAGCTTCCGCTTGTCTTAAATGGATCCCAGCGGACAAGGATTCATCATTGCACCTAATACAGAGTGGGTCAAACTTATGTGAACACTATTTGAGAGGAAGTATTTACTTAGCGTTTTCGTTATACAGAGTCTCAACTTGACCACCAGCACGATTAATGTACTGAAACCAACGATCAACAGTAAACCTTTGTGCCAAAAGACACATTTCTGGGGAATTGTAGGCTATCACACCTTTCATTCTGTCATTGAATTCTTCGAGGTCCCTCATGTTTGAATTATGTACGCGATCCTTCATCACACCCCATAACCAGAAATGAGATTCGAACATTGGGGAGGCCGTAACGACGGTCCGTCGCGACCAATCCAACAGTTTGGAACGTTTGATCAACATAAACACGAACAGAACGAGAAAAATGGGGTGGTGCACCATCGTGTTGGGAATATACTTCTCGTCTAAGTTGTGGAGGCATGTTATAAACAGCAAATTCTTTTAGCATTTACAAGTAGTCATATACATTGTTGTAAAAAAATGGGGCAAGTACATCAGTAGCGGTCACAACACATCATACATTTACCTTCAGGGATGCACTTTCATGCTCACAAGAGATACGTGGATTTTAAATACGCAGAAAGTCGTGTTATGAAGATCAACATGACCACTGGTGTGAAAGGCAGGTTCGTCACTGAAAATCATTTGCCTAAATTCCTGGCAGCAACCGTGGCATTTCAGGAAGAATCTCACACCGTTCTTCTCGTACCTTTTTTTGTCGAGCAGTCAAACTTTGAACGATTTGTAGGTGACGTGGACGCATGCCAAAGTCCTTGGATGGAATTCGGTTCACTGTCCTCTGTGCAATCCGTATGTCCAGGCTGCAATGTCTCATCGATTTTGATGGACTGCGCGGTATGGCCTCCTGCACTGTAGCAACGTTTCCTTGACTCCTGCCAGCTCTAGGTGGCCCAGCATTTCCGTGATAATTGCCTGCTACTGATCCAGTTCCTACAAACTTCTGCAAAATGCAATACACTGTTAAAAGAGTTGGTGGCAGTCTATCTGGAAATCGTTCTGCAAACCTTCGAAGCACTTCTGAGGGCGACTACACGACTACCATTAAGTTTGCAGCCACTCTTCTCTGCTCCAACGTGTCAACCATGGGTTCTAATAACCTGGAACAGAAAACGATACAAAACCAAGACTGTTAACTAACAACGTGGAATAGTAAACGAAACACAATTGAGATTGAAACTTCCTGGCAGATTAAAACTGTGTACCGGACCGAGACTCGAACTGGGCATCTTTGCCTTTCGTGGGACAAGTGCTCTACCGCCTTTTTGTATCTCATTTTGTTCGATATTATTCACTGTATTTGTTCGGGGCGGACGTCTCATGACACCCGTTCAAGTTTGTCATTAATCCACTCACTCATTTTTTTTTTTTTTTTTTTATTGCTGAGGGCTGCTATCCGACTGACCGAACATCCTGAGCTAATGTGCCGGCTGCCTGCACTGGAAGCACGACTCACGACCCCTCCTCACAGCTTTACTTCCGCAAAGGTCCCGAGTTCGAGTCTCGATCCGGTAGACAGTTTTAATCTGCCAGCGAATTTCATATCCGCGCAAATTCCGCTGCACAGTGAAAATTTCACTCTGAAAATTAATATTGTTCTCATTATTTTGATTAACCGTGTATAGAGTGTTGCGAATTTTTCCCCGAAGGTTTCTGCGGGTAGGTCGTTTCATTACAGCAGCGGCATTACTTTCTAGAGGTAGGATTCGAACAAGCGGTGAAGCACCGTGAGAGATGGCGTTGCAAGCGCACGGCGCATCCCTTTGCGGCCACTTCGGAAGGCGGACCACAAAGACGACTGCGCCGCGTTGCTTCTCGGGCCTCCTCGCCGTGACGAAAAACACTCCTCCCCCCCTCCTTCTCTCCCCCTCTTCACTCCCAGCCAGTAGCTTTGCGGCTGACCGGGCCGCGACCCGACTGTCACTCGCTGCTCCTCTGCCTTTCCTGCGCAAATAAAAAAAAGAGGAAAGGAGGACAGTTGTGAAAGAGGAAGTCGTAAAAGAAGGGAGGATGCTTCCGACGACAGCCAGTCGGTCGATGAACGGACCACTTCATTTGTTTCCAGAGCCAGGCGCCACTCCTGCGGGAGCTGCCAGCGACATTGTGATTTTCTGCTTCCCTGTGCGATTCTGAGGAAACTTAGTGAGTAAAGAAAAGGCTGCCACTATTATGACGCTGCTCCCGGGAAACCGGACGACTTTTTTCTCGGCTTTAAAGCAAACGTTTCCAGCTTCTTACTTGGCGCTGTTACAAGGCGTTTCAGAAGAGCTGCACAGTAGATGCACCTATCAGAAGACAAGAGCAGCCTGATCGCCCTGGACAGGGACACTCAAAGACGCTAGATGCATCGGCGTATAGTTGTTCTCGTTTTCTTTTTCAATGATAACCGCCTGACACCCAAAACTATTTTATTCAAATTGACAACAGCGATGTGAGCCTACAATGTTGTATTACACTCTTGTTCGAGGAAATCGGTTCCCTCTATGAAAGGGGAAAACTATGCCCCGAGGAACTTCTCGGAAAACACTCACAGGAGAGCACTTGATCCCAAGTTGTTCAAGAGCATTTACCGTTTGGTTTCAAACCCAAACAGATATTTAACATAACCATTCAGAGAACTACAATTTATCCAAACAATTAATGAATTAAAAGAAGGTTCCTTTAAGCCGTCAATTAATGCGGAAATGTCTTTACCTATTTCAAGACTACGTAACGTGAATCTAAATAATGATATCGAAATGGACAGTGTCTTAAAAGGAGGATGTAAGATGAACATCAACAAAAGCAAAACGAGGATACTGGAATGTAGTCGAATTAAATCGGGTGATGCTGCGGGAATTAGATTAGGAAATGTGACGCATAAAGTAGTAAATGAGTTTTGCTATTTAAGCAGCAAAATAACTGATGATGGTCGAAGTAGAGAGGATATGAAATGTAGACTGGCAATGGCAATGGCAAGGAAAGCGTTTCTGAAGAGGAGAAATTTGTTAACATCGAGTATAGATTTAAGTGTCAGGAAGTCATTTCTGAAAGTATTTGTATGGAGTGTAGCCATGTATGGAAGTGAAACATGGACGATAAATAGTTTAGACAAGAAGAGAATAGAAGCTTTCGAAATGTGGTGCTACAGAAGAATGCTGAAGATTAGATGGGTAGATCACATAACTAATGAGGAGGTATTGAATAGAATTGGAGAGAAGAGAAATTTGTGGCAAACTTGACCAGAAGAAGGGTTCGGTTGGTAGGGCATATTCTGATGCATTAAGGGATCCCAATTTAGTATTGGAGGGCAGCGTGGAGGGTAAAATTCGTAGAGGGAGACCAAGAGATGAATACACTAAACAGATTCAGAAGGATGTAGGTTGCAGTAGGTACTGGGAGATGAAGAAGCGTGCACGGGATAGAGTAGCATGGAGAGCTGCATCAAACCTGTCTCTGGACTGAAGTCCACAACAACAACATACCGAAATCATTGTTCAAATTAATGGTTAACACTCAGAATAAAACCGTACATTAGTTTTTCTTGTTTCAGAAAAATCAAATTCGTTTACCATGGGGAACGAGCCCCTTAACCACAAACTAGGCGAATAAAAAAATTGCAGCCTATAAGAAAATTAACTGGATCAAAATTGCAGGACTGATTAACAATTAATGAATAATACCGCCTTAGAGAAATGAGAGTCAGAACAATATATAATTAAGTGAAGACTAAACTGTTAAAACTTTTAATCAACGCAGTAAAAGACTAGATGCAAGAACATCAAACAGTATAGTAAGCAACATCTTTAAATATGAAAAACAAATGAGTTGCACTTTCTATATACGAAATATTAAAGGCCCAAGGCTAATTTACAATCACAATTAACTTTCCCAGTTAGTTGCGTGGGCTACTTGCAAGAGACACAATGTACATACGGAGTACCTCTGGAACGGTTACACACAGCAAGTTGTGTCGCCCAATGTTCAGGTGTCCCTTCCAGATCGCTTATGTTCGGACTGGCTACCGCGGTCCTCTCAACGACACAAGAGCTCACGATTTAAAGAAAAAGGAAAAAAAACTTATTAGTCGAGGTACTACAGAGAAAACTCGAGTTAACTGCACAGAGTGTTAGGCCGAATTTCCACTACAATATAAATATTAAATTTTCTTATGTAAACCTTGCACCAGGCCGCTACTCTTGGAGCTGACACAAGCTTAAGAAATCCCCCAAGATATCTGGGCCTTACTACAATAAAGCCTCGATAACATGAACCAGCTTATAAACGCGATAAAGTACAATTAATCTGCTGACCAGACAGCACAAGAAATCTACAGAAAGTTTAAATATTCACTGATCAGACAGAACATTATGACCATCTACCTAATACCCGGTATGTCCGTCTTTGGCACGGATAATAGCGCCAATGCGGTGTGGTACGGAAGCGATGCGACCTAGGTAGGTCGCTCAAGAGACATCTTCACGTGCCCGCCCGGATAGCCGCGCGGTCTAACACGCCGTTTCCCGAGCGGGAAGGCGTGCCGGACCCCAGCACAAATCGGCTCAGCGGATTAGTGTCGAGGTCCGGTGTGCCAGCCAGCCTGTGGAAAGTTTTAAGGCGGTTTTCCATCTGCCTTGGTCAATGCGGGCTGGTTCCCCTTATTCCGTCTCAGTTACACCATGTCAGCGATTGCTGCGCCAACACTGTCTCCACGTATGCGTACACCATAATTACTCTAAAACCCAAACATTTGGAGTTACACTCGTCTGGAATGAGACGTTCCCAGGGGGCCGAACCGCACGATAACCCTGGGTTCGGCGTGGGGCGGCGGTGGCGTGGGTGGACTGCAGTGGCATGTTGTGGGTTATGAACCACTCAGGGCTACGGACGGACGAAGCCTCTCCGTCGTTTCTAGGTCCCCAGTACAATACACACACATCTGCACATACAAGTCAACTAATTCCTATAAAACCTGGGGAGAGGGGCGATGAGCTCTGACCCCACATTCAGTCACTTCGCAGATGTGTCCAATTGGGTTCAGATCTTTCGAGTTCGGAGACCAGCACATAAACTGGAATTTGCCACAGTCTTCTTCGAACCACTCCATACGACTCCTGGCCTTGTGATACAGCGCATTATGTTGTTGAGAAATGCCACTGCCGTCAGGAAACATGGTAGTCTGAAGAAGTGTACGTGGTCTTCAACCAGCGTACGATACTTAGTGACCATCATGGTGGCCTGCACTAGGTCCATTGGACCCATAAATACCCACTTGAAAGTCCCCCAGAGCACAGTGGAGCCGCCGCCAGACTGTCTCCGACCCGCCTAACTGATGTCAAGGAGCTGTTGCCCCAGAAGATAACGGATTCGCGCCCTCCCGTCTGCTTGATGAAGAAGGTATGGGGATTTATCAGACCATGCAACTCTGTGCCACTGCGCCAACGTCCACTGCCGGTGGTCCCGCGCCTACTTCAGTAGTAGTTACCGATGTCGTGGTGTTAACATTGGCAAATGTCTACATCTTCATCTACTTGGAGACTCTGAAAATCACATTCAAGTGCTTGGAAGACGGTTCATCGAACCCTATTATTCCAATCTCGTATAGCGCGCGGAAAGAAAGAACACCTATATACACTCCTGGAAATGGAAAAAAGAACACATTGACACCGGTGTGTCAGACCCACCATACTTGCTCCGGACACTGCGAGAGGGCTGTACAAGCAATGATCACACGCACGGCACAGCGGACACACCAGGAACCGCGGTGTTGGCCGTCGAATGGCGCTAGCTGCGCAGCATTTGTGCACCGCCGCCGTCAGTGTCAGCCAGTTTGCCGTGGCATACGAAGCTCCATCGCAGTCTTTAACACTGGTAGCATGCCGCGACAGCGTGGACGTGAACCGTATGTGCAGTTGACGGACTTTGAGCGAGGGCGTATAGTGGGCATGCGGGAGGTCGGGTGGACGTACCGCCGAATTGCTCAACACGTGGGGCGTGAGGTCTCCACAGTACATCGATGTTGTCGCCAGTGGTCGGCGGAAGGTGCACGTGCCCGTCGACCTGGGACCGGACCGCAGCGACGCACGGATGCACGCCAAGACCGTAGGATCCTACGCAGTGCCGTAGGGGACCGCACCGCCACTTCCCAGCAAATTAGGGACACTGTTGCTCCTGGGGTATCGGCGAGGACCATTCGCAACCGTCTCCATGAAGCTGGGCTACGGTCCCGCACACCGTTAGGCCATCTTCCGCTCACGCCCCAACATCATGTAGCCCGCCTCCAGTGGTGTCGCGACAGGCGTGAATGGAGGGACGAATGGAGACGTGTCGTCTTCAGCGATGAGAGTCGCTTCTGCCTTGGTGCCAATGATGGTCGTATGCGTGTTTGGCGCCGTGCAGGTGAGCGCCACAATCAGGACTGCATACGACCGAGGCACACAGGGCCAACACCCGGCATCATGGTGTGGGGAGCGATCTCCTACACTGGCCGTACACCACTGGTGATCGTCGAGGGGACACTGAATAGTGCACGGTACATCCAAACCGTCATCGAACCCATCGTTCTACCATTCCCAGACCGGCAAGGGAACTTGCTGTTCCAACAGGACAATGCACGTCCGCATGTATCCCGTGCCACCCAACGTGCTCTAGAAGGTGTAAGTCAACTACCCTGGCCAGCAAGATCTCCGGATCTGTCCCCCATTGAGCATGTTTGGGACTGGATGAAGCGTCGTCTCACTCGGTCTGCACGTCCAGCACGAACGCTGGTCCAACTGAGGCGCCAGGTGGAAATGGCATGGCAAGCCGTTCCACAGGACTACATCCAGCAACTCTACGATCGTCTCCATGGGAGAATAGCAGCCTGCATTGCTGCGAAAGGTGGATATACACTGTACTAGAGCCGACATTGTGCATGCTCTGTTGCCTGTGTCTATGTGCCTGTGGTTCTGTCAGTGTGATCATGTGATGTATCTGACCCCAGAAATGTGTCAATAAAGTTTCCCCTTCCTGGGACAATGAATTCACGGTGTTCTTATTTCAATTTCCATTAGTGTATTTCCGTACGAGCTCTGATTTCCTTTATTTTATGGTGGTGATCGTTCCTCCCTATGTAGGCAGGTGTCAACAAAATATTGTCGCATTCGGAGGAGAAAGCTGGTGATTGGAATTTCGTGAGAAGATTCCGTCGCAACGAAAAACGCCTTTCTTCTAATGATGTCCAGCCCAAATCCTGTATCATTTCTGTGACACTCTCTCCCATATTCCACGATAATAGAAAACGTGCTGCCTTTCTTTGAATTTTTTCAATGTACTCCGTCAGTCCTATCTGTGGTGTCACCGCCAGACACCACACTTGCTGGGTGGTAGCTAGTAAGTCTCTAGAGACTTACTAGCACTCGCCCCAGTTGTAAGGACGACTTAGCTAGCGATGCAACACTGACGAAGCCTCGTTTATTTGCAGAGAAGATAGTTAGAATAGCCTTCAGCTAAGTCAATGGCTACGACCTAGCAAGGCGCCATAGCAATTGATAGTTATTGTATGATGCATGTCTCATCAAGAACGATGTATACAAACGATGGATTAAAGTTAAGTATTCCAGCAGCTACGTACTTTTCTTTATAGCATTCATTCCGTATCCTGTTTCAGACCTCACGCCATCCTGCGTGAGCTTATAGCGTGCATTTCGGCCTTCTCTAGCAATATAACACTATCTGGTAAGGATCCCACACAGTGCAGCAGTATTCTAAAAGAGGATGGACCAGCGTAGTGTAGGCTGTCTCCTTAGTAGGTCTGTTACATTTTCTAAGTGTCCTGTCAATAAAAAGCAGTCTTTGGTTAGCCTTCCCCACGACATCTTTATGTGTTCCTTCCAATTTAAGTTGTTCGTAATTGTAATACCTAGGTATTTCGTTGAATTTACGTCTATTAGATTAGACTGATTTATCGTGTAACCGAAGTTTAACGAGTTCCTTTTAGCACTGATGTGGATGGTCCCACACTTTTCGTTATGTAAGGTCAACTGCCACTTTTCGCACCATTCAGATATCTTTTCTAAATCGTTTTGCAGTTTGTTTTGATCTTCTGATGACTTCATTAGTTGATAAACGACGGCGTCATCTGCAAACAAACGACGACGGCTGCTCAAATTGTCTCCCAAATCGTTTATATAGATAAGGAACAGCAAAGGGCCAATAACTCTACCTTGTGGCACTCCAGAAATCACTCCTGGTTTACTCGATGACTTTCTGTCTGTTACTACGAACTGTGACCTCTATGACAGGAAATCACAAATTCAGTCACATAACTGAGACGATATTCCATAAGCACGCAATTTCTCTACGAGCCACTGGTGTGGTACAGTGTCAAAAGCCTTCCGGAAATCCAGAAGTACGGAATCGATCGGCAATCCCTTGTCAATAGCACTCAACACTTCATGTGAACAAAGAGATAGTTGCATGCATAGCTCGACAGGTATTGGAGGCCCGTCTTTAGGAGTGTTCGGTGCACCGTGTGTTTGGACACATTTACACTGCCGAGCATTAAAGATTGATGTTAGTTCGCACAGTTCGCCGCCTGCCCTATTTTGGCACTCTGCCCAGCGAACGACGTCCGACACCTATGATGAGGGATGGCCGCTCAACACTACGACGTGCGGACATAGTTTCACACTGGTTTCGCCATGTGTTGAAGAGACTGACCACACAACTCTTCGAACACTCGACCGCAGTCCTGTAATTTCCGAAACGCTCCTACCGTGCCTCCGGGTCATCACAATCTGCCCTCGATCAAAGTGAAATAGATTGCTCGTCTTCCCCTTTCTTTACACGGACAGTGTAACAGTTCTGATACTAAATGTAACACTTCTGTCACTAAATGTAACTGGGTTTTCTCTTTTGATGCTGTCAATTGTCAGGATGAGCATTCTAAAGCATTCTGTCAGGGTGAAAATATTAAATAAATTAACTTTTCTCTCTTAACAACATGTGGGCAGTGTGGGTTCTTCCTTGGCTCGGGTATGAGGTAGAATGAAACAGCACTTTACATAAGATAACTTTTATTGAAAGTTTCGTACAACTGTATCTTACTGGATGTTCTGGTTCGGAGAGCGGCAGCTGTGTCGTTTGCGTAGCCTTCTGCTGCGGCAGCGGCGGCGGCGGCGGCGGCGGCGGCGTCTGATTACGCGTAGCGGTGTGTATCTCGTGTCGCCGTCTCGCCCAGCTGACTGGAGACGCGCAGCGCGAGGTGGCCCGTTTAATTATTGCGAGCGAAGTCGTGCATAGGACGGTGATACCTTGGATGTGGCGTCCCAGTGTTTCTCTTCTCTAAGCGGCCGCGTGTGTTGTGCGTCGACCAGCAGAGCGGCGCGGCGGGGGAACGCCAGTGTCCCGGACTCGAACAACTGACTCCCGCTTGCCAGTTTTCGGCTGTCAGATCTTCATCCCAGCTCACAGGTGACTGCTGATGTGAGGCCGCCTCCTTCCCGTCCTCACGAGCCACCCGGGTACGTAAAAATCAGACTTGAAATACCTTTTAACTTCTATTTCTGGCGCCGAGGCTGCTGCTTGCTATTCCATTACAGCGGCGGACTTGGTGCGTCTGTGCACGATGTAGTCTCTTCTTGCATGACGGTCTTCAGCACCGAAACTGACTGAAAACTACTGCTACGCTTCGTCTTCTTCGTCTCTCGTCTCCGTCTTCGTCTCCGTCGCCGTCTCCGTCTGTCGGGCCCACCGCGTCTCGCGTATTTATTCACTTCAGTTTACTGGAGGTGAACGACTTCACGTTCATTGCCTCTTCTGTCACGTTGAAAAGCTTCTCGAAGAATCTTCTTAATGTCGGTCATTGGCTCTTGGAATGTAGGCGAGGGCCTTTGATCACATGCGACAACTGAGAAACACGTGAGTCGGTCGGGCGATGCCCTGACGGCTGAATCGACAGCGCCCGCTTATGTGCAACTTGCTGACGTCACCGTCATTGTCTCCTCTGTTCTGCCCGCTGCTCGCCAGTATGTAACTCTCAAAACTAAAACAAGTTTTTCATTTATATTCCAATTTCCACTTCACTTTGATTTCACTAATTTATTTACTTAAGTACCACTCAACAACAGTACGCTCATTGATACTACATGCACGGTGCGTGCGCCTGGCTAGCAGTCATTCCTCGCCAAGTGACGTTGCCATCGCCTGGACGAGTTTATACCGATAGTAGGTTGGTGGTCATGCCGTCATGCCTGATCAGTGTATAATTTGCAATAAAGTATATGCTAGATCACATACGTGTATCACCAAGGCCCGCGGTGCTGCACAGGATGCTACACGTAAAATTCCATATCTTAATGGCCGAGTGGTTCTAGGTGCTTCAGTCCGGAACCGCTCGACTGCTACGGTCGCAGGTTCGAATCCTGCCTCGGGCATCGATGTGTGTGATATCCTTAGGTTAGTTAGGTTTAAGTGGTTCTAAGTTCTAGGGGACTGATGACCTCAGATGTTAAGTCCCATAGTGCTCTGAGCCATTTGAACCATTTTGAACCAGATCTTAAAATCAAGCAAATAAAGCTCCAATAGCTGGGCCCACGAGTAAACAACAGGTCATGTACACCCATCGGAACAACCGTCCAGTGAAGCAACCGTAGTTTAAACTAGACAGTACTAGAACAGACCAATATTTACGTCAGTCTTCGATACAAATAAATATGTGAATTTAAAGCAAATCGCCCACATGCAGACTTAAACAATGTCATATTACACACATAGCCGGAGCCACAGCAGTCGAAGGCGTTCATTTAAAATACAATCTCAAGCCAGCTCTCAGCCATGCTGGCAATGCAGCTGCAGAAGGAAGCAATTACAGTGCTTGTATACAGTTTTCTGAACAGTAATACCGTCGTTTCCAGGTGATGGGTTTCGTTCTCCACAAATATGGCTTTAATGGAAGGCGCCAACTACCAGTCCTTCCCGTAGGCAGACATACAACTAAAATACGACACCACAGCCAGCATACTTCTAAATGCTGCCAGCGCCTACAGTTCGCGGAGCTACCACCGCAGTATGCCATACCGCACGCTTCCCCGTACACAATCTTGCCGAGCTCGGCGCATTCGCCTGACTGACGCTACGGCGCTTAGCCTACCTTCCAGCCCTGGACCGCCGTTTAAGCACACAACTCACTTGCGAACCAAAGATAATGCAACCAATAATGGATTGACTCGAAACGGCCGCCATAGCTCACTCTATGCATAGACAGTTACTTTTTTTTTTTTTTTTTGCCAGGATATATTCTTTTGAATACGTATTACAGGAGTGAGTGCGTTGAAAGCATAAGACTCTTTAATAAGTCAGGTGGATATACTATAGTCCGTACGGCAAGAGCACTGACTTTTGAAGTGGACCTGACGCAGCTACTACCACGACCAATCACGGGACTCGGTTTTCTTCGTTTCGATGGAGAAGCCTCAGTGTTGCCGCAATTGTAGACGACTGTGGGTTTCAGTCAATACTGACGGCAACCGTTAGCAATTCGCGCTTGAAAGCTATCAACAGCGCGGCTTGCTATCAAGCGGCTTCTTGCGCCATTACAGAGCAAATGCTACTCACAAGGGAACCTTCCCATCGCATCCCCCTCAGATTTAGTTATAAGTTGGAACAGTGGATACGCCTTGAAAAACTGAACACAGATCAATCGAGACAACAGGAAGAAGTCGTGTGGAACTATGAAAAAAATAAGCCAAATATACAAACTGAGCAGTCCATTCGAACATAGGCAACATCAAGGAAACTGAGAGTTCACGTGTGCCGTAGTCGCGTGGTTAGCGTCAGCAGCTGCGAAATGAGAGGTCTTTGGTTCAAGTCTTCCCTCGAGTGAAAATTTTCCTTTCTTTATTTTCGCAAAGTTCTGGTCTGTCCGTTCGTTCATTGACGTCTCTGTCCAGTGTAACAGGTTTAGTGTCTGTATTATGCGACCGCACCGCAAAGCCGTGCGATTAGTAGACGAAAGGACGCGTGCCTCTCCAATGGGAACCGAAAACATTTGGTCGCAAGGTCATAGGTCAACCGATTCCTCCACGGGAAAACACGTCTGACATATTCTATACGACACTGGTGACGGCATGTGCGTCACATGACAGAAATATGTTGTCGACCCACCTAACTTGCACACTTGGCCAATGGGTAAAAAGATTCTTCTACCCGGCCCGATTTATGTTTTCTTGTGGATATCATAATCACTCCCAAAAAACTGATGAAAACATAAGAGTTTGTCACATAAACTGCAACAAATGAATGCAACAGTTTCACAGTCGCACATTTTTCCCTGTGCTCTGTCAAAACATATGTTTTTAACGTTTTCAAATTTTTCCGTGTGTATACCGTCAAATTCTGCATATGTCCAAGCAAATCTGAACATGTCCTGGAATTTTGGAGAGCGAAATTGATTATGTGTGAGTGCCTGAACTTTGATAATTGACACAGATCTCGTAAACAATACCGCTCTGTGTACCTGTGCAGCTTCGCAAAATCATAGAATCTTTTCACAAAATATTTCATTTGCCGAAAACCTCTCATCGGACAGACAGATAATAATTGTCTGAAAATAAAAAATTAAACTTTTTGCTTGAGGGAGGACTTGAACCAAGGACCTCTCACTCCGCAGCTGCTCACGCTAACCACGGGACCACCGCACTACTGAGCGCGCAGTTTCCCTGACGTTGCCTATGCTAAGCATAGACTGTTCAGTTTGAATATTTTGCTTATTTTTTGCATAGTTCCACACAACTTCTTCCTGTTTTCTCGATTGATCTGTGTTCAGTTTTTCAAGGCCTATCCACTGTGCCAACTTATAACTAAGTCTGAGGGGGGTGCGGTGGGGAGGTTCCCTTGTCAGACAAATGGCTCTGAGCACTATGGGACTTAACATCTGTGGTCATCAGTCCCCCAGAACTTAGAACTACTTAAACCTAACTAACCTAAGGACATCACACACATCCATGCCCGAGGCAGGATTCGAAACTGCGACCGTAGCAGTCGCGCGGTTCCGGACTGAGCGCCTAGAACCGCTAGACCACCGCGGCCGGCGCTACTCAGACATATTGTTTCCCTATTCCTACTACAGGCTTCTATAGGCTGGAGAAGGTACTCGATGTCAGCAGTAAAGGTCCCGAAATGTACCGTGTGAATACAAAATAAAATTGAAAATCGCATGACTTTCAAAACTACCATTAAGTGTATTCGTACACTCATGCTCATAAATTAAGGGCAATGCTGACACATGGTGAAACAACGCTTTGGTGGGCGGTTTGCGGGTTTACATCACCCCGGGGTGTGACCATGCGGTGTGGTCGTCGCACGGTGGCGCTGGCAGCAGTCCACATACGCAGATGTGTGTTGGTACATGTCGGAGTACGGAGCAGCGAGTAAGTGTGCAGACGTTTTCAGACGTGCTAATGGTGACTACGTGTTTAAAATGGCTCAAAGAACTTATATTGATGACGTTATGAGGGGCAGAATAGTAGGGCGACTGGAGGCTGGTCAAACACAGCAGGTCGTAGCATGGGCTCTCCGTGTGCCACAAAGTGTGATCTCACGATTATTGCAACGATTACAGCAGACAGGAAACGTGTCCAGGCACCACAAGAAGACCGATATCTCACCATCAGTGCCCGCAGACGGCCACGGAGTACTGCAGGTAGCCTTGCTCGGGACCCTACCGCAGCGACTGGAACAGTTGTCTCCAGACACACAGTCTACAGCCAACTGAACAGACATGGTTTATTCGGCCGCAGACCTGCAAGGTGCATTCCACTGACCCCTAGTCACAGGAGAGTCCGTAAAGCCTGGTGTCAAGAACACAGTACATGGTCATTGGAACAGTGGTACCAGGTTATGTTCACGGACGAGTCCAGGTATAGTCTGAACAGTGATTCTCGGCGGGTTTTCATCTGGTGTGAACCAGGAACCAGATACCAACCCCTTAATGTCCTTGAAAGGGACCTGTATGGAGGTCGTGGTTTGATGGTGTGGGGTGGGATTACGATTGGTGCACGTACACCCCTGCATGTCTTTGACACAGGAACTGTAACAGGTCAGGTGTGTAGGAACGTCATTTTGCACCAGTGTGTCCGCCTTTTCAGGGTGCAGTGGGTCCGACATTCCTCCTGATGGATGATAACGCACGGCCCCAGCGAGCTGCCATCGTGGAGGAGTACCTTGAATGGAGTGGCCTGCCTGTTCTCCAGACCTAAACCCAATTGAACACGTCTGGGATGCTCTCGGTCGACGTATCGCTGCACGTCTTGAAACTCCGCGACACTTCAGGAGCTCCGACAGGCACTGGTGCAACAATGGGGGGCTATACCCCAGCAGCTGCTCGACCACCTGATCTAGACTATGCTAACCCGTTGTGCGGCCTGTGTACGTGTGCATGGTGATCATATCCCATATTGATGTCGGCGTACATGTGCAGGAACCAGTGACGTTTTGTAGCACATGTGTTTCGGGACGGTTTTCTCAACTTATCAACAATACCGTGGACTTACAGATCTGTGTCGTGTGTGTTCTGTTGTGACTTGGCAAGACAGCCAAGCCACTATGAGATAGCCGAAAGGCAAGCGTTTAAGCTCACTCAGGCTGGCTTGAGGTCTGGAACAGTTAAAGGAGTTGAGTCTAGTAAAATAAGTACGTAGCTTCTGGAATACTTAACTTTAATTCATAATTGGTAAACATCGGTCTGACGGTACATGCATCACATGATAAATAGCAAATGATAATGGCGCCTTGCTAGGTCGTAGCAAATGACGTAGCTGAAGGCTATGCTAACTATCGTCTCGGCAAATGAGGGCGTAATTTGTCAGTGAACTATCCCTAGCAAAGTCGGCTGTACAACTGGGGCGAGTGCTAGAACGTCTCTCTAGACCTGCCGTGTGGCGGCGCTCGGTCTGCAATCACTGAAAGTGGCGACACGCGGGTCCGACGTATACTAGCGGACCGCGGCCGATTTAAAGGCTACCACCTAGCAAGTGTGGTGTCTGGCGGTGACACCACATGTTCCCTATGTTCCTATGCTATTAGCGCCATTTTTGTGTAGTGCCACGTTGTGTGGCACCACATGCTGCAATTATCCTTAGTTTATGAGCAAGAGTGTAGGTGCCAATGTGGACAACCATCAGCTGTTGAATGAAATGACGACAGAGAAAATACATGTCGGACCAGAAGTCGAACCTAGATTTTCCGCTTATCGGCAGCCGTCGCCTTACCATTTGCCTGCCTGACTCCGACGCAAGGCCAGACACGAACTTCCATATGTCGTCAACCATGTGTCTACAACCTGCACTCGTACATCCAGTATGTACATTCTAGTACAGCGGACGCGTTTTATTTGAAAGCCGCTTGCCCGGTGTTGGCGGATAAATACGATATTGCAGTGCCTGTGATATTTTGTATTACGCTGCAAAGTTCCTATGCACATGTATGCATATTCAATGGAATCGTAATTCAGAACAACACAGAGAGTGCAATATCGAATTTCGATACTTACGCTTCAGGGATCGCTCACGAACAGAGAAGAGCTGTTCTAGGTCCCTGTTGTACTTAAAACACCAAATACCATTTTCATCGGATTGCAACAAGAGCTCCGAGAAGCTGGTACATTCACAAATAGGAAGGTTTACAGTGGTGCTCCACAGGCACGTCGCCTTTTCGACGATGATTACCCGAAAACTGCACTGAGCATGGACTCCTGTAGGGCATACTGTTCAAAGCTCACAATCACCGCCTCCGTTGTTTTCTAACAGTGAAGTGTCAGATCTGTCAACGATCCGATATCCAGACATATTCAAGCGGTACATTTCCAGACATTGGTTCCTTATCAGACTATAGGGATTATCAAGCACACTCTATACCCTAAAGTGAAAAGCTGCTCGAAATCGAGCTGTAAGGGCAGACGTTCATAAAACTGACCGAAAAAGTCAATTTTCAAGTTATTTTTTATTTATTAGTTGAACTCATGGACAGTAAGTTCCCTAAGTGCCGAAGATGAAATTGCATCCGAGGCGTCTGAAAAATAATTAAACTTGTGACGCTACCTTCCTGTCAGTCCAACTTTTTGAAGCACCAAGGCAATGTTAGTTCGATGAACAACGATTCCGTGGATTATTTTAAAGCAAACCTGCAAGGCTTGCATCTAGAAGGCTATGATATATCCTCTATGGTTTTATACATCATCTTTCAGTCTGTTCTGTATCTCCGTGTCTCTACATTCACGCAATTGGGAACGATGCCCTTAAACTACAATTTCATCTGATACAGTTGTCAAAATTGCAACTAAAGATGCAGCTCTTGTATTTAGTGATGGGAAGGTAGGGACGATGAAGGTATCAGAGTGAATGGAATTTAGATAGAAAATTTTACTCAAGACATCTTGAGAAAAGTAGATTTACAGTGGCTCTCTGCAGCTGAAAAGTCAGCTGAAGATCTAGTAAAGGAAAGAAGGCAGGAAACGAGAATCCAAAAGAGAAGGGTAAGAAATTCCTGAGTACAAATCTGGGGCCTTAGACTGAACTTTCAATTTCAGTTCCTGAAAATTATGTTTTTTTATTGTACCGTTTTCTCAGAATCCACGAAGGCTGTAATTATGAAATTTTGTACATTTATTTCTATAAACCCACTACATGTTGTCCCAAGAATAATTTTGGAAATTCCGATGTGCTAGATGAGATGTGGGACAAAGAGCGTGGAATTTGGCATAAATTACATACTATACTTACAGAACGGTAAATAAAATGTTATTAAAATTCTCCATTTCGATAAATTCAAAAATACCCGATGAGAGCGACTCATTATGTACGAAGAGAAAATTCTGTAGATGTCTCTTGAATAGTTTCCGAGTAAAAGGTAATGTATCATTTTCTGAAAAAGAATTAAAATTCCATAAAAATTTAAAAGTACATAGTTCTTGGAACTTAACGGTACATGTGTTAATTTCCTGTAAATCATTGTACAAAATTTCATTGCTGTATCTTCAAAATCGTGGATTTGGCACAGCTTTAAATAGTGTGTGTTTTTCATGAACGTCCTCCCTTAAGATTTTTGGGTCACGTGCGCCGGACAGCATGAGTGTGATTCTAAAGCGGTTATCCAGGCTCATGTAGGCAAATGGTGGGCTGGTCAGCACCATGGGTTAACTGATGACACTGAAGACAGGTTGCACATCCGACCACAAAGTAAAACAAAAATAAATTTGCCATATCATGAAAACAGCGAACCCTGTTAGACGCGAGGAGAGAGAGATCGTAGACAGACTATCTCCGAGACGGAATCTGTGTGGTGTCTCCGCCAGACACCACACTTGCTAGGTGGTAGCCTTTAAATCGGCCGCGGTCCGTTAGTATACGTCGGACCCGCGTGTCGCCACTATCAGTGATTGCAGACCGAGCGCCGCCACACGGCAGGTGTGAGACTCCCTAGCACTCGCCCCAGTTGTACAGCCGACTTTGCTAGCGATGGGTCACGGACTACATACGCTCTCATTTGCAGAGACGACAGTTTAGCATAGCCTTCAGCTACGTCATTTGCTACAACCTAGCAAGGCGCCATATTCAGTTACTATTATTACTTCAAGAATGTATTCTGAACAGATAATATTGTGAATCATGTACCGTCAAGAACGACTTTCATCATTAATAGATTAAAGTTAAGTATCAAACTAATTACGTCCGCTTTCTGACTTCTCATTCCTTGTCATGTTCCAGACCTCACGTCAGTATAGTTCTTCCCTCCTCACGCCAGCCTGCGTGAGCTAAAACGCATGCATTTCGGCCTCCTCTCGTAACACGGTGTTGGCTCTTCCGCTAACACAAAAATCTGTGTACCCCATCTGTCTACGAGTAGAGTAAAACTATGTTCAAGTGCGAGAACGTTTTCCAAATGCATACCTAGTGTATATCTGAGTTGGGATGTTTGTACGAGCCCAGTATTTACGTAGCTGGATGTGGCGAAGCTTCTAGAAACCACATCCAGCCGGCTCGACTCACTAGCCCTCGTCCGAGGTGGATTCGATCTGGGACAGGTTATCCTTTGCATATTCGAGAAGCGGTGCTTTAACTCGCTCAGATATAGGAGCAGGCCTGAAAAATTTCATATGTAATTTTAAATAAAACTACTTTCGAGGACAGACAAGCGCTACCTGATCTTCACCACAACAAAGCTGGTCAGCTGGCGCGAAACGTGGTGCAAGATGGGGCCACCACTATTTATTTTTAATGCAACTTTGGTTAAGATGAAACGATTCACCAACAGTTACAATACGATAACCCTCAGTGCAATCATTACACGACGCCGTTTCGGAGAGGTGAACCTGTCTCAGATCGAATCCGCCTAGTTGATTAACGGCGAGGGTTGGTGAGCCGGCCAGGTTGAATGTGGTTTCCAGGCGGTTTCCCACATCGCACTCTGTGAACACCGGGCTGGTACCCACGTCCCGCATCAGATACTGCTACGCATACATTTACAAAAGCGTTCTCACACTTAAGGATAGGTTCGCTCTAGTCGTAAACAGATGGGGCGCACAGGAAGAGTGGTGACGTCACGAATGGCAACCGGCAACTACCACCAACTTCCCCTCGAACCATAGGACAGTGATGACCCCATAGAAGAAACATAAAATGGCGAAAGGAGAAAAAGGATGGACATTTGAAAGATATCAATTGATAGATGACTGTTTTAGAATCTTTTACTCTCCCGTTCTTGTCTTTGACTAAACTTACAACAGTAAAATTTTTATGCTACGCGGGTAAACATTAATGTATTTTAATATATCATAATTATTGTATTTTCTAATGTGTTTGTATTTCTTATATTAAAGTTTGTTTTGAGGTACATTTATTTTGTAAGTTAAATTCGTTCGGCCGCTCGTGGTCTTGCGGTAGCGTTCTCGCTTCCCGAGCACGGAATCCCGGGTTCGATTCCCGTCGGGCTCAGAGTTTTCTCATGCCCCGAGATGACTGGGTGTTGTTGTCTCGTCTTCATCATCATCATTCATCTCCATTACGGTCGGAGGAAGGCAACGACAAACCACCTCCATTAGGACCTTGCCTAGTACGGCGGTGAGGGTCTCCCGCATCGTTCCCCTACGCTCTGTCAGGAAACATGGGACTTCATTTCCATTACAAATTAAATTTGAAAAAATAAAAAGGCTGTAACTTCACTGATTCGTGCATAATACACTGACAAAACTGTAAAGTTTGGAAGGGTGCAAAGAGGTCCCTCTAACTACGGGAGGTGTTAACGAGCCGATGGATAAGTTGCAACAAAGCTAACGTAACACCTCAACAGGAGGACAGGTTACCTGCAGCAAGACATGGAAGTATCCACATCCTCGTGTGGAATGCATGCAAGTCCGAAACAACTTTTCACCGTAATTCGGAATAGCACAGGCACTACAATATCGTATACTGTCATTACACTTCCACGTCAGTCATAATTGTGCTTTACACTACAATCAGTCCTGATGTACTCGTTCTTTCCTGTTTCTCCTAGTAATTTCCAAAAATCATTTCGGCATTTACTCGCTGAACAATCTCCAGTTTTAGAATGCTGAACATAGTGGAAGTCGATGTTTCCCCGTCGTGCGTCAGAAGTGGTACTTTCGTTTTCGGAGACCTGTACAGTGGAATTTTGGTTTTTTACATCACATTTAGTCAACCAAATTCACTCCACATCATTTTCACGCCCCCGTTCACCTCTCTTTCTGTCCGTCCATTCTTTGTGTTCAAAGGACTACATAAGAAACCTATAAATTGTGGTAGGACTCCATTGTTAGCTTTTCTGTTATTTTTTGAATTATTCATTGTACATTTTATTTACTCTTATTACAATTCGTTTTCAGTTTATCTTTTCAAATCATTCTGTGGCATTCTCCATTTGCAGTTGCAGTTTATTTGCGCTACAGATACGCAACACAGTTTCATACACTAAAAATAAGGTGGTTCAGATGTCCTGCATTAAGCCGTACTCCTTCGTTTTCTCTTTTGTAAGGACCCGAAACTGGGCATGAAAATTCCATGCATGACTCTACTTTCAATTTCCAATTTGTCGCCTGATGAATTACAACAGATGTACAGTGACGAATACATTGTTCAGTATGATAATATAGGTTAAATCAGTGACTTATTTCTCGAGGACTGTCAGTAGAGATTTTGTTGCAAAGGAGTGATAAACCTCTCAAAATCAGCTTCTCGTGGTTCAGGTTCATAGTCAAGTAGAATTTTTTGAAGGACATCATATTCGCCGCTAACTGTAGAAATAATTTATTTCGCTGTTGCCATTTCGACCGTTTGTGCCATTTTCAATTGGTAATGCGAAAGGTTTTGCTTCAGCGCACGTCAGAGAAGACTTTAAAGTTCGACATGTGCTGAGGTAAAATCTTTTGCAGTTCGGTTGAAAATGGTCCAAAGGCCGAAACTGCAGTTGTGAAATAAATCATTTGTGCACTGAATGATAAATACGATGTTCGTTAGAAAATTTCAAAGTCATTAAATTAACATCAAAGTGTGTATTAGTAGTAACATAAAATAGAGTGTGCCAACGTTAAAATGTAGAGAACGTAAACATAAAAAATAATATTACATAATTTAAAAAAAGTACGCACACGACCATTAATAGAGACGCTAGCCTACAGTTCAGCGTGGCTTGGCTGTGCTAAGCAGACAAGCGTGAAATAACCACAGAAATCAGTATGGGACGTACGAAGAAGGTATCTGTTGGACAGTGCGGTGAAATTGGGCGTCAATGGGCTAAGTCAACAGACGACCAACGTGAGTGCATTTGCTCAGAGTACAGCATGGCCTGCAGCGCCTCTCCTAGTTTCGTGACCAATTTTCGTGACCAAATCGGTTGGATCCTCTGCTCCACCGGAACCGACCATTCACTGTAAATGGTCATGTTCGGCTACTTTGAGACCATTTGCAGCAATTCATGGACTTCTTGTTCCCAAACAACGATGGAATTTTTATGGATGACGATGTCCCATATTGCCGGACCACAGTTGTTTGGTTTTAGTTTGAAGAACATTCTGGACAGTTCCAGAGAATGATCTAGCCGCCCATTGAACTATTATGGGACGTACTCAGGAGGTCAATTCTTGCACAAAATCCTACACCAGCAACACTTTCACAGCTATTGACGGATATAGAGACTACATGGTCTAATATTTCTGCAGTGGACCTCCAACGACTTTCTGAGTGCATGCCACGTCGAAATCCTGCACTGAGGAGGGGAAAAGGAGGTCCGACACGATATTAGGATGTATCATGACTTTGATGATCTCAGTGTATAATAAAGGGTGTCTGAAGTAGAACTTCTATAAGGATACTGCTACAGTACCACCTGTCGCTGAGAAATGCCGCTCTTGTCAATCCAGCAAGCAAGACAACTGGCCGCGAGGAGTAGCCGTGCGGTGTAAGACGTCTTGTCACGGTTCGCGTCCTCCGTCGGGCATGGGTGTGTGTTGTCCTTAGCCTAAGTTAGATTAAGTAGTGCGTAAGCCTAGGGCCGATGACCTCAGCAGTTTGGTCCCGTAGTCCTTACTACAAATTTCCAATTTTCCCAGACAGCTGTAAGTCTTGAAAATGTAAATGTAACAAGAGACATAATGTGGTTGACAGTAATCGCAGCCCTATACGTACATGTTATAATGTGACCAACAGTCAGTCACGCCACCTCTTTTTTGTGTAGTTTGAACCTACACAATAGTCTGTCTACCAGTTTTGAACTGACCTGCCATTTTACTGGCCAGCTGCTAGGGACAGAAGATTACTTTCCCTTGCCTACTCGCCGGACGTACGCCCTCGCCAGTTACATACTTTAGTGTGCATGCTGTCCATTCTGCTCGTCGACCATAGACCTACGCCGCATGCCGTTCATAAATAAATCAAATTCTGGCTCTTACTTCAGTAAATACGTGCACTACGTTTTTTATTCTAGCAGTTGGCAATAATATTTCTTTGATTGTATTTCTTGCAGTTCTCTGTATCTCTCAAACTATTTCTTATTCAGTTATAATTACTCAAACTTACATTCTTTTTTGGGACGTGGATCAACCAAAAAGGTACCACCAGGACTTGGCACTTCAGCGAGCCATCAATTTCATTTCTGGAACAAAAAATTAACGCGTAGCAAAGCTCAGAATATCATTAAAGTATCCACAGATCATACTAAAAGCTAACAGTATTATACTCTGTGGTACTAAATTGAATAACAAGACTATTGGAACAACAATAAACTTACAGGTATGATCGCAAATCTTGTGATCCAGAAACATCTCTGTACTACGTAAACACCATATAAACAAAGATTCAAAAATCGCAATTCTACTTTAACACTTTCTGTGCCTCTTTTGTACAGTACCACTTTTTACTACATAGTCAGCTACACCATCTAGTTACCGTCTCTATCATTTATTCCCCACTGAGAAGTATATGAGCCTTCACCCTCAGAATTATTGCAGTATTTTTCGCAGTTTGACTCATGCATGCACAGTAATAGTGCTACCAATGATGCATCGCCTTTGCACCATTTACACTGGATGTACCTACTTACCCTTTTATTATCAGTTAGTCAGGTAGGAATATTTTATACAACTTTAGCTAGTTTTTGAAGGACATCATCTTTCCGCCAGTGACTGTTATAAGTTTTTATTACACTATTGCAATTTCGGCCTTGGGCCATTATCAAGTAATATTATGGCTTTAAGCCATAATATCACTTGATAATGGCCTAAGGCCGAAATTGCAATAGTTTAATAAAAACTTATAACAGTCACTGGCAGAAAGATGATGTCCTTCAAAAAATTCTTTATGACGGTGAATCCCAGCTACAACAAGTTTACCTTTAGCTGTTTTTCCCTTTTTATGTGACTGTAGCACTCTAAACCTTTGGCTGTTCTTTCGCTTTCTATGTGGTTGTAGCACTATTATGTATCTCTTTGTGCCTGGTTACGTAATCAAAGATTCTTTGAAACACTATGAGCGTTATTGGCTCTTATCTGTCTAAAAATGCTGTTGTCAGTTCTCGTGATAAGTACATTGTTTGAATCCACACAGCTGCTGTGAAACAAAGAACGTAAATCAATAGCAGCGAACAGGCTCTTACATTAGGCGAAGTTAACATAGGTTTTGTATAGCATATTATTGTGTTTTGTGCGATACTTAAGCAAATAAGGTATCTGAAAACGCACAAAAGCCCATAACACGTAGGCTTTTGTGCACATAAGCAATACAAACATTTAAATTAATAATGTTATAGGACTGCTCGCGTCCAGAAGTATACTTTTGTTTAGTTATCCCTCTTCGTGTCACCCAACTGTTACGTGCTGCAGTTATTTCAAAAACTTTATTACCGTAATTGTGTAATGAATATAAAACAAGCTTTTTTTCTCCACGTGAGAGCTCACGCCATACGCACGTGACACATAAGCTAGGATGACCAGTGCTACCATAGAATGTACTGATCTCTCTTTCACTTCAGTTCTTGTGTCCTTCACATTGGCTATAACTGCGCTAATGATCTTTTTCCACGTAATTTTTAACTCAAAATAACAAACAAATTGTTTATTGGTTCAAATAAATGAGTAACAATTCTCATATTTATATTTAATTCTTATCTGAACATTTGACCTGAAAGTTATTTCATGATCAGCACCTTCAAATAAACGAAACAAAATGACACATTTCATTCACTCATTCAGTAATGTCAGATTATGGTTTCAGAGGGATGAAGGATGAACAGGTTCGACCCCTTGGTTTGTACGAGTACAATTTCAGGCAGCGTGAAACTGATTATTGGGTTGGTACCAATGTGTAAAAAGCCATGGTTCAACTCCTTTCACCTTAAATCGGATAGGCAACAAGGATTTCCTCTTGTTCGACTATCAGGAGACAGGAGAAGGAGATTTAAACCGCTTACTGTTCTCCTGCAGTTTTTTCGAAGCACAGCAAACCCAGTTATTGCCAAACCTTGCGAAACACAAAGTACCACTACCCCAGAAGCTATTGTTTTATTGTATCATGACGATTCTCTAATCTACAATGCCTCTTTTATACAACATATTAAAGTTTGTTTATCAAAATCTGAGTACCATCTATGATTACGTAAAGACTGTAATCTTCAACTGTATGCTCTCCAGTCTATGGTTTCTTTACTATATTCCGTTCGGTCTATAGCTGGTATTATCACTACTCTCAGAATTATTCTGGAACGAAGTGCGCAGTGGCAACACACCCTCTACCTTACCTTCATTGACCCTGAAAAGGCTTTGGACTATGTCAGTTGAAGAGTCATGTGGGATACTCTTGCAAAATATGACATTTCAACGAAGATTATTAACATCATCAAGAAAATGAATGAAGACTATTAATTGCCCTCACAGTATATATTTTCTTTAATGTCGTTTGTTGTTAGTAATTTTAGCTTATTCCCAAGAGTTAGCAGCTTTCACTCAGTTAATACTAGGCAGAAATCAAATCTGCATGTGGAATGCACTTCCTTGACTCTTGTGCAGAAAGGAGTGCAGTGTTCTGCTGCATCCACAAGAACTCAAAAATATTAGCAGTAGCCCAACCACTTTTAAGTCCGAACTGAAGAGTTTCCTCATGGCTCACTCCTTCTATTCTGTCGAGGAGCTCCTGGAAGAGCTGAACAATTAAGCAAATTCCAGTGTTACATTGTTGATTTTCTTTATTTAAAATTACGAATTGTCACCTGAATATGTTTCTTATATTTCATTTTATCTGTTGCTGCTATCGTGTTATAATTTCATGTATTGACTCGTTCCATGACCATGGAGACTTCTCCTTAATGTGGTCCCACGGAACAATAAATAAATAAATAAATAAATATCAAGAGTCTTTAGTTACAAATATTGGGCCTATGTAGATGCAATAAAATAAATTATTGCTTTGACATTTTACTGTGATTTATCTGTATATAAATTTTACTAATCGTACCCCATTGTTGGCAGACGGTTCAGGAACTTCCAGTCAATGAATAAAAAATTAGAGGGAGAGAGCAGGCGGGTTTTAAAAACATCGAAGCTGTGTGGACCCTATCACTACTCTCAGAATTATTCTGGAACGAAGTGCGCAGTGGCAACACACCCTCTACCTTACCTTCATTGACCCTGAAAAGGCTTTGGTCTCTGTCAGTCGAAGAGTCATGTGGGATACTCATGCAAAATATGACATTCCAACGAAGATTATTAACATCATCAAGAAAATGAATGAAGACTATGAATGCCGAGTACTACATAATGGAGAACTAACAGAGCCTTTTCAAGTTAATTCTGGAGTACGACAAGGGTGTATTCTTTTCCCAACAGTATCCCTTTTGGTGTAGGACCATGTGATGGAGAGAGTGATGGGGTGACGGAAGAGAGGTGTGCGATGGGTGATGCGGGTTAGGCTCGAAGGTCTAGATTTCGCAGTCGACATCTGCATAATGTCACAATCATATCGAGATATCGAAGAGAAACGGGGCAGGTTACAGAGAGAGGCGGAAGTTGCAGACCTCAAGATAAATGTTCGCAAAACCAAAACCAAACTAATGGGCTGGCCATTAATGAAGAGGACATAGAACAGGTCCAATCTTTCCTGTATCTAGGAAGTATAGTCACGACTACAGGAGGCGCTGAGGAAGACGTCCGTAGTCGCTTCCGCAAACTAAATGGTGCGTTTGTACAACTGTACCCTGTTTGGAGAAATAGGAACATCTCAAAGAAAACCAAACTCCGGCTTTTCCATAGCAATGTGAAGGCTGTTCTGTTGTATGGTTGTGAAACTTGGAAGGTGACTAACCACATCAAAAACGAGCTCTAAATTTTTATCAACCACTGTCTCCGGCGGATTTTAAATGTGAGATGGCCATATATAATGACAAATGAGGTCTTTGGTGGGAGACAAATCAGCAACCAATTAATATACAAATTAAAGGAAGAAAATGGAGCTGGATTGGGCATACATTGAGGAAACCAGGTGGAGCTGTTGAAAGGTTGGCAAAGGATTGGAACTCTCAAGGAGTTAGAAAACATGTTCGTCCCAAACAGACGTGGAAAAGGACGATCGAGGGAGAAGCTGCAGAGGATAGGAAAACCTGGAGTGAAGTGAAGAGACTTGCTAGAAATTGTACCAGGTGGAGGAATATCGTCACGGCCCTTTGTTCCAGAGGGAATGACAGGAACTAAGTCAAGTCAAACAAGACCAGCAAAACTATAGTCAAATGCATAACGTTATTTTTAAAGCAAGTTGGTTTTATTTAGGATTCCAATATACACTCCTGGAAATGGAAAAAAGAACACATTGACACCGGTGTGTCAGACCCACCATACTTGCTCCGGACACTGCGAGAGGGCTGTACAAGCAATGATCACACGCACGACACAGCGGACACACCAGGAACCGCGGTGTTGGCCGTCGAATGGCGCTAGCTGCGCAGCATTTGTGCACCGCCGCCGTCAGTGTCAGCCAGTTTGCCGTGGCATACGGAGCTCCATCGCAGTCTTTAACACTGGTAGCATGCCGCGACAGCGTGGACGTGAACCGTATGTGCAGTTGACGGACTTTGAGCGAGGGCGTATAGTGGGCATGCGGGAGGCCGGGTGGATGTACCGCCGAATTGCTCAACACGTGGGGCGTGAGGTCTCCACAGTACATCGATGTTGTCGCCAGTGGTCGGCGGAAGGTGCACGTGCCCGTCGACCTGGGACCGGACCGCAGCGACGCACGGATGCACGCCAAGACCGTAGGATCCTACGCAGTGCCGTAGGGGACCGCACCGCCACTTCCCAGCAAATTAGGGACACTGTTGCTCCTGGGGTATCGGCGAGGACCATTCGCAACCGTCTCCATGAAGCTGGGCTACGGTCCCGCACACCGTTAGGCCGTCTTCCGCTCACGCCCCAACATCGTACAGCCCGCCTCCAGTGGTGTCGCGACAGGCGTGAATGGAGGGACGAATGGAGACGTGTCGTATTCAGCGATGAGAGTCGCTTCTGCCTTGGTGCCAATGATGGTCGTATGCGTGTTTGGCGCCGTGCACGTGAGCGCCACAATCAGGACTGCATACAACCGAGGCACACAGGGCCAACACCCGGCATCATGGTGTGGGGAGCGATCTCCTACACTGGCCGTACACCACTGGTGATCGTCGAGGGGACACTGAATTGTGCACGGTACATCCAAACCGTCATCGAACCCATCGTTCTACCATTCCTAGACCGGCAATGGAACTTGCTGTTCCAACAGGACAATGCACGTCCGCATGTATCCCGTGCCACCCAACGTGCTCTAGAAGGTGTAAGTCAACTACCGTGGCCAGCAAGATCTCCGGATCTGTCCCCCATTGAGCATGTTTGGGACTGGATGAAGCGTCGTCTCACGCGGTCTGCACGTCCAGCACGAACGCTGGTCCAACTGAGGCGCCAGGTGGAAATGGCATGGCAAGCCGTTCCACAGGACTACATCCAGCATCTCTACGATCGTCTCCATGGGAGAATAGCAGCCTGCATTGCTGCGAAAGGTGGATATACACTGTACTAGTGCCGACATTGTGCATGCTCTGTTGCCTGTGTCTATGTGCCTGTGGTTCTGTCAGTGTGATCATGTGATGTATCTGACCCCAGGAATGTGTCAATAAAGTTTCCCCTTCCTGGGACAATGAATTCACGGTGTTCTTATTTCAATTTCCAGGAGTGTATTCTTCTCTACTGTTTTGGCTACAAAACCCCGTTCATCAACATCATCTCTGTTCAAGGCGACGGCCGTACGCCGTACTGGCAGGGCCTGCATACCCGCACGGTACAACTCTACTGGTCCACGTTGATGCCAACATCTTGCTGCGTCAATAACCTCCGCATCATGGTCGTGCTGCTTCCGGCGGAGTGCGTTCTTCATTGGGCGAAACAGATGGGAATCGGAAGGTGCGAGATCCGGGCTGTAGAGTGGATGAGGAAGATCAGCCCAATGAACTTTTGTGAGCTCCTATCGGCTGCGCAGACTCCTGTCGGGCCTTCTGTTGTCGTGGAGAAGGAGGCGTTCGTTTGCATTTTTGCAGCGACGAACACGTTGAAGCCGTGTTCTCTGGATAGCAGACTTAACTTGACAGCTGCTCGTTGCACCATGAGAGAGGATATCAGAAGAATGTCGTCTTGACTTTACCGGCTGAGTGTGTGGCTTTGAACTTGAAGGGCATGGCGTGGTGCCACTCCAAGGATTGCCTTTTTGTTTCCGATTCCCGATTCGAATTGATTTACGGTCCTGCGTTACATGTCAAGCAACCCAGCGGGCCCACAGCTTTGAGTTCTGCATCTGGCGGAAGAGTGTGTCGGCACTAACGACAGAGACGTCCAGCTGTGGAGCGAGGTGTCAAATTGTGATCCGTTGATCACTTCGAATGAGAGTGTCCGACGTTTCAACATTGCACGAGTCGCAACTGGCCGGCATGTGGAAGATGGGACAGGTATGCGCGACGTTGCTGTGATATTGACAGAGGCCTCGCCCCAAGTCTACCGAGCGAGGTGGCGCAGCGGTTAGCACACTGGACTCGCATTCGGGAGGACGACTGTCCAATCCCGCTTCCGGCCATCCTGATTCAGGTTCTCCGTGATTTCCCTAAATCACTCCAGGCAAATGCCGGGATGGTTCCTTTCAAAGGGCACGGCCGACTTCTTTCCCCTGAGGCGTAGCGCCGTATAACGATCCTGCCTTGGAGGCGGTTAAGTGGGAGATGTGTCTCAGAGCTGGATAGTGACAGATGGTGACGCGAGACTGGACACGCACGTAGTCTATGTATCAGCCGACAGAAGACAATATTGGATAGATGGACTGTGGTTTTAGTTTCGATTGTGCCCACTACAGTGCACTAAAGTAATAGAATGTTTTTCATAAACTATTCTAGTATTTTCATAAAGTGTTATTATTTCTTTTTGTGTATGTAAAATGTTATAAATGTGTTTTAGCAGTATGAATGATGCGTGAGTGTGGTTTAAGGTTAACATGAAGATAATTGTTTAACGAGTTATGTAGCAAGATTTAGTGTGGGAACATTTCGAAGGAGTATGGATATGGACAAAGGGGATTTTTGTAGAATAGATTTGTAAAGTAAGTTTACGGTAAAGAGAAAGTTAATTCAGGTATAAATAACAATAGTAAATAACTTTATGCATTCGCAAAACTTCGTCATATTAGATAATTACGTCGGTAAATGGTGCAGTCGTTACGTTTACTATTTTACTATTGGTTATTGATGAAAAGCGCGGATTGGCGCGGGAGAATGTTGTTTTGCTATTGGCTGTTGAGTAAACTGACCAATGGTAAAGCAATATTCTTCCCGTGCCTCTCTCTGCTGGTAGAGAAGACTTAGAGTGTTCTAGACAGGAGTCGAAGCCTAGCCATGAAAGAGATCGGACGTGTGCAGTAGTAGTTCCAATGGAAATGATAAGTTGCCGGATCTAGCCGTGTTTCATACATCAAAAGTGTTGGAAATTGACGACATAATTATTCCGACGTGTGTGTAGAAATTTCGGAATTTTTAAGTGACTTTTGTGACGAGAAAAGACATATATTCCGTTTGGCGTATTGAGCAGGTCGGTGGTTAAAAACTGTGGCTGCATTTGGTACCGACAGACTTAATATTTGGCGAGCATTATCGATCTAAGACAATCAGTATTTTTGTAGCTGTTACGTTTTGGGGAAATGCAACACCATAAACTTGCTAACGTGAGTGAAAGGGATTGTGAGTGACTGTGTTAAGACTAGCACGGGCTTGGCCGTGATACTTGTTCACCTAAGTTTCAGAAAATATTAATTGAGGACAACATTTCCAACCTTTCATTTCGTGTTTCTCCCGAAACGTAGATTAGTGACTTAAATTGCAGCCTGGTTCACGTCGAAGTACAGTAGGTTTCACTCGGCTTCCCTACTGATAACACCTCCGTCACAGACGCCATTTTCAAGGTGGCGTATAGCGCCGCCACGTATCGGAACTTCATGAACCTACAGGGGCTGATGCGGGAACATTCTACGACGTCCCACAACAAATTGTACATTTTTCAACAGAAACTGTCCGAGAAAAAAAAAGTGTTGTATTACTTAACGGACACCTGTCGTAATATGTAATTACAGCCAAAAGTGACTAGGGTTATTGGGGAAAGAAAACTATCAAGACAGATAATGAAGGAAAATGGAATAACGCGATAATGAAAGACTCTGCTCTAGAAGTAAACTGTGACAGTGACCCTTTGTGGATGGGTCAGGGATGACGGAAGACACCAACCTGCAAAAGCGACTGATTCAAGGAATCAGTCGAGCACGGCGTAACAACTTAACAATTTTTACAGTGTTTTGCACTTCCTACCTGATCTGTGCTTGCCCATAAATACATATACTTTGAAACACGTATGTAACATAGCAGCGATGGCGAGGCATTGTAGCATCTGTGACCAGAGAGTTTGCGCTTGACCGCGCGAGTGTTGCGAGCGGTTCTCAGTCTGTCAGTCAGTCGTTGCGAGTCTGTCAGTAGTCGTTGCGAGTCGGTCGGTAGTAGTCGTGCAGTGCAGTTCGCTAGTTGTCGCTATGCAGAGCAGTACTCTGTCAGTAGTCGTCGCGTGCAGTACTAAGTCAGTAGTCGTCATGCAGAGCGGTCGGTCAGTAGTAGCAGCCCAGTGCGGTTGTGTGATGTAGGCGGTCGGCAACACTGGTCAAGATGCTGAATGAGGTATACTATTAATTAATATAATCATTAGATAATGTAAAAATTTATCTATTGTAATTATTCTCCAACAAGTTCCCCAATAATAATTTTTATTTCAAAAGCATTTTCTCAAAAATTTAATTTTTTTATTGAACTAAAGATTTCGTTGCACTTCCTATTTCATTCCACTTCTTTTGAAGAAAAATTTCACTAAAATCACAAAAAAAAGAGAATATTATTATTTGCAATGCAGTTCCTCCAAGCGGTGCGCAACAACAAGAGCAGAAATTTGACATCCAGTTATTCTGAGGTAAGACTTTAATTCTGATTGTTTTGCACAGGGCCAAAGACCGATATTTCGGTTTAATTGAATTTTCTTATCACTGAATGGACTTTAATTTTTTGTGAAGAATTTATATTTGAGTCAGATTGCGAATTTCACATTTTTGTTGCCATTGTCAGTACATTTCATTGTGGGCAGGTTACGCATAGAGCAATGTCCATTAGCATTTCTAATTAGTATCGTCATTTCTTTTAAAATTTTTGTGGGGAGGTTACACTCGGCTCCCATTTGTATTAAGTATTGTCTTTTTCCTTTTAAAAATTACGGTGGGGAGGTTACAACTTCTACATGGACACTCTGAAAATCATAAGTGCCTGACTGAGTGTTCATAGAACCACCTTCACAATAGTTCGCTATTATTTGACTCAGGAAGAAAGCGCGTAAAAAAAGAACATCTACATCTTCCCATCGGACTTCTGATTTCCCACGAATTGTTATGACGTTCATTTCTCCCTATATAGTTCGGCGTCAACAAAATATCTTCGCATTCGGAGAAGAAAGTCGGCGATTGAAATTTCGTTAGAAGATCACGCCGCAAAGAGATACGCCTTTGTTTTAATGATGTCCACCTCAAATCGTCTACTATGTTCGTGACACTCTCTTCCCTATTTCTCGACAAAACAAAACGTGCTGCTCTTCTTTGAGCTTTTTCGATGTACTCCGTTGATCCTATCTGGTAAGGATCACACACCACGCAGCAGTACTCCAAAAGAGGACGGACAAGCTTAGTGTTGGCAGACTCTTTAGTAGATCTGCTACATATCCTAAGTGTTCTGCCAATAAATCGTAGTCCGTGCTTGGTCTTCCCCACAACATTTTCTACGTGTCCGTTCCAATTTAATTGCAATTCCTGGGTATTAGGTTGAATTTACAGCCTTTATATTCGATTGATTTATCGTGTAACGGACGTTTAACTGATTCCTTTTAGCACTCATTTGGATGACCTCACACTTTAGAGAATAAGTCGAGAACGAAAATGTTATCAACGCTATCCGTAAATAAAATACTTTTGCTGAACTAGTCACCTCCGTTTGGGATCTACATTCAATATTTCAAGACTTATACTCATTCTATACGCCACGAGGGATGAAGCCACAGACAGAGTTTCTCTACACCCATTTATGTCGGCGACGATCAAAGTTCTCTTATCAGATGGTTGCTATAAAAGCAGAAACTATGTAATGCTACACGTCTGTAAAATTTCTCCCCAAATTTCTGTCTTCATTCATGTAGTTGATATAGTTACGTGAAAGGGATGTTTCAGTTTGAAACACCGTGTGTACTTCGTTGTAGTTGAAGAATATGACATAATTTGCTCGATAATCTTAGCAGTTACTGCAAAACCTTCCTCCCCAATGCTTAACAGAATGGATATGCAGTAATGTGTTCCAGCACAGTACCGATGGAGCCCGTGGAGTATCACGACATGGCTCCCCAAATGAACACCAAACCCCCGCCTTGTCTCACTCTTGGGACCTAAAGTCAGCTAGAAGCGGGAAATGGTGTGAAACAAGACTTATCCGACCGAATAACTATCTTCCATTGCTCTACAGTGCAGACTGTATGGTTTCGACACCAGGTTTTCTTGTTACGGGCGTTTCCGTCACTGGTGAGTGAATCTCGAATCCAGCTCGGCCTGCAGTTCATTGTTTTTGGTGGCCCATCGTGTTCTTTGGTGCTGACAGGGTTCGCGTGTGCGGCATTCTGTTCTGCAATGAATTTTGGAACTGTCGTCCTGTTATTCTTCTCCACAGTCCTCTTATCCATGACCGTCCACCATGACCAGATGGTTCAAATGGCTCTGAGCACTATGTGACTTAACTTCTGAGGTCATCAGTCCCCTAGAACTTAGAACTACTTAAACCTAACTAACCTAAGGACATCACACACATCCATGCCCGAGGCAGGATTCGAACCTGCGACCGTAGCGGTCGCGCGGTTCCAGACTGTAGCGCCTAGAACCGCTCGGCCATCCGCCGCCGTCTCACCACGATCAGTCAACACACGATTTCGATCGAGTTGTCGCTTAGCGGATGATGTTTTCCCGCTTTCCCTGTATTGCGAATACATAGAAAGAAGGATCCTTTATTGTATGATTATATGATAGCGGAACAAACACTGGTAGCAGTTACTTCTGTAAAATACCTGGGAGTATGCGTGCGGAACGATTTGAAGTGGAATGATCATATAAAATCAATTGTTGGTAAGGCGGGTGCCAGGTTGAGATTCATTGGAAGAGTCCTTAGAAAATGTAGTCCATCAACAAAGGAGGTGGCTTACAAAACACTCGTTCGACCTATACTTGAGTATTGCTCATCAGTGTGGGATCCGTACCAGATCGGGTTGACGGAGGAGATAGAGAAGATCCAAAGAAGAGCGGCGCGTTTCGTCACAGGGTTATTTGGTAACCGTGATAGCGTTACGGAGATGTTTAACATACTCAAGTGGCAGACTCTGCAAGAGAGGCGCTCTGCATCGCGGTGTAGCTTGCTCGCCAGGTTTCGAGAGGGTGCGTTTCTGGATGAGGTATCGAATATATTGCTTCCTCCTACTTATACCACCCGAGGAGATCACGAATGTAAAATTAGAGAGATTAGAGCGCGCACGGAGGCTTTCAGATAGTCGTTCTTCCCGCGAACCATACGCGACTGGAACAGGAAAGGGAGGTAATGACAGCGGCACGTGAAGTGCCCTCCACCACACACCGTTGGGTGGCTTGCGGAGTATAAATGTAGATGTAGATGTACGCGGTGTAAATCTTCGATAGGTTAATTTTTGAAACACCAAACACTTCACCTTCTTTTGTTACGAAAGCGTCTACCACACGAGAACAAACTATTTACCCACGTTCGAATCTACTTAGCTCCGACATAATGCACTGAAAGCTACATAGAACGCCGTTCTGACACCGACTGACAGTTGCATCGTTCTGAGGACATTGCATAGGTGTGTCAAGTACAACAGTTTCATCTGCACGCTTGGCTGGCATCTGCACTTACATTCAAGCATGATTTACTCGTGGTGTGTCCACATATCTATGCCGACGACCTCCAGCTCTACCTAAGCGTCAGACTTGTAGATATAAGCACTGCAATCGCTCAGATGAATAATGATCTGTTTCCAGTAGTGACATGGGAGAAAAACATGGGGCTTAAACTAAATGCAAAAAAGACACAAGTAATCTTAATAGCCCATCAGAAATTAATAAGTTCAGACTTCCGCGAACGAGTGCCTCCTATTCTGCTCGACGGTATTCCAATACCATATCAGAAAACAGTTAAGAACCTGGGTGTAACTCTGGATGAGCATCGCACCTGGACGGAGAATACAGTCGCAGTGTGCCGGAAGACGTCCGCTTGCCTCTATGCTCTCAAAAACTTTCGGAACATATTTCCACAGGACTTGAAACGCCAGCTCGTGCAAGCACTTGTTCTACCGAACCTCCACTATTGTGATGTAATTCAACAAGGAATGAGTAGTGAAAACAAAAGACGGGTAGAACTGACCATGAATGCCTGTGTGCGTTACACCTGCAACATTCGCCGATATGATCATGTTAGTGCTTCATACTCCGAGCTAGGGTGGCTGCGGCCGGACAAATTGCTTGACTACCACACTCTTTGTCTACTTCACCGACTCCTCGTCGCGCAAGCACCCCAGTACCCTGCTTCAGAGACTAAATACCTTTCATGCCATCATAATCGTAACACGAGGTCACTCTTATTTGGCATCCTAACTGTGCCCACTCGCAAAACAAAAACTTTTGCAAACTCCTTCTCAGTTGCCGCTGTCCGCCTCTGGAACAAACTGCCCCTTATCTTGCGCAAAATTCGATCCACTGCTGCCTTTAAGAAGAAGTTGAAGCATTTCCTGCTATCATCCTCATAATGTTTTCCACAAAACTAAAGTACAATGCCAGTCCTCTCCTCTGTCAAATAGCAAAGCTGGTGTCTCCCATCTTGCTCCTTTCTCTTCTTCCTCTTCGTCTATCTCTATTAGCCACGCAAACTTCTTTTCCTTTATATTTCCTTAATTATGTTTCGTCATGTCTCTATTCTTCTCCTCCGTTCACCATCAGTCCCCTCATACTCCCTGGTGCTAGCACTCCTACCTAAAATCTGTCTCTTTCATAATGTCTAATTATAACAATACTTATCATCTACGAATATAAATTCTATATCTATGTATTTTTGCAAGTGTGCCTTTGTAATTGTTTATTTCACTTTCACTTGTACTAGATGTAATTTAACATGCTTGCTAAAACATATGAATGTAAAATAAGTAGAATGGATGGTTAGACTACTATTGTCTGTCCACTTTTAGAATACTGCTGCGCGATGTGGGATCCATACCAGATAGGATTGACGGAATACGTCGAAAAAGTTCAAAGAAGGGCAGCACATTTTGTATTATCGCAAAATAGGGGAGAGAGTGTCACTGAAATAATACATGTTTTGGGGTGGACATTATTAAAAGAAAGGTATTTTTCGTTGCGGCGGAATATTCTCACGGAATTCCAGTCGCCAACTTTCTCCTCCGAATGCCACAATATTTTGTTGACACCGTCGTACATAGGGAGAAACGATCACCATGATAAAATAAGGGAAAGCAGAGCTCATACTGAAAGATATAAGTGTTCGTTCTTTCCGCGCGCTATACAAGATTGGAATGATAGAGAATTGTGAAGATGGTTCGATGAACCCTCTGCCAGGCACTTAAATGTTATTTGCAGAGTATACATGTAGATGTAGATGTAAGAGAGGGCCTGATGGCCCTAATCTTGCCAGGTTAAATAAATCAATAAATAAAAAAAATAAAGATTTTTACCAGCTGCAGCATACAGAATTTCTGTCTGCAATACGGGTATTATTATGTTACAAATTTAGCCTAACACAAGACATTTTAATAAAGAAGTTATAACGGCGTTCCAATTACTAAATTAGAGAAATAATTATATGGAATTTTGAGAAACTAATTTTGTTGACCCCGGTAGCTGTTATATAGGGAACATACAACTGGAACCGTGAAGAGACAGGTCCGTTGGAGTTGGATTAAGTTTTGGTGGCGTTTCGGTTTATGTGTTTCTTCCCCCATACGATACGGTTGGCACCCGCGGTACAAATCTGTTAATATTTCACGTTTGACGCGTCCTGTACTCTACTGCCGCTACCCATGAAAGCCCAACGTCTGACGACATCACAGAAACGTTCGCTGGGTTGACGGGAGCGCTCTCTCCAACAAATGAGCCACCTCCAGTTAGCCTTTACAGTAGAAACGTCCACGCGTCGCTTGCTGTTAAGCAGACAACGCGAGATCCCGAAATTGGATAGCGCAGCTCCGTGCTCATATAGCCCGATGCACCGCGCCGACGTCTGCCCCCACATCCGGCTATCCGAGAAGGGGCAGCGCAGCCGAGCCGATGGTCCAGTCTCTGGCCGGGGCTTTCTCCGGCGTTCCTGCACCTCATTACACGCTTTCCCTCCCGGCTGCTCATTATGGCAGTTGTGCCTGTCAGCACTCGCGCACCATCACGAACAGGAAGCATGTGCTGGGGATGCATTTTCCACAACTTTCCCAGGAGTGCGTCGTCATCTCTGTAAAACGCACGTCCGTTGATATGACTGCGAGAGCATAATTCGCAAACATTGCAGAGATTTAAAATAGTTATCATTCGCTGGAATGTATTGAAAAACTCCCAGTTGTCCTAAGAAAGCACGACGAAAGGAGGAGAGTTTCGTCTACCGTCGTAATATAATCGGTTAAACCTCAACTACATTCTACGGGTAATTGATTAACCCAAGCGTCCCTCTTGTGTTTACAATTCCATTCCTACTGCAAATTCGCTTCTATTTAATTTCAGTACTGGCTGTGGTTTTGCATTGTGTAGGCTCATGCTAAACGGCGACCATTATTTCCGTAGTTAGAGTCGAAATCTACCCCGGAGTCTATAATGATTACTTTTCTTGTTTTTCACCAGAAACTACTTTTAATTTTTTAGACAGAACGGGTTGGCGGTTGAACGATGAGCCAATTGTGGAGTAATTGTTAGCTACTCAAGACTGCTGACCCATTGGAAACACCTGATATTTTTCAAGATGCAGCCGAGTTTAGTGACAACGAAACAGAAGTATCTTACCATGAAACTGTCAATGAAACAGAGGACGATGAAAGGCAACGGAAGGTTTTACAAAACTTTCAGCTCTGAAGTACAAAGTACTCACAAGGGAAAAAATTTTTATTTAATGGTATTATATACGGGGGTAATCCCAAAAGTAAGATGTCCTATTTTTTTATAAGTACAGAACTGTGTATGTGTGGCAGTTGGTCACACTGTTATGAAGAGTGCTTCACGTGCTGTGTGTAAACATGCGCACGCCGCGCTGAGGCGCTCGGTCTTGGCTTGGCAGCCGTTGAAAATGGAGTTCCCGTAGGATGTTACCGTCAAGTGCGAATTGCGCGCAGCTATTCGGTTTTTCAAAGCATAGGGCACTGTGCCGATTGAAACCCATCGGTAATTGACGGAAGTGTATGGTGTGTCGTGCATGGATGTCAAAAATGTTCGTAAGTGGTGTAGAGAGTTTGCTGCTGGTCGGACCGAAATTCACGACGAGGAGACAGTGTTGAAGGTCGAGCAAAGCATGCGTGAAGATCGGCGGATCACCCTGGATGCTCTACACCTTGGTTCCTGAGGTTTCCCGAAGCACCGCTCACAGAATTTTAACGGAAACGTTGAACCACCGGAAGGTGTGCGCAAGATGGGTGACACGCATGCTGACTGAGGACCACATGCGGCAACGAGTTCATGCTTCCCGCGCATTTCTTCACCGTCTTGCAGCCGAACATTACAACTTTCTGGCCTCAATTGTCACGGGTGACGAAACGTGGCCATACCACTTCACACCTGAGACCAAGCAACAATCACGCCAGTGGCGGCATCCTTCTTCGCCAAAAACACGGAAATTCAAACAAACACAGTCTGCCGGTAAAGTCAAGACAACCGTTTTTTGGGATCGGAAAGGGGTATTGTTGGTCGACTTTACACCCACTGGCACGACAATTAACGCTGACAGGTAACGTGAGACTCTAAAAAAACTCAAACGGGCAATTCAGAACCGGAGAAGAGGAATGTTGAGCAAGGGTGTACACATTTTCCATGACAACGCTCGCCCACACATCACACGCCAAACTGTTGCTCTTGTGCAACACTTTCAGTGGTACATAATCACCCACCCACCCTATAGTCCTGACATTGCGTCCAGTGACTATCACCTGTTCCGTACGTTAAAAGAACATTTGGCCGAAAGTGATTCGGCTACGACGACGAGGTGAAAGAAGAACAGCATAGCGGCGAGCTGGTATGACATGGGCGAACAAAAACTGCCACAGCGTCTACAAAAATGAATCGACAGAAACGGTGATTACGTCGAAAAATAGCTAAATGTTCAAGCTGTAAACTGATGTAAACCATTGTAGAAATAAACAGGTCTATATACTTATAAAAAAAAATAGGAGACCTTACATTTGGGATTACCCTCGTAAAAGTGTTTCGTATTATATATTAAAAGTGTGGAGTAAACCGCAAGAAGACGGCTATAACGCTAGCTGGTGCGATGAATGGCAACTAGCTCTAAATGCACAAAACGTAAGTTAATCCAGATGAGTAGATAAATAAAACCCATAATGTTCGAATGGAGTATTAGTAGTGTGCTGCCTGACACAGTCATGTTGATTAGGTATCTCGGCACAACATCGTAAAGAAATATGAAATATAATGAGCATGTAGGGACTGTAGTAAGAATGGCGAGTGGTCGACTTCGTTTATTGTGAGAATTTTAGGTGGAGCATCGACATTTTATGAAACAACTCGACATGGCACTGATCAAAAAAATTTCAAAAAGAGAAAAATCAATTCCAGAAATTTTTCTAGGGACTTGTAGAGTACAGTGGGATTTCGAAAACGATAGAATGTCAACGAACCTGCAGTGCAAGTCCAAGCTGGACCGAGACAGCCAAAATCAAAGGTGTAACGATGCCACAAATGTGCATCTTCATGAAGACACAGGAATTACAAAAAAGTCTACTGAACGTAAAAAAGGTGTTCTAGATGCATTCTATTGACAAAAAGGTATGTCTTGACTGTGACGCTGAACAAAAATAAGTGCTTAATTGATTCGTTCATGTACCTACTGTCATTTCTTTACTGAACGTCATTGTTTATTTTTGTTTTTTCACTCTACGTAATTAATCTTTATTTGATGTCAGAAAGTGATTTTGAACATTCTTGAAGTAGACTTTCATCCTATTAGAGTTAATTCCAAGAACTCAGTTTAAGAGTCCAGTGTTATTTTGTAAGCCTCAATTGTTGGTAAGATTGTGTTTTATTATTTTAATAAAAACTGATTTTTCAAAAATAGAAACCCTTCATTTAGTGATTCTTTAACAACAGTTTAGAGAAACTTAGAAGTAAATAAGTTTCAGGTGGTTTTTGTTTTTGTGGTCGAAACCCACCCGACGTAGTTGCCAACGTCAGTCTAAATAGCGAGTGCAGCTGAGAGCTATTGTTAAAATTTGTAAATGGCGTCGAGAATACGTATTTGAAAAAGAAATGTCTGGAACGAAAAGTAATACTAGTTTAAGCTCGAGTTAATACAGAATCTCCACTCATTTCACAGTGTCAGTTTATTTGACTTACAATCATGAACAGGTGGCATACAACACTAAGGTCTAAAGTAGGAACTAGCCGCAAGAGGAAAAACTTTTATAGTTTTTCACACAATATGACGAATGTGTGAAGTTAACTTCTAAGAAGGTAGCTATAATTTCTTGTTATCAGCAGTGCGAGGAACGTGTACCATATATATATCAAAAATGTCGGTGTTGAGAATGCTACATCAACATCGATTGCACCCGTACCATTTTTCTATGCAACAGGAATTGCATGGCGACGACTTTGAACGTCGTGTACAGTTCTGCCACTGGGCACTAGGAAAATTACGGGACGAAGACAGATTTTTTGCACGCGTTCTATTTAGCGACGAAGCGTCATTCAGCAACAGCGGTAACGTAAACCGGCATAATATGCACTATTGGGCAACGGAAAATCCACGATGGCTGCGACAAGTGGAACATCGGCGACCTTGGCGGGTTAATGTATGGTGCGGCATTATTGGAGGAAGGATAATTGGCCCCCATTTTATCGATGCCAATCTAAATGGTGCAATGTATGCTGATTTCCTACGTAATGTTCTACTGATGTTACTACAAGATGTTTCACTGCATGGCCGAATGGCGATGTACTTCCAGCATGATTGATGTCCGGCACATAGCTCGTGTGCGGTGGAAGCGGTATTGAATAGCATATTTCATGACAGGTGGATTGGTCGTCGAAGCACGTTCACCGGATCTGACGTCCCCGGATTTCTTTCTGTGGGGAAAACTGAAGGATATTTCCCATCGTGATCCACCGACAACGCCTGACAACATGCGTCAGCGCATTGTCAATGCATGTGCGAACATTATGGAAGGCTAACTACTCGCTGTTGAGAGGAATGTCGTTACACGTATTGCCAAATGCACTGAGATTGACGGATACCATTTTGAGCATTTATCGCATTAATGTGGTATTTACAGGTAATCACGCTATAACAGCATGCGTTCTCAGAAATGATAAGTTCACAAAGGTACATGTATCACATTGGCCCAACCGAAATAAAATGTTCAGACGTACCTACGTTCTGTATTTTAATTTTAAAAACCTACCTGTTACCAACTCTTCGTCTAAAACTGTGAGCCATATGTTTGTGACTGTTACAGCGCCATCTATCAGAAAGCGAAAAAAGTGGTCCAACTAAAACATTCATATTTCTTTACGTACTACACGAATATGTAACAAAAATGTGGGTTCCTATTTAAAAAAACGCAGTTGATATCCGTTTGACCCATGGCAGCACCATCTAGCAGACCAACCATAGCGCGATCTGGTTTCCCCCTTCCAGCTAGACAAGTTTCGTTCTTTGTAGTTTTTTCGTTTGACGTTATTTCGTGAGATATTTGGCCCGGTTACGATCAATGGACCACCCTGTATGTGTATATATATTAGGCAGTTGTAACTGATTTTCCGTACAGTTAAATGAAAATATCTGTCAATTACAATATCGCTGCAGGCTACACTGCAGTGTGGCATAGCGATTAGCGTTCCTGGGTTGCAAGCTATCGGCTGCCAGTTAACACCTAACGACCAGTAAGTATTTGTTTCTTACTATTTATCATCTCTAGAAAGTTCTCGAAATTTCTTATGTTTCTAATGTCTCTACATTCTGGATTATTCGTTGTCTGTATAACTCACAGCACGCTCCGACCAGGTATTCAGTTGTCTTCTACCTGTACGTAGGTGTTCGTAACAAACGTGCTCTCAGGGTAGAGTGTTCTACTTCATTGAAGTCTCTGCTTTCGGATTTGGACTCTGTCGTTTTTACGACGTCGACGTCAAAAGATGCAAACATTTGCTGAAGTACAGTAACGTCTTTTTCTTTCTTACGATTCCACGAGTCATAATAGCAAGGTTTGAGTTTAAATTGGTGTATTGTAAATATTATTTTTGGTGTATGATTTCTTTCTTTGCCTTCCACTTCCAAATATAGCTACAGATCATCCACAAAAGGAAGAAAAAAAAACCTCAAAATTTATCACATACTGATCTTAATTGAGTTATAGTGATATAACGTCTTCAAACTGGGTTTGAGGGTCTAAAAGTTACTGCCACCAATCAGTTGGTATTCAGAATGGGCATAGTTGCGCGCAATACATAATTTCCCTATCTCAAGAACTTTAACTACACGTATAAGATAAATGAAATTTTATTACGAAGTAAGTATTCACCTAAAGCAAAGTACTTACCTCTGGCCACAACTGTCGGTTCATTGATTGCTCTGGGAGAAGGCTTATCACACTAGAAACTGTAAGTAGACGGTATAGGTTTTTTATTGGTAACGCCACAGAGCGCTTTGTATGAAAATCACTGGCTGTGCTGTGGGCAGTCTGTGGCTGGTTTGCATTGTTGTCGGCTATTGTAGTGTTGGGCACCTGGATGTGAACAGCGCGTAGCGTTAAGCAGTTGGAGGTGAGCCGTCAGCAGTGGACGATGTGGGGAGAGAGATGGCGAAGTTTTGAAATTTGTAAGACTGGATGTCATGAACTGCTATGTATATTATGACTTTTCAACACTATTAAGGTAAATACATTGTTTGTTCTCTATCAAAATCTTTCATTTGCTAACTATGCCTATCAGTAGTTAGTGCCTTCAGTATTTTGAATCTTTTATTTAGCTGGCAGTAGTGGCGCTCGCTGTATTGCAGTAGTTCGAGTAACGAAGATTTTTGTGAGGTAAGTGATTTGTGAATCGTATAGGTTAATGTTAGTCGGACCATTTTTTGTAGCGATTACTGAAAGTCAGATTGCGTTGCGCTGAAAGTATTGTGTGTCACTTTAGTGAATGTTTGAGTACGTTCAGTTTTGCTCAGCTGTTTGAAAAGCAAACAATGTAAGAGGTTTATCAGCACAGTAATTCAACACTTTTTCTAAGGGGACACAGTAAAATGTTCCACTTTTAAGTGAGCATGTACACTAGAAACGACTATCACTTTGGCCCTATATTATGATGCTTCAGATGGTGTCACAATCTGGGGGAGCTATTGCTGGGTTGACACTATATTGACCTCAGTAAGTTATAAACCCATAATAAAACACCAATGCGCAACATAGGGCAAGGAACACAGTGCTAACATATAATAAAGGTAATTTGGTAAAGGAAGCAAAAATTGCGGTGTGAAGACGGAAACTATTTCTAGTTACCCAAAAGAATTTGTGGCAGTTGAAAGTGAGGAAACAGTGCAAGAAAATATTGGCGTCGATTTAGTCCTTACTTCTGAATTTCAAAAGAATGTCCGATTAAATGGTGAAACAAAAATTGTACAAGCTCCTGATTGAAATTTACGTAACTGGGAAAGTTATATAAGATTTTGAAATTAATGCAGTTATTAAGATTATGAAGAAAGCGTAGACAGAGGTGAAAAAACCACAAGACATGCCTTTTATCACATGCATCGAAAATAGTGTCAAGACTACGTTATGGAAGAGTGCAAGAGGAAACTGAAACATTGGGAGAGACCCAATTTTCCTTTAGTGACACTGAGGAACTGGGGAAGCATTTTAGCACTACGTACAGGGCAGGTACAGGGATAAAAAGGGAAACATACATTCTATTCGTAGATACAATTTTTTTTTTTAGGAAGTATTCTATAAACCACGGGTAAAGAAGTTTCTCTTCATGTGAAGCTCACTAGACAGCAATGATACAATGACAGCAGAGATTAAAATCAGGAGGGATGCAAGTCAGCGTTCCTAATTGTCATCAATGATATTTAATTTGACTAACGAAGATGTAACTGGAGAAATGAAGAACTATCCCGACGTGAAAGTTATTCGTCATGCACCCAAAATCAGCATGATACGATTTGCCGACGACATATCTGTGGTGAAAAGAAACTGCATCAAATGTTTGATGTATTTGAAAGTAAGCTACCAACAACTATAATGTCCAGCCAAACAGAGAGAAAAACTGTAGTTATTGTGTGCGCAACTGATGGACACACTGAGTGATTAAATGATAAACTAGATGGAGAAATTCGTGAAAAGCTTGACAAACAGTACTATCTCAGAGGTAAAATATATAAGAAGAAAGCTACCAGGTAGACATATTAGCAATAAATAACAAGCTATGTCTGGATCAGGGTTCTGTGTGGGTGAAAACCCTGAACAGTGATAACGACAAAATGAAAAGACAGTATCGAGTAAAAAATAGGGATATCCTGCAACAACTCGATGATTGATCGAATGTATGGATTAATTGGACACATATTAAATGAGACATTGCTGAATGGTGGAGGGAGAGAATCACAAGTGTCTGCCTAGAATGAAGGGTACAAGAAACATGGTCGATGTTTAAGGACGCACGTCCATCTAGCGTCAGGTACAATTTACGCGTCGAGAGCGTCAGCGACTTTACTCGGTATACGAGTGAGCAAATACACATTCGTATACTCTAGGCTTTATAATTTTTTCTGGGACATTTTGTCCCTGATTTATATTGCAAACAGTTCCCATCCCCCAGTTCTACCAAAGGTATTCTGGAGATTTCCCTTGGTTGTAACACAAATGCTGAAACTGGAAATTCCATGGGAGTCGCTCTGCCTCACAAAGACCTCGTTTGGTCATAAGTCGACCAGCCCGTTCTATACTTAGGGGTAGGGATGGAAAGTACTCAAAAAAGAATGTGGGACATAGCAGCTGTGTTGAAACGAAGAGGTGAGCAGACAAGTGACACGAATGGATTACTCCGTCAAACCAGCTTTAGAGCAGAGCACCGAAAGACCAACACAAATTTTGTGATGTGTTCGTTTAGTACCTTTTATTAAAGAGAAATTGGTAAATTTTTAATCGAAAGAATTGATTCAGCTCGTGTGGAAATAATTGTACGTATTTTCTGTATAGTTATGTAACAAGAATTGATTTGTGAATGTAATTTTCAAAAATGTTCTTTTATAATGCAAACTTAAATTGTTGCATATGGAACTGGTTCATGCACAGTGCACATAGGTTTATATGTACAGTTGTAAAACCTGGGGGTAAGTCCCTCTGCAAGAAAAATCTGTAAGCGGGAGTGTAACAGGCGATTTGGCGTGAAGTACCGCAGGAAGTATTTGTGGTACAAATAGTCGGTGACTAGCATTCACACAGTCAACGTCTTGAGTGCTTAAGGAGAAAAGGATAGCCACAAGATTGAATTAACTGTGCGTCAGATGTGGATGTAATGTATGTTGGTTAATAGATCATGGAATTTACCGTTTTGTTCTTAATCAGACTTCATATTTGGGTCACAGAATATCGCCACAGCAACCACACGTAAGCTTTATTATTGTATTTATTTACATGGGCCAGTAAGTTGCTAGTTTCAACTTCGTGTTAAGGACACAAACATTTACCTGAACAGATCTCCCTTCCTAGTGATACAATATCTCCGAGTGTCCGAAATTACTAAACTTCAGAATCATTACTGTTTTCCAAGTTTCTATTAACAATCGTGCAGTAATAATTTACTCAAATGTTTAGCTAGTCTTTGGTATGAAATGTTCCACAAGGTCAGCCAAGTGAACAGTTAAATTATATCAAAAGAACGAATGCAAATGAAAAGCACTAATTTCGGCATTTAGTTTTCATTTATTTAATTTTTATTCTTATTAGAAGGCTTGCTCAGTATTACAAATAAAAGCATGGAGTTATGATTATAAGAAGCAATTACAGGATATTATAGTTTAGAGACCGACATTGTTATTTACTTTACAGGTTTGTAATAGTGCTCTTATCTATACATCTGTGTTTATAGCCTATCTTTATTGTGTATGATCTGAAGTTGGAGTTCTAAACCTAGTCACTAGATAGAAACGTTTCTGGGCCCCCAACGAAACGTTCAGCCAGTAGTTCACTAATTCTTACAGTAACAGTTTTCATAAAGTGCAATAACCATTCTAGAAACTTTTTGTGCTTGTAAGTAGACCTGGAAACAACTTGCTGAGACGATAATAGGTTCAGGGTCCTCATGTTGCACTTACACTCTACGTAGTGCAAAGGCTGGCTCACTCCATTTGTAAATAAATAGTAATTATGTTATTTAGCATAACAAGTTGACAACCATTTACATTTTACTGCCTTCCAGTAATAAAGTGCTAAACACAACTCATCTCCGAATTAGCTGCGCCATTATTAAGTAGTACTGTGTAATGAACATGATCTTTCTTGCTTTCATACAGACAGTGCGCATTTGTAGGAGATGGTTTGTTGCCAACACATTTTAAGCTTTTACCTGTGTTGTTCATGACTACTTTACAAATAATTGGTAGATTGTGCTATTGTATCGTGTCTATTGTACAAAACAGACCTCAGTCCCAATAAAAGTCACGTACAATAGTTAGTTCTCTTCATTAACAATATATTTACATGGAAGCACTTGCCTACTTAGGGTGGCGACCGTCTTTCATTTACAGAACCACAATAATATTGGTTTCATTCCCGCTAGTATAACTGCTGCTTCCTGTCGAAACTAGCTTTTAGGTAATGAAATAAAGTCCAATTCCTTCCCGCTAGTACACGTTCATGGTCAAACTTTAATTCATGTAGTGGGAGTAATATTATTGGGGATTTACTCATGCGGTAGTAACCGGTAGTGTTATAAGCCACATCCACGATTTTTGCTACGACTATTTTGATGAAACAGTAGAATGTTTTGAGACAGGGGACAATCAATGGATGTGGTGTCTGGGACCGCCCATTGTGATAAATTTTCAGAAAACTTTTCAAATCACCAAGGAGTTAAACATTATGCATTGCTCATTTAAGCCTAGTAATACTGTGGATGCTGAACAATGAAATTTAGGTAAGCAATAAGCATCTTTACGAAATACGCCGACGAAGGTTCTTTGAAATGTACAGTTGAAAAGCTGAACTTTACACAGTATTCCAAGAGCGAATTCATGCAGGGTGAGAGTTGCCATATACCCTGGTACACTTTTATTTGTATCTTCCATTGTAATCTAGAAATCATGATATAAGTTTTCAATAGTAGTTATAACAGTCGCTCCGCTCGGTTTTACACACATTTAACGTCTTTATTGATTGATACATAGTCGCAGTATTTCCTTCCTTCGTAAGAGATTCGCTAAAGAACAAAAGACTGGGAGCAGTGAGCCCACACAGACAGTAAGAACTCTGAACAGAAGACTCGTACCTCGTAAGAAAGCATGATATTCTGCATGCCAGCATATCAGCTAACAGTTAAAATTTTCGAAGTTCTAGAGCCAAATATCTCGCATACATTACGGTCGACAAGAAGAATAACTTTTCACCATCGAGAGCGGGTCAGCGAAAACACGTTAGCGCACTTCTGGCGAGCGAGACAGCGGACCTCAATGGAAATGTAACGGAGCAGAGCAGCTAGGCGGGATCGCTTCACTGTCATTACGTTATGAAAGATACGCTATTACTAATGCAACAACGCATACAAAGAACATTTACGAGCCGGTCCTATATTATAACAAACTCGTTAATCAAGGACAGTAGAATGAGAATCGCTGATATCTTTGTAATAGCAAGACGTACGCGGTCGTGAGATGTGTCATCGGGTAATCACTAGCCGCAACTTCGCTTCCCAAACACCCAATCATTACAGCTAGTAGTTGTGTCTGTCAGTCGGATCGATAACGCTCACGCTCGATGCCCTGTTTACAGTGAAGTGACTTCTGGCACAAATTTGTTGTAGATTTGCTACAAAACAACGACAGCTGCTACTTGCAGAGACGGCTACCTCGCCATAATCGCAGGGTTCAACAGCACAGCGTGCGTTTGTCGCAGATGGGTGGACCCAGGGGTCTTGCCTAGCATCCCTGGTGAGGACACCAGCGTTCCTGGTTCTTCGGTGGGGACTGACTAGGGCCTGCCTGAACGGCAGCTCAGATTCGTCGTACTACCACCTACACAGCAACCGAAATCGCGGTTCAACATACAGGGTGTTTCAAAAATGACCGGTATATTTGAAACGGTAGTAAAAACTAAACGAGCAGCGATAGAAATACACCGTTTGTTGCAATATGCTTGGGACAACAGTACATTTTCAGGCAGACAAACTTTCGAAATTACAGTAGTTACAATTGTCAACAACAGATGGCGCTGCAGTCTGGGAAACTCTATAGTACGATATTTTCCACATATCCACCATGCGTAGCAATAATATGGCGTAGTCTCTGAATGAAATTACCCGAAACCTTTGACAACGTGTCTGGCGGAATGGCTTCACATGCAGATGAGATGTACTGCTTCAGCTGTTCAATTATTTCTGGATTCTGGCGGTACACCTGGTCTTTCAAGTGTCCCCACAGAAAGAAGTCACAGGGGTTCATGTCTGGCGAATAGGGAGGCCAATCCACGCCGCCTCCTGTATGTTTCGGATAGCCCAAAGCAATCACACGATCATCGAAATATTCATTCAGGAAATTAAAGACGTCGGCCGTGCGATGTGGCCGGGCACCATCTTGCATAAACCACGAGGTGTTCGCAGTGTCGTCTAAGGCAGTTTGTACCGCCACAAATTCACGAAGAATGTCAAGATAGCGTGATGCAGTAATCGTTTCGGATCTGAAAAATGGGCCAATGATTCCTTTGGAAGAAATGGCGGCCCAGACCAGTACTTTTTGAGGATGCAGGGACGATGGGACTGCAACATGGGGCCTTTCGGTTCCCCATATGCGCCAGTTCTGTTTATTGACGAAGCCGTCCAGGTAAAAATAAGCTTCGTCAGTAAACCAAATGCTGCCCACATGCATATCGCCGTCATCAATCCTGTGCACTATATCGTTAGCGAATGTCGCTCGTGCAGCAATGGTAGCGGCGCTGAGGGGTTGCCGCGTTTGAATTTTGTATGGATAGAGGTGTGAACTCTGGCGCATGAGACGATACGTGGACGTTGGCGTCATTTGGACCGCAGCTGCAACACGGCAAACGGAAACCCGAGGCCGCTGTTGGATCACCTGCTGCACTAGCTGCACGTTGCCCTCTGTGGTTGCCGTACGCGGTCGCCCTACCTTTCCAGCACGTTCATCCGTCACGTTCCCAGTCCGTTGGAATTTTTCAAACAGATCCTTTATTGTATCGCTTTTCGGTCCTTTGGTTACATTAAACCTCCGTTGAAAACTTCGTCTTGTTGCAACAACACTGTGTTCTAGGCGGTGGAATTCCAACACCAGAAAAATCCTCTGTTCTAAGGAATAAACCATGTTGTCTACAGCACACTTGCACGTTGTGAACAGCACACGCTTACAGCAGAAAGACGACGTACAGAATGGCGCACCCACAGACTGCGTTGTCTTCTATATCTTTCACATCACTTGCAGCGCCATCTGTTGTTGAAAATTGTAACTACTGTAATTTCGAAAGTTTGTCCGCCTGAAAATGTACTGTTGTCCCAAGCATATTGCAACAAACGGTGTATTTCTATCGCTGCTCGTTTAGTTTTTACTGCCGTTTCAAATATACCGGTCATTTCTGAAACACCCTGTATGGAGAAGAATGGCGCTGAGGGGGAGGGGACACAGCATCTTCCAAACCGGCGTGTGAACTATAAAACATGAAGCTTCTTCACTCACTGCCGCGGCATCGTGGTAACCCCAGCGCCGTAGCCACCGCGATCCGCGAACCTCAATAGCAGCAGCAGACCAGAAACAGTGAGTGTGGCGTCAGCAACCTTCAGCGGGCTGAAGGCCATTTGCGACGCGAATCCTCGACGGGCATCGACAGCCGATGTAAACAGCGTGTCAAGATGCTGATTGTAGCTTATAGAAATAAATAACTAATTCTGAACATTCCTTCACTGCGCCTACCGGTGATAAAAGGTCACCACCATCCTTCCGAGGAATACTGTCAAGGAGCTACCTTGGAAAGTGCCTCCTGACACAGAACCATCCCTGCTTCCTCCCTCCGACAGGTCCCTCTTGCAATATGTTATATGACCTTCCAATGCGAGCAGAACCTTTCAGTTACCAAGTGTTTCTGCTACCATTCATTGTCCTAAATCCATTTAGTCACTGCTTGACTACACATGAGTTGTTTGTTATTTACATACACATAATGTTTCTCATCTACCTGTAGTCAAAATTTTCTTCGTTCATATACAATGTACACTGAATAAAGTTTCTGTAGGCACACTACATTTACTGGATTCAGAGAACTACTATAAGAAATTTTTTTGCGATTATACATACTTTGTTTTCGCATTTAATCACTGTCTTTATAAACAAAGGTTGTCATATGTATTGTCTTAAATATTTACTTTTGTTAGTATATAATGTTGAGTCAAATGAAAAGGTCCAATTGCAGATATCTGGATAACGTGTTGAGGCGATGTTAGTCCTGTAAGCTGTTTACATTCACCTATGTGTAGGCCATAATAAATGTTACATTTGTTTCGCGTGGACGTAGTGTGACACACTATCAGAGGTTGGTTACTCATCAATCCTCCTTTCTCTGCCCCAGTCAAGACGTGGCGTCGTGTGACACACGAATGGAGGTGCTAGTGCCGAACGTTACCAAGGAAGACCAGAGGGGTGTGACACTCTTTCTTCGTAGGCCGATTGAATAGACAGGAGAATGTAGGGTGTCTTGTTGTTGTTGTTGTGGTCTTCAGTCCTGAGACTGGTTTGATGCAGCTCTCCATGCTACTCTATCCTGTGCAAGATTTTTCATCTCCCAGTACCTACTGCAACCTACATCCTTCTGAATCTGCTTAGTGTATTCATCTCTTGGTCTCCCTCTACGATTTTTACCCTCCACGCTGCCCTCCAATACTAAATTGGTGATCCCTTGATGCCTCAGAACATGTCCTACCAACCGATCCCTTCTTCTGGTCAAGTTGTGCCACAAACTTCTCTTCTCCCCAATCCTATTCAATACTTCCTCATTAGTTATGTGATCTACCCATCTAATCTTCAGCATTCTTCTGTAGCACCACATTTCGAAAGCTTCTATTCTATTCTTGTCCAAGCTACTTATCGTCCATGTTTCACTTCCATACATGGCTACACTCCATACAAGTACTTTCAGAAATGACTTCCTGACACTTAAATCAATACTGGATGTTAACAAATTTCTCTTCTTCAGAAACGCTTTCCTTGCCATTGCCAGCCTACATTTTATATCCTCTCTACTTCGACCATCATCAGTTATTTTGCTCCCCAAATAGCAAAACTCCTTTACTACTTTAAGTGCCTCATTTCCTAATCTAATTCCCTCAGCATCACCCGACTTAATTAGACTACATTCCATTATCCTTGTTTTGCTTTTGTTGATGTTCATCTTATATCCTCCTTTCAAGACACTGTCCATTCCATTCAACTGCTCTTCCAAGTCCTTTGCTGTCTCTGACAGAATTACAATGTCATCGGCGAACCTCAAAGTTTTTATTTCTTCTCCATGAATTTTAATACCTACTCTGAATTTTTCTTTTGTTTCCTTTACTGCTTGCTCAATATACAGATTGAACAACATCGGGGAGAGGCTTCAACCCTGTCTCACTCCTTTCCCAACCACTGTATTGTGCGAAATGTATTGCAGCAAAAATAGTACGTAAGTGGTGTCAACCAGTTTCGTGGCGGCAGGGACACATTGACGGATGGTGGGCGTGCAGGACAGGAGACGAATCGTATTCCTGATGAGACAGTTGCTGCTATTGACAGTTGCATTCAGACTAATAGACGGGTCACCTTAGATGCCATTAGTGCTCAAGTATGAGTGTCCCATGGCAGTGTGCGTGCCATTGTGCGCAATAGACTTGGTTACAGGAAAGTTTGTGCTCAATGCGTCCCCAAATTTTTGTCCGAGGAATAGTGACACAACAGAATAGGACTATCAGTGGACCATTTGACGCGATATCAGAACAAGGGCGACTTTTTCCTTTCCAAGATCATTGCCAGAGATGAATCCATATTCCCAGTATGTCAACCGGAATCCAAACGTGTATGCAGTGGAAGCATGCAGGGTCGCCTAGACCAAAGAAAATCCGTTCCACAACATCAGCTGCTAAGGTCTTGGTGACTGTGTCCTTCGACGAGCAGAGCCCTCTGCCGGTTGAGTTCCTCCCCAAAGGAGAAACACTAAACGCCAATAAATATTGTGACGTTCTCCGTCGGCTGCTGCTAGCAATCAAGAATAAACGCTGAAGTAACCTCACAATGGCATTACCTTATTGCACGGCAATAACCAGCCTCATGTTGTCAAACAAACACAGGGTCTTTTGGAGTTGTGGGAGTGGGGGTTAGGCGCTTCAATCCGGAACCGCACTTCTGCTACGGTCGCAGGTTCGAATCCTGCCTCGGGCATGGATGTGTGTGATGTCCTTAGGTTAGTTAGGTTTAAGTAGTTCTAAGTTCTAGGGGACTGATGACCTAAGATGTTAAGTCCCATAGTGCTCAGAGCCATTTGAACCATTTGAATGGGCGTGGGGTTGTTTGGGGGAAGAGACCAAACTCTGAGGTCATCGATCTCATAGGATTAGGGAAGGAAGTCGACCGTGCCCTTTCAAAGAAACCATCCCGGCAGTTGCCTGGAGCGATTTAGGGAAATCACGAAAAACCTAAATAAGGATGGCCAGATGTGGGATTGAACCGTCGTCCTCCCGAATGCGAGTCCAGTGTGATAACCGCTGCACCACCTCGCTCGGCTGTGAAAGTGGGAAGTGCTAGACCACCCTGCGTGCAGTCCTGACTTGAGTCCCTGTGGTTTCCACGTTTTTGGGCCACTCAAGAAACACTTCCGGAGGCACCACTATGGATAGGGTGAAGAAGTGGAGAAAGCTGTGACAGTGTGGTTCAATACTCAGCCCAATGAGATCATCTTTCAGGGCATTCATTATCTCGTGTCAAGGTGGGATAAGTGCCTCAACAGCCTTGGTCATTATTTATAGCTGTATCCAGCAATAAAGTCTGTACGTGGAAATGGACCTTTCTATTTGGCTGCACCTTACATGTTTACTGTTGTTAACAGCTCATTTAAAGTCATTTCTATTCGGCGTTATATGCTTTTACGTTTACAGCAGTCTCTATGTGGAGTTACGTTGCTAATGGTTGAATATGCCTACTCCCTGAAATCTTACAACTTGCTTCCCCATTCAGCAACCTCACAAGAGGAAAAGCAAGGCTATACCTCGAGGGAAGCCTTAAAACCCGAGTCATGAGCTTTTCAGTGGGTATTCTTTCCCCACGAAATGAACTTAATCCGTAATTAAGCCCTTCTTTTCCTGAATAACTTGCTTACGAGGTAAAAGCAACATAACTTTCTCCTTCTCATCTTCGCAGCAAATTTATGATGGAAACAGTGGCATTTCTTCGAATTGGTAATATAGGATCCTTCAATTTTTGATTCGCTATTTATTGATAACAATAATTTTGTCCGTGAAATCCGCTTGTAAGTAGGCTGTTTAGGTTTTTATGTTGGTAACGTCACCTAGCGCTCTGTATGAAAATCACTGGCTGTGCTGTGTGCAGTCTGTGGCTGGTGGGCATTGTTGAAATAGTCGCTATTGTAGTGTTGGGCTGTCGACTGTTAACAGCGCGTAGCGTTGCGCAGTTGGAGGTGAGCCGCCAGCAGTGGTGTATGTGGGGAGAGAGATGGCGGAGTTTTGAGAGCGCATGATCTGGACGTGTGTCCATCAGAGACAGTAAATTTGTAAGACTGGATGTCCTTTTGAACACTATTAAGGTAAATACATTGCTTGTTCTCTATCAAAATCTTTCATTTGCTAACTATGCCTAACAGTAGTTAGTGCCTTCAGTAGTTAGACTCTGTGTTGCAGTAGTTAGAGTCGAGTAATGAAGATTTTTGTTAGGTAAGTGATTCATGAAAGTTATAGGTTATTGTTAGTCAGGGCCATTCTTTTGTAGGGATTATTAAAAGTCATATTGCGTTGCGCTAAAAATATTGTGTGTCAGTTTAGTGATGATCAGAATAAGTAAAGAGAGAAATGTCTCAGTACGTTCAATTTTGCTCAGCCGTTTGAAAATCAAATAACGTAAGGGGTTTACCAGCACAGTAATTCACTAATTTTTCTAAGGGGACGTTTCTCGCTTAAGTTCCCTGAGGATGTCGCTAGCTCTTTCGTATGCTCAAAGCTGACCATTTACAGCCTTAGAAACTTTTCTATCTATTCCTTCAGATGTTGATTTCAGGCTGGCGTGTTGAGGATCCTAAACATGAGAGCAGCGACCAAGGATCGGATGCACCGGAATCTTGTACACCGTCTACTTCTTAAGTCCACTTCATGGAATCGCAACAACGAATTTATTTTGCTTTTGACTACCGTAAAAGACCAAGTATCTTCAGTCGTAAATCATTCAGAGGAGAAAGGAGCAATAAGAAGGCAGTAAAGTTTTTTCGCCAGTTCCTATTTCGTAACTGAGCCACAACCAAAGGGAAGGCAAACCGGGGCATCACGACTTATTACATGTCGCAATCGGACGTTGCGTTCCGTTAGCAGGCGCGGCGGTGTTCAAGGACGGTCAACCGCTGAGCCCAGGGATAGTAAAAAGTCTCCTGTGACGCTGCTGAGTGACGAGGGCAAGGTATGCATGTGTTTACGTAACTATTTAAGTGCTTTTTTTTATAAATTCTAGAGCGGAGCAATCAGTGGTCCTTTCTTTTTGCAGCTTTATTACGCAAATACAGATTTCGGCTAGTGCCCAGCCATTATTAACGCACTTTGTTTTTTTAACTCTCGATGCATGTTAGTTCCCTGTTGTCGGGCGTCAGTCACGACACCCGAACAACAGGGAACTAACACGCATCGAGAGTTAAAAAAAACAAAGTGCGTTAATAATGGTCAGGCACTAGCCGAAATCTGGATTTGCGGTATAAAACATACAATAATAGGACGACTGATTGCTGCGCTCTATCATTTATAAATACGTAACAGTCGTGTGCACCCACTTTCCTGAGGGAAGGTAACCTGATATTTATCTGTTTATCTTGCCTGCCAAGAGAAGGGTTTTCAGTCCCTTTCTTACATTTAACCACACGTGTTTAGTGAGTCAGCATTACAGTTTGTAAGGTACATAAACAACACGTAATAAATATAGTGTGTTTGTTTTAACTTAAGACAACTAATTATTTCGAAAACGGTGCATTGTACGAATAAAAGGTTCTAGGTGAAAAGCTGATGTTGGTACAGGGGAACGTATGTCTGTACTGCAACTGTCCACCTGCTAAGCATCCCACCTGCGTGAGCGGGGTCAACTTTGTATTTTCGAATGGGAAACCCCCTCCCCCTTTTTTATTCCATACTTGGATTCTAAGCCAAAAAATACGTACGGTTTACTTAAGCCATTCGTTTCCCTTCGTGGTAGATGACAGGTATGGCGTAATTTCCCTCTTTCTTATCACTCAACCTAATTTTCGCCATCATCCCCCAAAACTAAATATGAAATTCTTCAATTCCCTTCTTTTCCGACGTTTCCTCAGACTATGGTGCGTGTACACTGAAGCGCCAAATAAACTGATATAGGCATGCGAATTCAAATACAGAGTTATGTAAACAGGCAGAATACCTATATGAGTTATGTAAACAGGCAGAACGCCTATAAAAGACAACAACATCGGTTTTTGCAAGCACAATGGCAAGCTGTCAAGAATTAAGTGAGTTTGAAGTGATGTTATAGTCGGCGCACGAACGATTAGGCACAGAATATCCGACGTAGCGATGAAGTGGGACTTATCCCGTACGACCATTTCACGAGTGTACCGTGAATATCAGGAATCAGGTAAAACATCAGATCTCCGACATCGCTGTGGCCGGAAAAAGATCCTGCAAGAATGGGACCAACGACCACTGAAGAGAATTGTTCAACGTGACAGAAGTGCAGTCCTAACGCAAATTGCTGCAGATTTCAAAGCTGGGCCATCAACGAGTTTCAGTATGCGAACCATTCAATAAAACATCATCGATAAGGGCTTTCGGAGCCGAAGGCCCACTCGTGTATCCTTGATGACTGCACGACACAAAGCTTTACGCCTCGCTTTACGTCAACACGAACATTGAACTGTTGATGACAGGAAATATGTTGTCTGGTCGGACGAGTCTCGTTTCAGATTGCATCGAGCGGATGGACGTGTACGGGTTTGGAGACAACCCCATAAATCCATGGATCCTGCATCTCAGCAGGGGACTTTTCAACCTGGTGGAGGCTCTGTAATCGTGTGGGGCGTGTGCATTGGAGTGATATAGGACGCCTGATACGTCTAAATACGAGTCTTCCAGGTGACATGCACGTAAGGGTCCTGTCTGATCACCTGCATCAGTTCATGTCTTCTAACATTCTGCGTGGTGTCTGTTTGTTCTACATCGTGTCTCCCTACCACTTTCGCGCAACGACGCTCTGAATGTGTTTTTTAGGGAATTGACTAGTTTGAACCTGGGACCTGTTGCTGGTAAGGAGACGTCAGACCACACATGACATGTAGAATTCAGAAGAGCTCAGTGAGAGTAGCGATGATATAACCAAATACTTAATGATTTCAGCGTCAGCTCCACTGCACTCCCTGTAAAAGACTCTTAATACTAACTAAATTTAGTGGAAGGGGTTCAAGGCTTTCCTATTTTTAGTGAGCTAGTAAAATAACGTCGAAAATTCAGTTAAGTTTACCATTGGAAATTTTATTCTACTTGTAAGTAGGCTGATTAGGTTTTTATATGTAGGCTGTTTAGGTTCTTATATTGGTAACGCCGCCGCCACGTAGCGCTCTCTGTATGAAAATCACTGGCTGTGCTGTGTGCAGTCTGTGGCTAGTTTGCATTGTTGTCTGCCATTGTAGTGTTGGGCAGCTGGACGTGAACAGCGCGTAGCGTTGCGCAGTTGGAGGTGAGCCGCCAGCAGTGGTGGATGTGGGGAGAGAGATGGCGGGGTTTTGAAATTTGTAAGACTGGATGTCAATTATGACTATTAAGGTAAATACATTGTTTGTTCTCTATCAAAATCTTTCATTTGCTAACTATGCCTATCAGTAGTTAGTGCCTTCTGTAGTTTGAATCTTTTATTTAGCTGGCAGTAGTGGCGCTCGCTGTATTGCAGTAGTTCGAGTAACGAAGATTTTTGGTGAGGTAAGTGATCTCTGAAAGGTATAGGTTAATGTTAGTCAGGGCCATTCTTTTGTAGGGATTTTTTGAAGTCAGATTGCGTTGCGCTAAAAATATTGTGTGTCAGTTTAAGCACAGTCCTGTATAATTGTTCAAAGGGGACGTTTCATACTCACAAAACATTGTTTATAAATTGCACTATTGATAAAAGGAAATGTTTTAATACAGGATGGTAAAAACCAACTGCGTTCAACAAAAACGTGAACGCATATTCCCTGAGTGGGTTTCCAAGTTCTACAATGGATCGAAGGATGACCTATGCCATATCACATCTGTAATCTAGGTTTAAATTAAATTTCACAAAAGAGAAAACTATCAAAATGGTCTACAATGACCCTCAATTATCTTTAATTACTTATCTAACTCGTCGTAAATTACAGTGGCTGATGTGACTTTTCAATAACTATATAACAGAAAAATTATCGCATTTCAGATTTTTACTTCAAGTGGCAAATGTGAACACCATGAGCTTTAATTGACGATCGACACTAGTATTACGCAAAAAGGGGATGTAACAGATGAGACTTCTGCAGTTCTGAGTGAAGCCTTATGCGCTCAAAAATGCGGCATCGCGTGCGTTCATTACCTTGTCGGTGTTCGTCAGGGATCGGCGGGCAGCACAGCTCCGCTCACCTCGCCGTCTCCGAAGCAACTCTGTCCTAACTTCTCCTTACTACAGTTTACCGAAGTTGCTTTAAAAAAAAACTATCTGGCTGTGTTTTCATCTGACCAATCAGGGTCTCAATGTTAACCTTAAGCTCCGCCTACAAAAATTCTGTCTATCCAATGAGAAACGTTATACTTTTCGTGGTGGGGCAATGTTTTTTAAAGTTTGCAACGTAACAGAGACGCGAAAAAGTCTCACGCTAAAACTTGCAGCTGGTGTGGTCCTTTTAGCGTTATCGTAAGATCTATACTGTTCTTCTGGAGGGCTCTATCTTTTAACATGGGCTGGGGGGTGGTCCTAACGCAACAGAGACGCGAAAAAGTCTCACGCTAAAAACTTGCGGGTGGTGTGGTCCTTTTTGTGTTATCGTAAGATCTATACTGTTCTTCTGGAGGGCTCTAGCTTTTAACATGGGCTGGGGGGTGGTCCTAACGTAACAGAGACGCGAAAAAGTCTCACGCTAAAACTTGCGAGTGGTGTGGTCCTAGCGGTTAGCTGGCGACGTGGGTGTCCGTCCGTCCCTTATCGTAGGGCCTTCCAGCTTAACACGATTCTGCTCTCGGCTTCTGTTCTCGTTTCTCCCCTCAGAACTGCGTCTGTCTCACGGTCGGAAGGTATGACATGCATTTAGGCATTCTTGTGTTAGTCTGTGGTATTCCATTTGCTCACTCGTTACTCGTATTACTTTGGTTAATTTAATGTCACGATTTATTCGGAGCTATGTGACATGCTACTGGATTTGCTTATCATGTCATGGAAGATGTTGGATTTGCCTGACACCTTACAGTCTATTGTGCATTCCGACGGACTTGCACAATTCCAGAAGGACAACGCGACGCCTCACACGTCCAGAATTGATACAGAGCGGCTCCAGGAACACTCTTCTAAGTTTAAACACTTCCGCTGGCCACCAAACTCCCCAGACATGAACGTTATTGAGCATATCTGGGATGCCTTGCAACGTGCTGTTCAGAAGAGATCTCCACCTTCTAGTACTGTTATGGATTTATGAACAGCGCTTCAGGATACACGGTGTCAATTTCCTCCAGCACATCTTCAGACATTAGTCAAGTCTATACCGCGTCGTGTTGCGGCACTTCTGCGTGCTCACGGGGATCCTACACGATATTAGGCAGGTGTACAAGTTTCTTTGGCTCTCCAGTGTAGATACAATGCTGTGATCCATTCACATATTTTCACAAGTTTCAAATTAAGGTATAAGTTTCATATTAGCACAGAAATGTTCTTTTCTCCGTTCATCGTATTAGATGTTTCTGGAAAGCCTGCAGCTGTGTCATTCATTATTTTAGTCATGCATAACTTTCGCGACAAATTCAGTATTTGCCTGGGATAAGCTGCTTCATCCGTCATCAATTATTTTGTTGACGAGATAGAATAACCCCTTCTCTTGGACAGGTACTGTCAATATACCTTCCGTGCTCTTTAGGCTTTTCATCCCATTCAAGAAATCCTGTAATTCTTTCCCAGTTCCACAAAATAGCAGTGTCATCAGCGAATCTTAATGCTGGCATCCTTTCATCCTGAATTTTAACCTCTTTCTGAAAGTTCCTGTTATTTCCGTAATTGCTTATTTGGTATGCAAACAGCACCGTAGAGGAGAAAGTCTACATCACCGTTCAACCTCTTTTTATTCCGAGAACTTAGTTACAAGTTCCATAGATCATCTGAACGATTCTTTTTTCGAAATGATGTGGAACAAGTCAGTTTAAAGGATATGTGTATGTGATTAGTGTTAACATTAATGAACAAATTGTTATTTTTTGTCCTACTCACCGAAGTACTACATTTTATTTTTATTTTTTGTACTGGCTACCAGCTTTTAAGTAGAAAATGATTCATGGAATAAAATGAGTTGTCCAGGGGAAATGATTTTAAATTATATTTGAAATGTGGTTCACAATCTCTGAGACATTTTATGTTATAGGGCAAACGATAAAATTTTTCGTTTCTGCATATCAAACTCCTTTCAGAGCCACTGATAGCTTCAACAAAGGTGAAGCAAAGTTTTTTTCCCTCTACTGTTGTAGGTATGCACAGCACTGTTCTTCTCAAATTGCGATGGATTATTTATGACGAATTTTACTGGGGAATTATGTATTGTGATGGCGTGGTTAAAATTCCTAGCTCCTTGAAGAGGTACCTACATGGGTGAACACCACACTATTTCTACTGCTCGCTTTTGTTCAATCAGTATTTTCTTTCTACATGATGATTTATCCGAGAAAATTATTCCGTAAGGTGGGAATATGCAAAATATGTCAATCGTTGGAACTTTTGATTCCAAGGTTGGCAAATTATACTAAGAGAAAAAGTAGCTGAATTTAATTGTTTGAGAAGCTCAGTATTACGCTCCTTTCAGTTCAAGTTTTCATTCGTACGTACACTCCATTATTTGGAGTATTCTGCACTGTTCACTGACACATGCTCACGTGCTACATCAATTGTTTCTCCACAGAACTGAATTTAGTGAGTTCTTCTTTTCTAAATTTAGGGAGAGTCCATTTTCAACGCAACACTTAGTAATTATTCGAAAATATCATTTACTAACTCTTCTGTTGCTCTTTTTCTACTGGGATCTATTATAAAACTAATCTCGTCTGCGAAAAGCTTAATTTTCTTGCTGAATGTTAAATGGAACGTCATTCACATATGTAAGGAATAAGAATGGCTCCCAAACTGAGCCCTGTGGGACTCTCTTCGTGATTATTTTTCCAGTCACTAAAATTTTCTATGTTTCAGAAACAGTCTGAATTATTTAGCACGACTTCTTGCATTCTGTTTGTTAAGGGGCTCCGGAATGCCCTATACTTGCAATGTTAAAATAACGCTTATAAATTACATCTTTCTTCACAAAGTATTTGAGGTAGGAAGTTGAACTTTTTACAGATTATTTATTGGAATATGGGCTACGACTTAACACAGGGATTTTACAAAATTTTAGTTCAGTTATTAAAGATGGTTTTTTTCAATTGTAATGAAAATTCACAACATTTTTTTGCAATTTTTTATTTATATATTCAAAAATATACAGTTTTTTGGAAAAAGGCTGTGTTAAATTATGCAGAAGGTACTGTGTAACATTTACTGAAAGTTTGAAACAAATATGTTTGGAAGATCCTTAGAAAACATGTAATTAGTATGAGAAAATAAAAGTTTTGGGAATCGAGCGACAAAGATTGGATTAGCTTGTTAGTGCATTCCATAGGATGGATTATCTTCATCCTCTGCAAACTCCTCCTCCAGCTTCCTCTTGTTCCTCCTCCTGTTTACTCTTGCTTGTATTTCTAGACTCTTTACAGCCCTGTCTGCTGCCCGAAGGCGTTCCTTGTCTAAAGCAAGCATCGCTCGTTGTTGTGTTCGTAGATTTTGCTACCATTTTCTTCAGTTGCAGTTACTGCAACACTGTTCCAAAAGGTGGTCATGTATGAACACTTATCACACTTCAGTTGTATTTCACTAGCAAGTCCGACGTGCTTTATTATGGAGAGTTCCAGACCAACTTCACTACAATGAATACATCTTACACAGTTTGAAAAAATTCCTTTGAGAACCGACATATCAAATATTTCATTCACATCCGATTCGCCCATAAAACATTCATAGTTTTCACTCATTGAACCAAGCTTCTTCTGTGAAGTATTTTCTTTCCCACTTTGACTGCTATGGGCAGGTGTACTTGAGAGGTTAGGTTCACTCACTTGGTTATCGTCTTTATTGTTTACAGTAATAACACATACCTTTGGCTTTCCAACATTTCTCCTTTTCTTAAAAGACTTCAGAGGATTTCTAATAACTTTACTTTTACTCATTATTATACTTCAACAAAACAGAGACTCAAGAAACAGAATTAATTACAAATATTTTCGAGATAACGACAGAGTAAATAAACATGAAACAATCGCCAATCACACCAGCGATATATATTGAACCATCACAGGTTAGCCACAACACATACTTTATCTCACATCACTAAAATGTACCTGATGAACACGGACGTTAATAATAACACCATTTGACAGCAGTTTAACAGCGCCAAAGTGGGTCACGCCCATGTAGAACACATTTCAAAAAAAATTTAAAAATAGTTGTAGTCTTCGGAATTGAATAAATTATATATCTATTAAAAGGTAATAGTCTGCAGATTCAGAAAACGCAAAAAAGTAAAAATTGAACTTTTCATGATTTTGAGCCTTTCCGGAGCCCCTTAAGCATAATTCAAATCAGCTGTGCATAAAGCCATCAGCCCCATAAAACATGAGTTTTTGTGAGAGAGTAACATGATCTACACAACCAAATGCCTTGGAAAGATCGCAAAAGATACCACCTACCGATATGTTATTATCTAAGGCGTCTGCTATTGGATGAGTGAATCTGTAAATAACACTCTCAGGCGAGCAGCTCTTCTGGAATCCAAACTGTAATATGCTTACTAAACTACTTCCAATTAAGTATGCGACTATTCTTGAGTACATTACCTTTCCGAATATTTTGGAAAAAGATGTCAACAGGGAAACTGGACAATAACTGTTTAAGTCTGTCTCATCGCCTTTCTTATGTAGGATTTAACAACTGCATATCTGAACCAGTGACGAGTTGCATATATCACTGAGGACTTTACTTACTAAGTTTGAACAACTTTTCTGAAATTCCATCAACCCCACATAAGCTTTTGTGTTTCAGAATGTTTATAGTAGTATTAATTTCAGTGAAGGATGTTCTTGATACTTCTAGTTGCTTACAGTTCTGTGAAAAGACATTTGTAAGATATTCTCTTGCTTCTTCAACTGACCCGTTCAATCCCATATTTGCTGCTACGTTTGAAAAGGGATCGTTAAAAGTACTTGCAGCTTGTGACATTGACTGGCTGTCGCGTCTCCTGTTTTAACAATGTCCCACACACAGGGTGTCCCAAAATAATGTATACACAATTTGAAACTGAATATATCTCTTTAATTAAAGGAGATAGGAATACAATTTTGGGGGTAATACCTCGGAAGGCGGTTGTAAACATTATAAGGCTTTATTTGATTTCAGGATTGTATACAATAATAGCGTTATAGCTGGATCAACGGAAATTAGTTCTAAAATGTAAATGGAAAACAGGGAATGTGAGCGAGGTGCGACGACATTGGAAGGTTGAATTTGAAAAACCTCCACGAACAATGGTAAGAATTACAAGATTTGGTTTCGTCTGGTTCTAATTTGCTTCAGGGCGCAAAAAACAATTGGGGTCATACGCGCCCAAGTCAAAACTATAGAACACGAAGACAGAGAGCAGTTAAAAAATGACAGTCCCAACTGACATCGTAGAAGATAGCTAAAAACAGGGACGTGGGAAAGGGGCTAAAAAAGACACCATACAGAAACGGAGGTCCAGAACTAAAAATTAAATGGCCTTCACCATATTGCTTTGCGGATAAAAAGTAAAACGGAATCCGAGATAAGCTCGACGTCGAAGGAACGGTGCAGGATATCCAGAAGGGACATTGAGTAAGAAAAAGACGTTCGACAGACAACGAAAGTGTTTGCTGCAGTGATCCAGAGGTACACATTCCCCGAAGAGATCCGAGGCAATGTCCTCGTGAGACTGGGATCTGTAAAAAACAATGTTCATAGAATTTTTAGACTCCGAAATTTAAGTCTTACAGTGTAAGACTTCTCATGCTGTTATAGAGGATGGTCACGACAGGAGAAGTGAATTTTGTGAGTGGCTCACTAAGAGATGTGAAGAAGATCAGTGTTTCCCAGATCTAGTTGTTTGGTTGGATAAAGCGACCTTCAAACTTAACGGAACAATTAATCGCCATAACTGTATATACTGGGCCAGAGAGAATCCATACATAAAAGGGGAAAGTCATGTTAATCTACCAGGAGTATTAATCTAGAGCAGTCTGTCTTTTAGTGGCTTAATCGAGCAGTATTCCTTTGAAAACATTGTCACAGATGACTCTTACTTCGAAATGTTACGTATGGTAACTCCTGGTCATCACGACTTTTTTGAAACTGAATTTAGTTATTTTCAACAAGGTGGGACGCCACCTCACTTTCATGTTGATGTGAGGGCATTTCTCAATGGTACATCGCCTGTCAGATGGATAGGACGAAGAACTCCTCTAGACTTCTGTGTGTGAGGTACTCTCAAGAACACAGTTTACACTGCAAGACCACAATCACTTAATGGTCTTAAAGGGCGAATTGAGAAAGCCTGTTATTGTGGCGGAAGGTGGCCATTTTGAACATTAACACCTTGGTTGGACCTTAAGGTACACCACAAACATTGTGCTGTGCCTTACTTCCTTTAATGAAAGCCGGCCGGGGTGATCGAGCGGTTCTAGGCGCTACAGTCTGGAGCCGCGCGACCGCTGCGGTCGCAGGTTCGAATCCTGCCTTGGGAATGGATGTGTGTGATGTCCTTAGGTTAGTTGGGTTTAAGTAGTTCTAAGTTCTACCTCAGAAGTTAAGTCCCATAGTGCTCAGAGCCATTTGAATCATTTGAATCTTTAATGAAAGAGATATTCTGTTTCTAAGAGTGTATACATTACTTTGGGACAACTTTTAGTTTTAATCTTATTCTTTCTTTGTTTTCCATTCGCATATTTCAAACTTGGTTCTCGTACATTATGGCGTCTACCAATTATTCGGAGATTTCAACATCTTGTACCACTTTATGTTGTAAAGACCTTGAGGTCGACAAATCCAAAAAAAAAAAAAAAAAAAAAAAAATGTCTCGTGACTAGGGCCTCCCGTCGGGCAGACCGTTCGCCTGTTGCAAGTCTTTCGATTTGACGGCACTTCGGCGACCTGCGCGTCGATGGGGATGAAATGATGATGATTAGGACAACATAACACCCAGTCCCTGAGCGGAGAAAAATCTCCGACCCAGCCGGGAATCGAACCCAGGCCCTTAGGATTGACATTCTGTCACGCTGACCACTTCTTTTGTTTCATTAAGTTCGTTACTGATCGTTGTGTTTGGTCGTTGCGGACGTCGCAAGACATCCTGTTCAAGTTCGGTGGTTGATCCTTCCACTCAGTTTTTTATTACCGAGGCCTACCAGCTCTCTCACCGAACACGCTGAGCTACCGTGCCGGCTATCATCTGGTTCAACTGTCAGCCATATCATAAGGAACACTGTTTACTAAGCAACATACGAAATTCGACGGTGCCATCTCGCCTACGACCTCAGTTCAGTCTCAACCATGCAAACTGCAACAATTGTTGCCTAGTCGGTGGATCGGCTGACCACTCAGCTACCGGGGGCGGACGACAACGCCTATGAGAATGTCTTAATATTCTTAATGTCTTACTTGCACTAGCAAGTGCGACAGCAAAATCGCCTCTCTTGCGCATTTATCTTTCCTAAAGACAAACCGATTGACATCTAACAGGGCCTAAGTAAGAGAAGGAACAGCGCCAGACCAAGAACGGGTATTTCGGATATGCTTGCACAGTAATATAGGCCTACTGCTATCTAAAATTTTGATCCACAATTGATCAAGCACGAGCGCTTGGCTTCCCGCAGGGTCAGACACGGTGGCTCCCCGTAATTACTGTGTTTTGGTTTCGCCGGCCGCCACAAAGCTGGGCCGCGGGTACACACAGTGGCTAGCCCGCGGGCGAGTCGGAGCAGAGTGCATCGTCAACAATGAGCGCGAGAGCCGCGCATGCGCAGAGCGGGCCGAGGCCGCGGGCAGGCGGCGGCTGGGAGGCTGTTGGCGCGCCGTCAGTCTGCTGTGCGCGCGCACCCAGGCCTCACCGTTCCATCGGCGCGACCTCCGTCTTGACGAGTGCGTCTCCACGAGTCCGCCGGTGACACTTTGCAGGCGCCGGATCCGCGGAATATGACAGCAGTCGCCTCTTGGTAGCCGCGACTTACCAGTAGCCACGACAACGTTTTCCGAACGCTAACGCCCCCCGCTGTCAGGATGACGTCAACCATGGACCTCGAGGAGATCACCAAGCTCGTCGACGGGATCTACAAGGTATGCAATCACCAGCGAATTCTTTCGTCCTTCTAAACTGGAGCGTCCTAGGTATCTTCAGCCGATCCACCGACTAGGCAACAATTGTTGCAGTTTGCATCGTTGAGACCGAACTGAGAGCATAGGCGCGATGACGCCAGACTAGTGGCACCGTCGAATTTCATATGTTGCTTAGTAAACAGTGTTCCTTACGATACGGTTGACAGTTGAATCTGATGATCATCAGCACACGTAGATACAATGGAAATTAATCGCAATTACAAGGCAAAGAGGGGCGTGTCTGCTTGTTTCTCAGGCTGGGCGACTTGTGACATGACTGTTCCATCATCGTCCGTTAAAAGTGTCAATAGCTACATAGGATTGTGCATAAACAGTGGTTTGATAAAGGCGCAAGACGTTAAAATTACTAAAAGTATGTGACTCGTGTGAATAAGAGTAAAGTGGAAAAAGGTGTTAAAGATGCCCAGTGGATGTGCCAAACGAGACTTTGTCAACACATTCACGAGCTGTACATACACAAAATCAAATCCATTCCCACCTATTCGTAGCATGTTTGTTCTCAGTAGCCTGTGTAATAATCATATGGTTTACGAATTCATCTTTTGCGAACTGTACGTCAAACACATTTCTCTTGTTGTTCGAGAAGGCGTAAGTGGCGACCTATATGCAGTCTCCTGGACATTCACTGTTACAAGCTTCACTGCCATTATAGAAACTGCTCATTCTCGTTCCTCGGAGTACTGAGCGTGAATTTCGTGCCTCGCTGTGTGAATCGTGCAGCTGAGTGTAGATATGTGATGCTTTTCTTTGTGAAAGATTAACCAGTTCCTGGCAGAGACGACCACACACACCTTACTTTGCCAGTACTGTAAATATAGAAGTCACCACTGGTGATATTTTAGCACCTAAAAACGGAAACGCGCCGGTAAATTCTTTCCTTATTTCCTCTATTTTCGTCTTTTTGGCACTGTAGTACTATTCATCGATGATCATTTCATTTACTTTTTAACTGCCTAACAATGGCACACTTCATGACTCTGCTTTATTTCGTGCCAGACTAGCAAAGTGGTGTGTGGTAGTTTAATGTATGTGGTCCTCCGATGACACGACTGAAGCATCGATTTCACAGTTACTGTAGGTCAGGAACGAACTCTCCGTAACTAGTTACACGTAGAAACTCTGAGAAAAAGCCTACCACCTAGATACCTATTCGTAATGGAGAAATGTACCTGATAATTAGTTGAGGAAACTAAACTTCAGTGCTCATTTTTTTTTAATAAGCAGTTGAAGCCATTCCCGCAAACTTCGATGAGAAAGATGACGACCTTTTCACGTTTATAAAATAATCTTACATAGTCGCTGTGTATAAAACACACATTCATGCTTTTTGCTGCGCAAGGAGATACAATGCGCCAATGAAACGGAGGTATTAGTCATTGAAATACAACGCGCTGATGAAACGGTGCTATTACTCATTCAGCTATATTCAGGTATGTGTTTCGGTTGCCTGTAAAGCAGAAATCATTGCCAGAAAATCGTTTCTGCAGGAATTTAAAACTTAGTTACGTAATAATGACGCACCGAAATTTCGTTTCGATTCGGCTAAAATTTGTGCCAGGAGCGGTGAAAAAACATCGTCCATGGAAATGATAATAACGGAAAATAGGGACAGATTGCAGTGGAATATAATCGACGTGGAATACAATCGACTTTAAAGTAATTGTAACTTTTCCATCGCCCGCAACCGATCCTTTTTTCATGTAGACCAAAAAAAAAAAAAAAAAAAGATAGAATACTTTGCATTGCAGAAAATGTCGTTTCTTACAGTAGTAACTGTCCCATTGATTGAGCAAATGGAATTTTTCCCTGTTTCTCGTGTGTCTGGCATTTCAGTGTTCGATTTGATACTATCAGAGGTCTCCTCACTGGCAAATGCTAAACTTGAGTCAGTGAAACGAAAACAAATGGTACAATTAACCAATTTTGTAAAATAAGTTGTTCGTTTCCGGTTTCTGAAAGCATTCCGATTCTGTGACTTAACAATACACGCTTTTACGGACGCCGTGTACATTGTTATGACGTCAGTTGCTTAGGAATTGTGCCTGATACCCTGAAACCTATGGCTGAGTAGTGTGATCCGTTTTTGAAGAGAAGGTTATGCAAAATCGTGAAATACTTTTTTTCTGCTCTTGCGCGAGGTACGTAACATTACCGTGGCCAAAATTATTTCAGCCTCCTGGATTTTATTTCGGCGGTACCACAAAGTAAATAATTTTTTGTAACTGCTTCGTTGTTGCGAGCCGTAGATTGCAATTTGTGTGTGGTACTGGCGTATCGTGAATAAATAAACGTGAACGACAATTTTTGATAATTATGACAATTAATGGTGTCCCAGGTGGACTGGTCAGTACTCGGGAATACGACAGGAACGATCAATCCGTACCTTAAAAGCTATGAGTATTTCTTCCCATATTTTGACATGAAGTAGTATGGACCAAAACAATAAAAAATTGTCGAGGAAACACAGGCTCTAGAGTGCATGCCTAAAGTGCCCATGTTAGGTAGAAGAGATGTGTTTCACAGTAGCGAAGACGGACAAGTGCTTATAGCTCTTAAGGTGTGCACTTCAGAACCAACGTTTTTTCTTGCTTTGGTCCGTATTACCGCTTCCCAAAATATGGAAAGCATAGAACTTGGCCGGCCGTAGTGGCCGTGCGGTTCTAGGCGCTACAGTCTGGAACCGCGTGACCGCTACGGTCGCAGGTTCGAATCCTGCCTCGGGCATGGATGTATGTGACGTCCTTAGGTTAGTTAGGTTTAAGTAGTTCTAAGTTCTAGGGGACTGATGACCTGAGACGTTAAGTCCCATAGTGCTCAGAGCCATAGAACTAGACGAGGAAGAGATTTCTTTCGCGATATGGAATGATCGTTTCTGTTATATCTCTGAGTGTTGACAGTTCCTCATGGGACACTCTGCACTACATACGGTGAACTCTTTCCTAAATCAGTCATTTTTCATTTATGACTTCCTGTCACTCACCTGGTCGTTGTTTTCGATTAGCCACTCCACCATCCGATAGTCAGCTCACTCTAGTGAGGTCGACATGTGCGTAATTCGATGACTCTAGCTTGTATTCTCCTAAATGCTTTATATGTTTATGACCCATGATTTTTCGTACTTCTTCCCGCTCCACTTACTTTGGATCAAGGGAAAATTATTTGAGTAACCGCCACGTGTTCTAACCTACGTCCTTACAGCTTTTGAGCGAAGTGGAGTGGTAGAATTGTTTCATTGGTTCTTTCAGTTTGTACAACAATGTTTGAAGGAAAGGCCATCGTGATTTCTCCAGAGTCTCTCCGCAGTTGTACAGTAAGGAAGACATGTACTGGCTAAAGCCTTAGTAGTGTGGTCTATTTTCATTTGATGACATGATGACGACATGAAACACTGAAGCAGTCTCATGAATCGTTCTCAGTAGAGCAGTCAACCTGGTGCGAGGATTGCCCGCGTGTGCTGCTCATTTGCTTCTTTCGAAGCCGACTGTGAAAGTATTGTGTTATCAAAATAGTCTCGACTGTCTGTATTGAGCTAAACGAGTAACTGCACGCATTCACTCCATAGGACGTTCTTTTTATTTTAAGGCTGGTCTAAGTAGATTCTCTCGCGTTTCCTTGTCACGTCTTACTACCATTATCTGAACCACTGCTAACAACAGTGCAAAGGACGATTAGGAAACTGGACCGCAACATGTCGGCCTAGGAAGCACAAATGACAAACCTACGGCTAACAGTTCTACCAGACGTCCCAAAAATCTAATTCTATGCACAAGTTCGGCAAAAATTAAGGCTTTTAGTTTAAGCTTTAACGCACAACAGAAACAAGAATGTAGGACTATTTCCGGAGCAGAAAATAAAATCGAAGAAATAGATCTCTAGGCTCGTATGACACCGAAAATGAAAGATACTTTGATTTCTTGAAAGTATGTGTGCATTAGTGTTGCATACGAGCTGCTATTCAAAGCTCTCTATAAAATCGAAGAGATGTGAATGAGCGTCACGTCGTCCTTAGATTTTCGTTAGGAAAAGGCCTAATTAGAAAAGCAGAACGGCAATATTGTACAGTATTTTTTATAGTTTCTATAAATCACTTTAAAGCAACTTGCAGACACTGCTGGTATTGATGTATCACTTGTGGCCACTATAATGTCAATAATGAAGGATGCTAGAATCATATTCTGACGTCTTAGCGAAAACAAGGGAATTTCACCATAATGGTATGTGAGGGCAATCTTGCACATATTTGACTTCCAGTTCGCTTCTATATATTTGTCAGTAGTCATCGACTCTGACATCACTGTTTCACTAGACATGCTCCGTTCGTAGGTGATCAGTCAAACCGCAATATTTAATGGTAAGGAGAAAATGTGCTTCGAGAGACTGTCAGTTTCGAGTGTGTGTTTGACGGGGGCAGGAGGGGGGATTGTAGATGTGTGGACGTCTTGTTGGAAGGTGGAGGGGCGATAAACGTCCAATCAGAAACAAGGTCATTATAGACGGAAGAAAACGGCCGTGACCTTGTTATAGGACTCTACCGGGGATCTGCTTGAATCATGTTTGCCTGAAGTAGACAGACAGGCAACCAGGGTGTGAATTGTTCTCTTCCGAAATTATCTTAATGGCAACATGTTATAGGCCATTTAACCTTATATGATCGATAACTGTCCTTCATAGAGACTATTCAGTTTAAAAAAATAAGTAAACGAATGAATGAACGGATAGATAAATGGTTCAAATGGCAGTATGGGACTTAACTACTGAGGTCATCAGTCCCCTAGAACTTAGAACTACTTAAACCTGACTAACCTAAGGACATCACACACAACCATGCCCGACGCAGGATTCGAACCTGCGACCGTAGCGGTCACGCGGTTCCAAACTGACGCGCTTAGAACCGCACGGCCACACCGGCCGGCATGGATAGATAAATGGAATAAAATTGAAGTAACTCCAAAAATCGTTTATGTTGTGTCTAGACAAGACAGCCTAGACACAATGAGAGGAAGCCGAAAGGCACGCGCTTAAACTCACGCAGGCTGGCGTGAGGTCTGAAACAGGATACGTAATGAATGCTATAAAGAAAAGTACGTAGCTTCTGGAATACTTAACTTTAATCCACATTTGTAGAACATCGCTCTTGATGATACATTAATAGAATCTCAATATCAATTGAATACGGCGCCTTGCTAGGTCGTAGCAAATGTAGCTGAAGGCTATGCTAACTATCGTCTCGGCAAATGAGAGCGTATTTGTCAGTAATCCATCTCAGGCAAAGTCGGCTGTACAACTGGGGCGAGTGCCAGGACGTCTCTCTAGACCTGCCGTGTGGTGGCGCTCGGTCTGCAATCACTGATAGTGGCGACACGCGGGTCCGACGTATACTACTGGACCGCGGCCGATTTAAATGCTACCACCTAGCAAGTGTGGTGTCTGGCGGTGACACCACAGTTTACATAAGACTTCGGTGATGATTTCATATTTGAAAAAATGATTTAAAGATAGAAGTAGTAGAGAAAGCTGTTATGATCTTTCAAAGAAAAACTACATCCAGTAAATGGATAGATGTACTGCAACAGAATGCCGAATGTTGTTTAATTTCCACGATAATGATTTCTTACCTGAAAAATAAATAAATGTAGAAGGAAAAGGAGAAGTATAAAAAGATAATAGTGATCGTGCAAGGAAAAGCTACACCGAGTAAACAATCTGCAGGTGTAATACCAATATTACCCTCCTCACTCTACATTCATCAATAACGCCGTTCATTGGGGAACACAGATTATGATCAAAACAGCGAACGATCTAGCACTCTTTCGCTGTGTCCTTATATTATTTTGTCACAGAATAAGCGAGACCGCTCGTATCACTAAGGGACTATCTGTTGAAGCGTAATAGCCGGCCGGTGTGGCCGCGCGGTTCTAGGCGCTTCAGTCTTGAACCGCGTGACCGCTACGGTCGCAGGTTCGAATCCTGCCTCGTGCATACATGTGTGTGCTGGCCTTAGGTTAGTTAGGTTTAAGTAGTTCTAAGTTCTAGGGGACTGATGACCACAGATGTTAAGTCCCATAGTGCTCAGAGCCATTTGAAGCGTGATAATTTCCGACCTGAAACTATGTCCTTGCGCTCGTACCAGAGTGATTAAAAATGACTCCTCGGAATGAAAGTTCGGTAAGGAGGACTGACACGAAAAAGATGACACGGATGCTGCAAGTTTCTGAACTTCGAAAAAGTGAAATATTTGATAAAACAGCTGTGGTTACGCTGTTAGTCGATGTGAGATAGTAGTATTGTCAGCACTATGGTGTAAGTAAGAGTTAAACCTAAGACACTCTAGATAACCGAATAGGTGCTCTTAGAGAGATTCTGGCATTTAGCGATATTAGATTTTTTTTTTTTTTGAGTCATCAATCTTCCGACTTGTTTAACACGGTCCCCCATGAATTCCTCTCTGCCAACCTTTTCATCCCAGAGTAGCAGTGGCAACCTACTGCCTCAATTATTTGCTGGCAGTATTCTACAGTTTTTAACCTATACTTTGAGCTGTTTAGTGATAACAATCACATAAGATCGATCTGTCATTTTATTCATATCTGAAATTTTAAAGACAGATATGTGCTATCAGTTTCCACCGTACCTCTTTTAGAACGCAACAGTCCTAATGAGCACCAATCTACGGTTGTTTGCTGACGATGCCGTGATGTAAAAAAATGGCTCTGAGTACTATGGGACTTAACATCTGTGGTCATCAGTCCCCTAGAACTTAGAACTACTTAAACCTAAGGACACCACACACATCCATGCCCGAGGCAGGATTCGAACCTTCGACCGCAGTTATCATCAGTTGAGTGACTATAGGCAGATACAAGATGACTTAGACAAAATTTTTAAATGGTGTGATGAATGGCAGCTGTCTCTAAATATAGAAAAACGTAAGCTAATGCAAATGAGTAGGAAACAGTCCCTTATTGTTCGAATACATCATTAGTATTGCGCTACTTGACGCAGTAGGTCGATTAAATGTTTAGACGTAGCGTTGCAAATTGACACGAATTAGAGCGAACATGTAATGATTGTAATGGAATGTTCGACTTCGATTTCTGTGGAGAGTTTTAGTAAAGATTCGTTCATCTGCAAGGAAGATCACGTACATAACACTAGTGCGACACATTCTTGTTGTTCAGATAATCAAATGTGTTTGAATTCCTAAGGGACCAAACTGTTTAGGTCATCGGTCCTAGACTTACACACTAACTTATGCTATGAACAACACCCACACACACCCATGCCCGAGGGAGGACTCGCAATCCGTGACATGGCGCCTCAAACCACGCGGCCACTCCGCGCGGCACACATTCTTGAATACTGCTCGAATGTTTGGGATCCCCGTCAGATCGCATTAAAGGAAGACATCGAAGCAGTTCAGGCGTGCTGCTAAATTTGTTACCAGTAGGCCCCACTAACACGCCAGTACTACGGAAATGCTGCGCGAACTGCAATGGGAATCGCTGGAGGGAGTGAAACGCTTTTTCCGAAGAGGGCTGTTGAGACCGCTTTGGGAACCGGCATTTGAAGCTGACTGCAGAACTACACTACAGGCTTTTGTGACCTCTTCGTGACGTATTGCGTCCTGGCCCTTGTCTCCGAATCTTCGACCGACGTTTCTTTCGTGATTATTCTGACGATTCGTCAGGGAAAGCACCTCAGACACTGACGCGACACAGTGCAGCAATACAGGGTGAATCTTTGAGAATGGTGGCTCCTCGTGCTGGCGAAACCTCAGAAAAAACTTTAACCGATCCTCAGATCCATAGACGAAAGGCAACCGGCAATTGTAAATGTACTTCACGCTACTTCTTTCCAATGTAGAATTCAGTGTTTGTAAAAGATTTAATGAATCGAGGGAACCATGGGCAATATTTCGAGCAAGTGCTACCAAGGTGCACTCGTATTAATGCAAGCGGATGATAAATAGCATTGTGCGTCCGCAGGGAGAAATAGTGTGAGGGTGCATTGCAAAGAGGGGGATTCACGGTGGGAATCAAACTCGATTATACCAATATTGTAGTCGTTACTACTTTTAGCTGACAGTAAAGATTTCACACAATATTGTCTGAGAATACAGTGTGATGATAAGAGTCGAAATCATATAGAAGGTAGACGATCCTTAAATGTATATTTTCAGATAAGGAGCCAGTAATCGGAAAGGATTATATCTACCAACTCTTCAGTTAGCATTACATATGAGTAACATGTTTGTAAATTGCTTACAGTTCGTAACAAAATAAAAGTCTACGATATCGATGTCGGTCACTTTGCTTCAGAAGATAATACAGAATACGTTCAAGGGCAAGTTTGAACCACTTACTTGCAGATATGTATAAAATGTGTGTGTGTGATGCATCGGCTCTTAATAGCCGCAAAACCTAAGGAGTGTTGAAGTACAGAGAAAAAGTTTCGAAGGTGGCGTCTTTCAAAGTGAAAGACAGTTTATTGCTATGGAAGGCAACGTAGTAGAAACTGGACCGTTCAAACGACAGGGATTATATATGCCCATAGTTCTTGACAAAGAATTGTTGGAAAAGTACAATTTGAAGAAATGGTGTTGTACTGTCCCGGCGAAGATTCGTCGATAAAAGCTTGTCAACATGCGCTTGAAATGCACTATCCTAGGAATACACTGTTGCGAAGAAGTACACCCGCATCATAAACAACGTGCGTTAGCACCGATGCTAAAGTTGAGTTCCTTAAATGTAATGTATTGTTATGTATATATTAATCTAGCTATCTTCACTCTGAACAGCCGGCCGGAGTGGCCGTGCGGTTCTAGGCGCTGCAGTCTGGAACCGAGCGACCGCTACGGTCGCACGTTCGAATCCTGCCTCGGGCATGGATGTGTGTGATGTCCTTAGGTTAGTTAGGTTTAATTAGTTCTAATTTCTAGGCGACTGATGACCTCAAAAGTTAAGTCGCATAGTGCTCAGAGCCATTTGAACCATTTGAACTCTGAACAATTGCTTGGGCTAAAATTGTTTGTAAGGCGTAAGTTATGTACATCAGTTAAAAAATCTAGATATTAATTTACTACAGTTAACTCCTTGTCTCACGGTGCACTAAAATGTCCCAAGCATATCCTTAACAATGCACAGTAGTTCATATCGGTGGTGGCGAGGTAGGATTTCTAGATGTGCACATCGCGCGAAATCTACAATTTTTATAAGTGTAATGCCACACAACGACCCCTACATTTCATTTATTTTTTTGTGGTTTATCGGGAGAAATTACCAGTGCTTGCCTCGTTTAATTTGCATAACTGAGCAGACATGTCATGGTTTTCAAATTCCATACGCCTCGCAGTAATAATTCATGGTGCACAAATTTGTTTATCAGTAACGGGTATAACAGCCTATTTCGAAGTGATTCTTTTTTAGCTGTCGCAGTTATTCTCCGTGAAGTGAGTAGCGAGAAAGAAAACAATACCGCTCGCGCGCCTTTCCTCGCAACACTTCCGTGTTTCCGCGCTGAGCGGCAGCTGGTGCAAAGGGCAAAAAGTACGGCGGCTCGTTCGAGCTCGACGCAGGAGCAGCGATGCCTAAATTTCTTCCTCATCGCGAGTAAGGGAAGCGTGAACTTTGAAACAGAGTAACGGACTCCATATGGCAAAAACTTCAGTCTCCAGGGAAGGCTTGTTCCGTATGAAACAAAATTTTTACCCTCCATGTGCCTCAGTGCGACGTATTCAGCCTCTTGTGTTAGGCTTCGCAGTATGAACTGAATGTATCAAGTGATGCGAGATTTACTTGTCTCATTTCCAAAAAAAAAACACTTGGGCTATCGTCACTCTTACAATTTAAATTTTAAGTTAGTTACATGTGTCATAATCACGATAAAGCTGCGATGTGAATTTTCTAGTTCCTTTAACAGCAAATATTATAAAAATATATATGAATGATTACTTGTTGACCATTTAATAACACGAATTTACTTCAGTTCTACACCGCGTATGTTGCATAACAATAGTTGTCGCAGAGAAAGAAGTTTTAGCTGTTCTGTTTCTTTTTTCCTGTATGTTATTTAGTCTATTTTCTACTACACTGAATATGTAAAGAAAACGTTTGTTGTCTCTAAATTCAGTATACTGCAACGATGGATTTAGGAGTGAAGATAATTTTTTCAGGAAACGTGTTCTATAGTTTGAAAAGTAGGAAAAAGGCGCTAGAGGAGCTGAACGTCTGAGGATGAATCGTGATTCGGTGGCGAATTGAAGGTATGAGGATAGTTGTGTTTGGATAGCTGAGCCAGTAAGACCAGTGCCTGCAAAAGGCAAAGTTTGAAGTTCGAATCCCAGTCCGACTCACTGTTGTAATCTGCCAAAAAATATTAAACCAGTGTACACCCTAATGGAGAGTGAAAGATTTGTGCTAGAACAACTTTCATTTAAATTTAGGTATTGTGACTGTCCAAAACGGTTGAGGCTTTTGTGGCCACTTCGTGACCAACTGCCTCTGGACACGTGCCTCCGATTCTTCGATCGCCGTTTCTTTCGTGATGCACCCGGTGTTTCGCCAGGGAAAGTATTTCAGACGTCGGCGTGACGAGGTACAGCAGTGGAGGATGAATCTTCTTTGAGACTGGTAGCGCCTCGTGCTGACGGAACTTCAGTAAAGTCTTTAAACGAATGCTAGCCGAAGATCCTCAGTCTAAAGGCAACAGGCAATCGCAGCTGTATTTACTATCGTCACTTTATCTTTGACCCTAAAGATGGAAGAGACCTTTAATTTACCGATATCGATGTCGACGAATTTGGCATTTATTAATTTGGTCAAAGTAGATGGTAGTATTCACTGTATCTGCTTCTGCTTCTATGCTCCGCTAGCCACAAACCTGTTTGGGGGAGGGTACTTCGTATTAAAATCAGTCACTTGTTGTCCTATTACAGTTCTGCTTGGAACGTGTGAATTTGCGTCCATAGGGCCCCTAATGCCTTTCACTTATTGGCGTAATCCCTACTAGGGCTGTATGATGAATGATGGGCGACTGACAGATACACTTTGTATGTATAAAGAATTAGGTTCCACCATTCATATACGCGATAGGCCTCCTCCAAAACATTCGTAAACTATAGAAAATGTCGTGTTAGTTACCGCATTCATTGTTCGTAGTTTACTTACATAAGTAATTTCAAGTAGGTGCTACGTTTGTGTTAATCGCTTACAATAGTTCATTCTGAATTAGCTTTGGTTCCTGGAACTAACATTCAATGGACATTTTTACAATTTAATGTTGCTGACAGGGAAATACTTTAGTAAACGAGGTGCTGGGACTAATAAAGTGCCAGTTCACGAAAACATAACATTTGAACCAGAGAAGAAAATTTTATTTTTAAAATTGTGCTTTAAATAGTTAAGTGTTTCTTAAAGCTGAGAGACTCAAATGAATGAAACCAAATGGACAATACGATTTTACAATTAGAAACTGAAAAATGTAACTTGAGATATTAAGAGGTTGAGTTAGACCCACGCCTTGCCTCTGCTTCAGCACAGATTAAATATGTCACAGTATTAACTATAAAGAGGGAAAAACATTACAATCAACAAGTTTTTCAATAATAATATGCCCAACATGACTGAGCATTTAGTAGTTATCGCATCAGAGCGGGCAATGAGCTACTAAAAAAAAAAGAAGATAAGAGGACAGTGAATAAAAGGGCAACGATAAAAGAAGTACAAATAAAATTTAAAGGTCAACGCCCAGATATTTTAAACAACAAGTAGTAAAACTAACTCTGAGTAGCAAAGCCAGCAGAAATAATACTGATAAATTACAAACGGGGCTCGAATCCTATACGCGCGAATATACGTAACATGAGCTGATAGAAACCTCTAGCAAAGTACATAGCTTCATTTTAGACTGAGACCCTGAAGCTGGTTTCATAAAAGAATGTATAAATAGAACTTGAACGAGGACACCCACATCACTTCAAACCAGACAGGAAAACTAAACTTGCATCTATGCTGAGTACACAATAGATTACTAGAACAACTAATATAATATTCATAAATTTCTAATCGGCCTCATACCTGATACACAGAAATAACAGTGACGTAACGAATTTTACCTATGTTAGGTCGTGCATCCGGTAAACCCTTGAAATACACTGAAGTGCCAAAGAAACTGGTATAGGCATGCGTATTCAAATACAGAGATATGTAAATAGGCAGAATATGGCGCTGCTGTCGACAAAGCCAATATAAGACAACAATTGTCTGGTGTAGTTGTTACAATTGTCTGGTGTAGTTGTTAGCTTGGGTATTGCTTCTACAATGGCAGGTTTAAGTCAGCTTGAACGTGGTGTCACAGCTGGCGCACGAGCGATGTGACACAGCATTTCCGAGGCAGCGATAATGTGAGGTTTTCCCGTACGACCAGTTCACGAGTGTACTGTGAACATCAGGAATCCGGTAAAAAAACATCAGATCTCCGTCATCGCTGCGACCGGAAAAAGATCCTTCAAGAACGGGACCAACGACGACTGAAAAGAATCGTTCAACGAGACAGAAGTGCAATCCTACCGCAAATTGCTGCAGATTTCAATGTTGGGATATCAACGAGTTTCAGTGTGCGCACCATTCGACAAAACATCATCGATATGAGCTTTAGGAGCCGAACGCCCACTCGTTCACCCCTGATGACTGCACGACACAGATCCTTAACGCCTCTCCTGGGCCCGTCAACATCGACATTGGACTGCTGATGAATGGAAACATGCTCACTGGTCGTACGTTTATCACTTCAAATTGTCATCAGGTTACCTTCCATTCGGAAAGTGGGTGCACTCACTTACTGTTATAAATTATGGAGTGCTGCAATCAGTCGTCCTTTTTTAGATTTTATTATGCAAATCCAGATTTCGGCTAGTGGCTAGCCATTCTCAGTGCTTTATTTTCTATTTTCTATTTTTTTGTAATTCAAAGAAATGTGACTGACGACCGAACAACAGGGATTTACATGCATCGAGAATAGAAAATAGTGCACTGAGAATGGCTAGCCACTAGCCGAAATCTGGATTTGCGTAGTAAAATCTACAAAAGGACAACTGATCGCTGCACTCTATAATTTATACTTCAAATTGTATCGAGCGGATGGACGTGTACGGCTATGGAGACGACCTCATGAATCCATGGACCCTGCATGTCAACAGTGGATTTTTCAAGCTGGTGGAGGCTCTGTAATGGTGTGGGGCGTGTGCAAATAGAGTGATACGGGACCCGTGATACGACTAGATACGACTCTGACAGATCACACGTACGTAAGCATCCTGTCTGATCACATGTATCCATTCATGTCCATTGTGCATTCCGACGGAGTAGGGCAATTCCAGCAGGACAATGCGACACCTCACACGTCCAGAATTGTTACAGAGTGGCTTCAAGGACACTGTTCTGAGTTTAAACACTTCAGCTGCCCATCAAACGCCCTAGACGTGAATGTTATTGAGCATATTTGGAATGTCTTGCAATGTGCTATTCAGAAGAGGTCTCCAACCCCTCGTACTTGGCCGGCCGCGGTAGCCGAGCGGTTCTAGGCGCTACAGTCTGGGACCGCGCGACCGCTACGATCGCAGGTTCGAATCCTGCTTCGGGCATGGCTGTGTGTGATGTCCTTAGGTTAGTTAGGTTTAAGTAGTTCTAAGTTCTAGGGGACTGATGACCTCAGAAGTTAAGTCCCATTGTGCTCCCATTTTTTTAACCTCTCGTACTCATGCGGATTCATGGACAGGGCTGGAGGAATCACGGTGTCAGTTTTCTCCTGCACATACTCAGACATTGGTTGAGTCCATTCTACGTCGTGTAACGGTATTATACGTGCTCGGAGGGGCCCTGCACGATTTTAGACAGGTGTACCAATTTTCTGGCTCTTCAGTGTAAACCCGGGGCTATTCAAACCTAAAGCACATAGTATAAAGAACCCTACGGCAGAGATGATACCTTAGAATAGCAGTTCATACAGTCTAAAAATTAAGATGCTCACCAAACAAGTCCTTATGGCTTTGACATTTCACCTTGCGCGTGATTTCTGTTGATAGCAAATAGCAGACGCAGTACGAAGCCCATATTCCACCGAACCCGATTAATGTGTTTCTCACGCACGTAAAATGGCAGATTAGCAACACAAACTCTAGCTCAAACTGGTATTCAGTTCTGGTAGTTGCCTGTAGCGTCCTTCTCCCACGTAACTGCCAACACTTGCTGTTGGATGGCCATCCTACGGTTATCTGTGATCAACACTGAGAGGGAACACATTCGTGCTGCCGCGAAGTTGGCGCGACAGCGCTGGCCGACTGTCGGGACGCGAAAGAGGCGGTTGCTTAGTTACGGCGAAAGAGGTTATGACGCACTTTCGGTTTCATAACAGACTATCACAGTACCGCAACAGTATTCTTGTACGAAAAGGAATCAGATGGTGACTGTTTGTCGAGTTAGCTTCCGTCTACACGAGCGCTGAGTTTCGCGACAGTCTGTTGTCACCGACTTGCTCACCAGACGGGAGGAATCTCGAACTTCCCCGCGACATGGTCATAGAGCGAAGCTCACGTCAGCTGTACGAGTTCAGGGGAAGAAACCGGTCGTGCTTACCTTGATGGACGCTTGCCAGCATTATTCGGACGTGGATAAGGAAACCCGTTTAATGCCTAGATCAGGATGGCACAGCGGAACTGCGAATCTGCTATTCACGAATACGGATCCTCTCTTTTATCCACTGTGCTACTTCAGTTAATGGCTACGCTAATTCAGTTGCCTGCGTTTCGTAGACCTCAAATCAATATAGTTTATCTGGAGGTAATAATATTGATCGTGCTGAGCTCCACATCTGATACTAATGTTAATGATTAATTAGGTCCAGAACAGCTGTACTGATACGCTTTTATCGTGCCACGAATAGTTTCGTTCAACATCATTAGGCTGCCGAGGTATGCCAATATCATGACGTAAGGGGTCTATTTATGTTATGTAACTCTGTAAGAAAATATGCAGATAACAGCTGACGTTCTGCAGAATGTTTGTATGGCCATCATTTCCCCATTTTTCCTCTAATGGTGACTAACATTGTAAGTAGGCTTTTTTTATATTGGTAACGCCAAGTAGCATTCTGTATGAAAATCACTGGTTGTGCTGTGTGCAGTCTGTGTCTGGTTTGCATTGTTGAAAAATTCTCTATTGTAGTGTTGGGCAGTTGGATGTTAACAGCGCGTAGCCTTGCGCAGTTGGAGGTGAGCCGCCAGCAATGGTGGATATGGGGAGAGAGATGGCGGATTTTGAGAGCGGACGATCTGGACGTGTGTCCATCAGAAAGAGTAAATTTGTAATATTGGAGATTATATAGATATATAAATGACTTTTGAACACTATTAAGGTAAATACACTCCTGGAAATGGAAAAAAGAACACATTGACACCGGTGTGTCAGACCCACCATACTTGCTCCGGACACTGCGAGAGGGCTGTACAAGCAATGATCACACGCACGGCACAGCGGACACACCAGGAACCGCGGTGTTGGCCGTCGAATGGCGCTAGCTGCGCAGCATTTGTGCACCGCCGCCGTCAGTGTCAGCCAGTTTGCCGTGGCATACGGAGCTCCATCGCAGTCTTTAACACTGGTAGCATGCCGCGACAGCGTGGACGTGAACCGTATGTGCAGTTGACCGACTTTGAGCGAGGGCGTATAGTGGGCATGCGGGAGGCCGGGTGGACGTACCGCCGAATTGCTCAACACGTGGGGCGTGAGGTCTCCACAGTACATCGATGTTGTCGCCAGTGGTCGGCGGAAGGTGCACGTGCCCGTCGACCTGGGACCGGACCGCAGCGACGCTCGGATGCACGCCAAGACCGTAGGATCCTACGCAGTGCCGTAGGGGACCGCACCGCCACTTCCCAGCAAATTAGGGACACTGTTGCTCCTGGGGTATCGGCGAGGACCATTCGCAACCGTCTCCATGAAGCTGGGCTACGGTCTCGCACACCGTTAGGCCGTCTTCCGCTCACGCCCCAACATGGTGCAGCCCGCCTCCAGTGGTGTCGCGACAGGCGTGAATGGAGGGACGAATGGAGACGTGTCGTCTTCAGCGATGAGAGTCGCTTCTACCTTGGTGCCAATGATGGTCGTATGCGTGTTTGGCGCCGTGCAGGTGAGCGCCACAATCAGGACTGCATACGACCGAGGCACACGGGGCCAACACCCGGCATCATGGTGTGGGGAGCGATCTCCTGCACTGGCCGTACACCACTGGTGATCGTCGAGGGGACACTGAGTAGTGCACGGTCCATCCAAACCGTCATCGAACCCATCGTTCTACCATTCCTAGACCGGCAAGGGAACTTGCTGTTCCAACAGGACAATGCACGTCCGCATGTATCCCGTGCCACCCAACGTGCTCTAGAAGGTGTAAGTCAACTACCCTGGCCAGCATGATCTCCGGATCTGTCCCCCATTGAGCATGTTTGGGACTGGATGAAGCGTCGTCTCACGCGGTCTGCACGTCCAGCACGAACGCTGGTCCAACTGAGGCGCCAGGTGGAAATGGCATGGCAAGCCGTTCCACAGGACTACATCCAGCATCTCTACGATCGTCTCCATGGGAGAATAGCAGCCTGCATTGCTGCGAAAGGTGGATATACACTGTACTAGTGCCGACATTGTGCATGCTCTGTTGCCTGTGTCTATGTGCCTGTGGTTCTGTCAGTGTGATCATGTGATGTATCTGACCCCAGGAATGTGTCAATAAAGTTTCCCCTTCCTGGGACAATGAATTCACGGTGTTCTTATTTCAATTTCCAGGAGTGTACATTGCTTGTTCTTTAGCAAAATCTTTCATTTGCTAAATATGCCTATCAGTAGTTAGTGACTTCAGTAGCTAGAATCTTTTATTTAGATGGCAGTAGTGGCGCTCTCTGTATTGCAGTAGTCTGAGTAACGAATATTTTTGTGAGATAAGTCATTCATGAAAGGTATAGGTTATTGTTAGTCAGGGCCATTCTTTTGTAGGGATTTTTGAAAGTCAGATTCCGTTGCGCTAAAACTATGGTGTGTCAGTTTAAGCAGAGTCATTTATAATTTTTCTAAGGGGACGTTTCCGTCTTATTCTCGTATTGTGCACAACTCGGTAATCTGACGACGTTCTGGCGAACCCAACCGGCCGTGGTACAATAAATGTTTATCAATAGAGCTGTGGTGGCTGGAATTAATCGTTAACATTATCATTTGAAGGTCATTTACGTCATATATCTCATTCCTTACAAAATATAACTGTCACCTTGACGACGGGCTAAGTAGAAACAGCAGCTGGACAACGACTGCGAATTTGATGTAACCACAAGGAAACCAAATCAGAAACAGATTAGGTATCCAACCTACTACTCGTGCACACTTATCTCATAGCTTAAAAATTGTCAGCCTTGTGCTAACTCACAACGCATTGGATGCAACTGGGAGGTCAAGGAAGACTAATTCGTATTATTGAGGGTTACAGCTTATCAAAGCTTCTGTTCAACTAGTATTCCGAAGAGCTTTGGAGAATGGACAGTGGGGTGAAACTAAATATCGGCAGAGAAATGAATGTGCAAGTGGAATTCCATTGCTAAGGTTCGTAGAGAAAACAGCCCATCTAGCAACGCGTAAGAGAGACTTAAAAGGAACTGACGGTACAATTAGCACAAAATGTGTCTTTAGGATGAACAAAGCAAAGACGAAAGTGACGACGAATTCAGAAAGGAAGCTAATGACTTTCTTATCATTAAAACTGGAAACGCCACAGTTTTCTTGTCAAGGAAGTAAATTCACACGGATGGCCCAAGTATTTCTGGAAATGTTCCTCTGGAGCGTAGCCCTATATGGAACTGAAAGAAGGGCTCTTAGAAGAATGGAGAAGAAAATACTGTCAATTGGTTTGATACTATCGAAAAATGTTAATAACTGAGTTTACAGTTGCTGTACAATATGAAGACGAGCCTGAAGGAATATGTGAAGAATGATTTCTATAAGAAAAATCCTTATCGGAAGAAGGGACACATTAGTGCGTGCTCTGCTACAGCATGTAAGAGTAGTTTGTATGCTCAGGAAGGAATAGTAGAGGAGGAAAATACTGGAAGGAGATACGCACAAAACATTGTGGAGGTATTTAATTACTGATGTTACTTACAAATGAAAACATTAGCGAAAGATAGGAAAACATAAAGGTCAACATCAAAGCATTCATAAAGTATATTGACTTAAGGAAAATCAAAACTACTAGAAAGGCGTAAGTATCATTAGCGTTGTCATATTGAAAACTGCAGTTTTTGATGGAATACGAAGTTGTGCCATTATAGTTTCAAAACTTTGAATGCCGCCTGTATTTCAGTACCGGTACATTTTTTTTTTAAGCAGCTGTTAACTGTAGCTTCTCTTTATGAGTACACGCTCTAGACGACAGCAGACAGAAGCGAGTTTTCGTGACCACGGTTTACTGCACTGTTTAAATTTTTAGTTAACTCACTACACTCACACTGCTTGTTCTGCATGAAAAACTCGACAATTTCAGGTGTAAAATAAATGACGCCAGTGCAAATAACACAGTGCTTTTAATTAAATTCAAAATAAAACTGGCCCAGTATCGTCGCCTGCAACGCTGATATTTGCGAACATTACCGTTTCAGTGACGAGCACGAGCGAATGAATATCCCGGCTTAATTGGAGTCCAAAACTACCGGTCATCAATGCGCCTAACCATAAGGGTACAAGGGGATTAAACGGAGACAGACGTTTCCATCACGATAATGTCGCATTGTCATTAAAGTCTATTTTTAATTATGTTTCAAGAGCATGAGAAATAAAATTACGAAGTTTCCCATTTGCATAAAGACTTAGGCCTTTTCTCTTTCATATTCTTTACGTTTTGCCCACATATTATTCTTTCCTTGCGTAAGTTTAGCTGTGGTTTCTCAAAACAAACAAAGGTAAATAACCCATAAGCGACTCTAACTCAACATATACACTTGTAGTGCGCCATTAATGTTCAAATTAATTCAATAAGCTACAGCACTGAGGAACAAATGCGAATTGCAGAGCAATCCGTAGCATATCACACTCTAAATCACAGGAAATGATTGTCGGTACGTACACACCCGGTAGAGAAAAATTTGTTGTACCGTGAGTTTTGCATGTAGCTATCACATTTGATGTAATTGTTTTAAGCAGGGGAATGTTTGTGTGATTAGACGTCTCATTTTTTCAATACTGCATGATGAAAACTGAGTCATCTGCTAGAAGTGACTTTCCATAAATCTCTTGTTCTTCACGGCAGATTTAGCGGATGAAAGTTTAATTATTTAATATATCTCGTAAATCTGGATAAATTTACCGGAACCGGCCGGTGTGGCCGAGTGGTTCTAGGCGGTACAGTCTGGAACCGCACGACCGCTACGTCGCAGGTTCGAATCCGGCCTCGGACATGGATGTGTGTGGTGCCCTTGGTTAGGTTTAAGTAGTTCTAAGTTCTAGGGGACTGATGACCTCAGCAGTTAAGTCCTATAGTGCTCAGAGGCAAAGTTACCGGATTTATCGAGACTTTAACGGCCATCAAGTTAATGGTAATTGGTCATGTACCTTATGTGGGGCAACTCTGGGCGGAACGGGATACTTAACGTTTAAGTATTTTCTTTAAATGAAGGAGCACAAGAGCACACTTACTTAAAGGTACTAAATATCATCGGTACAGTTAAGCAAGGCCAGTGTGGCGCAGTGAGAGGGAGGCCCAGACACGAATTATGGTCTTGGTAGAAATTTCCATTCGCCACTTCAGTCTGCATATATACATCATAAATGTTTGAGACTTGTACATGTTTCTGGAATAGTATAGTTACTTTTGGTGACAAAGTGTTCTAGGTTTGTGTCTCGTGTCTTGACTACGTGGGTGGTGGTGGTGGTTAGTGTTTAACGTCCCGTCGACAACGAGGTCATTAGAGACGGAGCGCAAGCTCGGGTTAGGGAAGGATTGGGAAGGAAATCGGCCGTGCCCTTTCAAAGGAACCATCCCGGCATTTGCCTGAAACGATTTAGGGAAATCACGGAAAACCTTAATCAGGATGGCTGGAGACGGGATTGAACCGTCGTCCTCCCGAATGCGAGTCCAGTGTGCTAACCACTGCGCCACCTAGCTCGGTGACTACGTGGGTAACCGATTTATCGCTACACTGTTTCCCATTAGATTTATAGATTTAGAAAAAGCTTTTGACAGAGTTCAGTGGAACAAGCTGATGGATATTTTCAAGAGGAAAGGAGTAGATTGGAAAGAGAGACGACTGATACGGGATTTATATTTACACAAAAAAGTAAGGACAAGGATTGGAAATGAAATGTCAGAAGGAAGCAGCATAGGACGAGGTGTTGGACAAGAGTGTTGATTTTCCCCGCTGTTGTTTAATGTATACCTTGAAGAGATTATTGCGAAAAGCTTAGATGGGGAAAATGGGAATATGTATTGGTCGAAAGAGAATAGAATATATAAGATTTGCTGATGACGTGGTATTAGTGGCAGAAAGTGAGCGGACAGTGAATAACATGCTGAAAGATCTCAGTGAAGCTTGTGTGGAATATGGGATGCAAATAAACGCAGCAAAAACAAAGAGTATGGTCATCAGTACAAGACGCAGACTGTCCAATATAAAAATAGGACAATCTACCAATAGCCAAGTAAGTGAATTTAAATATCCTGGAAGCACAATAACTGAAGACTTGAGATGGCACCAGGAGGTGAAAACTCGAATTGCCATAGTGAAGGAGGAATTCAACAGAAAGAGGTGACTCTTGTGTGGCAAATTAGATAAAGGACTAAGGAAAAGGCTTGGCAAATGTTTTGTCTGGAGTGTGGCACTATATGGGGCAGAAACATGGACGCTGAGACGAGAGGATGAAAAAAGGTTAGAAGCATTTGGGACGTGGATGTGGAGGAGAATGGAGAAAATAAGCTGGATGGAAAGAGTGAGTAATACAAGAGTATTTGAAAGGGTTGGTGAGAGAAGATGTCTACTGAAGGTTGTAAGAGAAAGGAAAACGAACTGGTTGGGACATTCATTGGGAAGGGAGTGCTTGTTAGTAGATGCTTTGGAAGGATTGGTTTGTGGGAGAAGACTGAGAGGAAGAAGGAGATACAAGATGATAGACGATATAAAGGGAAGAGGAAATTATGCAGACCTGAAGAGGATGGCAGAAGACCAGACAGCCTGGAGAACTACCATGTGAAAACCTGCCTTTTGGCAGAACACTGATGATGACGATGATGAAGAGTTTCCCACATATTTACATTTTATGAAGACAAACGTGGATTCCAAACGTATTACATGTGCGAATTTTAGGAGCTCGATCCTAGGTATTAAGTAATGAGCTGAGTGTCTAATCTCCGTTTTAAACTCTACTTTCTGAGTTTATTTCTCTTGATTGAGTATAAATAAAAATCTAAAGACCAGAGGATGTCGTTCTTGATTTCCGTAGTGCTATTTTGCGAGGAAACCGACCCCAAATGTCCATTACATACCGTTCCCTTCGAAATCTTCGATCGGAAACAGGTTGAGATGCACCTGCATTCACTCAGCGTAGACACTTTGAATATTCCGCGTCGGTGCACAAGAAAGTCGGGCCGCTTCATTGAGCGAGCGATCATGGGGAAGTCCAAACTCAATTACTCCTTTCTGCCGTTCTGTGGCACAGGGTTGATTCTTTAGTCCGGCGAGCTAAACTGTCCAGTTACGTTGATGTGACCACCTTCCAAAAGCCTGAATAACCGCATTTTAGAACGCGGAACGCTGCGAGACATGCAGAAAGGGGGTCACTGAGGTTCTGGAACGGATGTGGAATCATGACGACTCCAGCGCCGTGGCCAGCTGCACTAGGTGTTTCGACTGAGATCGCATGGTGCGCACAGAACGACCGAGGAGGTCCCACAGATTCTCGATTCCGGGGAGTTTGGTGGGTAAACGGTCCTAGTATTCTTCGAAACATGCACGCACATCGCAAGCTGTGTGAGGCATTGACCTGTCATGTTGATATATACCCTTGAACCGAGGAGAAACAAACTACATTTGATGGTGGACATGGTCCCCAAGGATAGATGCGTATTTCTGTTCATCCAATTTGCTTTCCAGAATGACGAGATCGCCCATGGAATGCCATCAAGACATTTTCCAGAACATAACGCTCCGACCTCCGGCCTCCGGTCTGAACCCTTCCGACGACTCCAATAATACAACACCAACAGCCGTTATTCTGGTTTTATTTATTAGGAAGCCAGTGTCGACATGACTTCATCTTCAGGCCTGCGTATATCGAGTAACCCTCGCGTTACAAAATGCAGCACTATCAACTGGTCTCGCGAAGAAAAAATCTCGACATATGCAGGCCTGAAGAAGACATAATGTATTGTCGAAACTGGTTGCCTAATAAATAAAACCAAAATAACGGCTGTTAGTTTTGCATTGTTGGAAATCGACCAGCCGAAGTGCTGCACTCCAGACATAGTATGGGGTTACATTTATCTTCCGACGACTGTTTGTTTTCTGTCTGGTAGAGCATAAAACGTGATTTGGCTAAAAGGGCCACCTGTCGCCACTTGGATAACGCCCTCTTCCGGTACTGACGTGCAGTTTCCAGTCTCCGTCGCCAATGACCAGCAGTAAGAACGAACTCATGACCCCAAGCGGCTGCTGCGGAAACCCATTCGCAGCAACGTTCGCAGAACGGCCATTGTGGAGACACTGTTGGTAGCCCCAAAGTTTATCTGGGCCAGCAGCTGCCCAGCAGATGCACGTCTGTTCTCCTGTACACTTCCCCGCAGCTGTCATTCACCCCTTTCATCTATGGCCTGGGTCGCCAGTTTTGGACTGCGCCATTTTGCCATGTACGCCATACCACAACCATGGTGGCACGCAAACAGTTTACAGACAGAGCCGTTTCCGAAATGTTTAGACCCTTGGCCCAAAAGCCAATGATCATGTTCTTTTGGACGTCAGATAAATCGCTCCACTTCCACATTACGACAATAACTGCACTGTTTTCCGGTCCCCGTGACACGCTTTATATAAGCTCCAATGCTAGTGCTGCCAATTCTCGGTTCAAATGGCTCTGAGCACTATGCGACTTAACTTCTGAGGTAATCTGTCGCCTAGAACTTAGAACTACTTAAACCTAACTAACCTAAGGACATCACACACATCCATGCCCGAGGCAGGATTCGAACCTGCGACCGTAGCGGTCGCTCGGTTCCAGACTGTAGCGCCTAGAACCGCACGGCCACTCCGGCCGGCGCCAATTCCCGTCTGCGAGTGTTTATTACGCACTGGCGTCGAATATGACTGGACAAGTTAGTTCTGGGCCGTACCAAGGGGTGGCGGATCTGTTTTACACGAAGGACAGAGGCACAGAGGGAGCATAAAGAAACAACTGGAGTAAACAGTACAACGAATAAACTGAAAGAGAATCGCAAAATCCACCTCAGCGATGTAAGATGTCTGGGTCTACCAGTGAAGTGGTGGCAAGAGAAGATCTCGACGAAAACAATAACAGATCAAGGGACCTCAACCTCACACTTGGAAAGAAGTTGATGATGATGATGACGTGCCTGTGGCAATGTAAACATTCCCAGCCTGTTAACTGACTACAAAATTGGTCCAAATGGCTCAGAACACTATGGGACTTACCATCTGGGGTCATCAGTCCTCTAGACTTAGAACTTCTTAAACCTAACTAACCTAAGGACATCACACGCATCCATGCCCGAGGGAGTATTCGAACCTGCGACCGTAGCTGTCTTGCAGTTCCAGACTGTAGCGCCTAGAACCGCTCGGCCACCCCGGCCGGCGGCCACTTGTGGCCGAGCGAATCTATGTGCTTCAGTCTGGAGCCACGCGACTTGTACGGTCGTAGGTTCGAATCGTGCCTCCGGTATGGATTTGTGTGGTATCCATGCCCGAGGCAGGATTCGAATCTGCGACCGTAGCAGCAGCGCAGTTCCCGACGTAAGCGGCTATAACCGCTCGGCCACAGCGGTCGACATTCTTGCTGTCTTCGGAATTTTGTCGAATTTTTTTTTTTTTTTTCCGAAAGTCAGGCAGCATGTCGCCGCACACATACATTCTACACACCAACGTGAATAATCGTTTTGCTGTAACTACCCCCAACGTTTCCAGAAATTCTGGTGGAATGTTATCTATCCCTGCTACCAACGTACCGCATTATATATAAGATGTCTGATGTTTACCACAGGAACGTCGCTACTCGTGTTCCGCAAGCGGACAAGGCATTTACACCGAGCGAGGTGGCGCAGTGGTTAGACACTGGACTTGCATTCGGGAGGACGACCGTTCAATCCCGCGTCCGGCCATCCTGATTTAGGTTTTCCGTGATTTCCCTAAATCGCTCCAGGCAAATGCCGGGATGGTTCCTTTCAAAGGGCACGGCCGACTTCCTTCCCGGTCCTTCCCTAATCCGATGAGACCGATGACCTCGCTGTCTGGTCTCCTTCCCCGAACCAACCAACCAACCAAGGCATTTACATCTTCCCATGCCCCTCGCCTCTCTGACAGCGAATATCTCATAGAACCTCTATATTTGCCATTTTGGTGTTCCTGTCATCTGCCTTAAACAGTCATTACTATCTTGCTAGTTTCGGATATATTGCGCTAAGGGGAAAAAGCGGCGAATCCCTTTCGGAACGACCAGTTATTCTCTTCTACACTGTTTTACGTTTGCGGCTCTGGACTAAAGCGCCTAGAACCGCTCGGCCACAGACGCCAGTAACTGACTATATTTTGTTGGGTTTGGAGCCAGATTATACCATCATATTCACACTTTAGTTCAGCGGTGCATATGGTTGCCGTATTCAGATGAGAACGCAGCCCCTCTGGCAGGATTTAGCAAACAACATTCTCGCCTCATGTTTTTTTTTTTTTTTTTTATTCCAGCGTTTGATCACAATAACAATTCTTCTCACCTGAAGCTGTTAGCCAAAAGGGATGCTGAAATATCGTGTGAGGATGATCTTACTATGGTGTTGAAGACTCGAAAAGAATATTACAAGTGCTTTTAGCGCGCACGCGACTGAGATAATAGTGCAGTGGTCCCGCTCGCTCCCAGGTCAGCTCCGTGGCAGGCAGTGAAACCGGCGTATCCTGTTGCGTGAGAGCGAGTGTTACACGAGCGGGTGTGGCGACCGTGAGAGGAAGAGCAGGCGGCGGCCGCGGCGCGCCGCCGTGTGGCTCGAGTCCAGGCAGCTGCGCGTCGCGGCGGCAGCCGCATGCTAACCCGAGGAGCGTGGCTCGCGGCCAGGGCGCCTCCGCCGGCCAAGGGCTGCTCCGGAATGTCGCGAGGTCGCCGCGCACCGAGCGCATAGTGGCTCGCGGCAGCGGCCCATTAACGTTCCACCGTCGCCGTCTCGGTTTCGTAACCTTGCGTCGATTGCAGCAAATTACTGTCTTTAGAGGCAGATCTCGAGGAGCAATTTCAGCGGCGAATGCCTGCCACCTTGTCCTGCAATAATATCAGGCCGCTACCGCAGTGAAAGGAGTCTATTACAGCTACGCGACACATACGAATAGACGACCACAATCTTACCAAATACATACGTTGCTTGGGCACTGCATATGCAAGGTAGAAATACATACCGGTTAATGCCAACAATACCAAGTAAAGTTCCATACATCACGAAGGAATTATACACTGAATTCCCACATGGTTCTGACTGGGAATAAAGAGTACTGTTTTGAATATAACATAGAATGACTCTTGCTCCCTGTGAGAAGAGCTATGACATGTCAAGACTGAATGCACGCAGTGGAACATAAATTTTTTTACGAAGTGGATATTTCTTCTTGTGTAAGGCAGAAACTCAGGCCAGATAGTGCGGACAATGCCGAGAACACTGCGTGTTTCACAAAAGAATTATAGTATCCTGTTCTTATTTATGCTAGAATAAACAGGGTTGAATGTGAGACAGAATGACCTCACTGGGTGGAGACAGGACTCGTGCCAAGATCTTATGCATAGACTGTACTGTTACACCAGTTGGAATAAGACATTACAAATCTTGCGAGAACAATGGAGACACTGAGAGGTTGACATATCAGATTCGCGTTCGGAGACTTAGGCCTTATATCCACATTCAGAATTACCTTTTTCTTGGTTTCATGAAATAATTTTTGGGAAGATGCTGTTATTATGCCTGTGAAATATCACGTTTTTACTTTTTTCATGTCGTCTTCTGTGGAAGACCCGTCATGTACCCATAACTAGTGCAAACTACATCCACCTCTACCTCCTTAATGCCTCAGGATGTATGCTTTTAACCTAAGAAACTGTGTGAAATGAAGAGGGAATAATGAATAAACAAAGAAAAGGTGTGTGAGGGAGTTTTAGAATAGTTGAAATGGTAATAGCGACGTTGCCAAACATCAGAATTAGCCAACACACAGCAGACTGCTGTCACACAACAGGAGTGAAATAAATCATCCGTGTAAATAAAAATATTACAAATGTAACAAAAGCAAGGCAAAAATCAATCAGACATGAAGAAGTGTTTACTCAGGGTAATTTAATACATCCATCGCTCTCGAAGGGAAGCTGTCTGGGTTGTGTCAGCATGTGGAAGTCAAACCACAGAAATGGATGGAAAGTATAAATCTGAAGTTTGATGCAATCGAAGACCGGGAAAAATTCAGTGCACACTGAAAATATGAAATAAACTGGCACTGAAGACAATGAGCCATAATAGGTCCCGATTACCACAAGAAGTGACGTATTAGCAGGACAGATGTTGTAATATCCGGGAACAATAATTTGTTACAGTATGAAGCAAACAGATAAAAGTTATAGGAACACCTTAAATTAGCGTATCTTGAACAGATTACGGAACAATTTGATTCGTAGAGACGAAAATATTGACGAAGTGTAGGAAGAGTTGGAGGAAATCAAAGAAATCGAACTACTGATGTCAAAAAAAAAAAAAAAAAATTTAAATGTTGCAATACCTCTAACTTCCTAGTGACTGTAGTGACATTTCATATCAATGAAACACGGCAATTCAAGTGTGCAGGCTACAACAAACTAGATAGCGAGACAGTGGTCAGATCAAAGGAAACATTCTTAAGAGAGCCTTATCTAAACCCTGACATATGAAAGAAACCTCTTTATTTCAGGCTCTGTTTCCGAATATTTGTATCTAGGTTTTGAGCTCGAATTCTGGGAACGTTTACACTGATATGTTTTCCTCTATATCTGTGAAAATTTGCCAAGTGTGCATCATGGTAGTGTCACATGATAACAAAGATGAATGTCTGAAACACTGTATCATTAAAGGCACACCTTTTGAAAGGTTACTTGCTTTAGAGAATTCAGTAGTTGGGAGAGAAGAAGCGTTGTGTCGGAAACTGTGTGAAGAACTATTATTAATTTCACAGTTTCCTTGAGACAGACTGAGTAAGGATGTAACGCAAATACTTCACGCGCTCTACTTCTTACATTTTTATCTCGCTTTCAGTTATCAGATTTCCTTCTTTAGACCGTTGGTCTCACCGAAATTGCAGTTAGTTTTATATAAGAAATAGAAAATACCTAGGAAACCCTTACACAGTTCTACAAAAATATACTAGGTACTTATGGTATCTCATGTTTCCTCGGTCTAACTGATTAACGGTGTTCTTTCGTGTGTTCAGCCGAGCTGTTAATTCCATTTCTCTGCACGATATTTCGGCGACCGACCTATTCGCCTTCCTCAGGTGCTACGAACTGTTACCTGGACGCCTACTAGACGTTTCAGTCCGGGCAGCGATTCCGCATTATAACACAAGTCGCAACATCTGAAGAACGCCGCTGAGTCGGTCGTCGAAATATAGTGCAGAAAAACTGAAGCAACAACCCGACTGATCACACGAAAGCACATCGTTAACTGTACGAAATACCCTTCCTTCATTCGGTTCCACGTATACAGTATAGAATTTGAACATCACATCGATGTTACATTGTGCATTTCCTCGTACAACGCGCCATCTGCTACGCAGGCACATACTCTAAATAAACTGTGGCACTTATTTAACTTTTACACTGTAAATTTCCGAGTTCACTTCCGTAGCGTGACATTCACGCGAACCTACTCTAACGTACAGGATCAAACGTGTTACGTAAGTGATCTCTCTTTGTTTGATGTATGGCTCGAAATTTCTTCGCCTTTAGACGCGAAATATAACTGCCCAGGTCACTATTATTACACGTTTGTCTCGACAATGCTGTGGTCACTAGCTGTTCACAAAATAACAATAGTGTGCTGCATTTTAGGCAGCGCTGTGCTGTCTACAAGTTAGATGTAATTATAAGGAACAAATAAATTCTGACTGCGAGTCTTCTTCATAGATCATTGATCAGTCAGAGATAATTACGTCACAAGAGTGAAGACTCCTCCCTATTTGCCTGTTATAAAGTTTGTCAGCCTTCCAGATTTCAGTGTACTCTTGGCAAGAAAGGTTTTTTCGCTTCCGCTTATCCTCAGTAAATGATCTTTTTTCAGTAATTGCCGAATGAGAATCAAATGAGATGATGATGTCTCTTGTAGTTTTATAGAATCTCGTCACACGAATTTTCAATTACACGAAAGGCACTTTCGGCTCACACAGGTAACTGACGCAGTGGTGAGTCTACGGGTCTGTCAGCGCCATTCCGTTCCGTACCGTTGCGTTCGCAGAACTGGTCCTGAAAGGTCAAGGACGTTCTGTTTGGCTGCAAGGCAGTCCGGCCAGCCATAGCAGGCAACAATGTACCTGACTGTTCCTTTCACAGCTGTTAGCCAGCAGGCTTGCGTAAAAATCTGTGCCATCATACGCGACACTTTGACGCTCACACCCAGATCGTACCGAGATGAGCTGGCCGCTGTGGCCGAGCGGTTCTAGGCGCTTCAGTCTGGAACCGCGCGACCCCTACGATCGCAGGTTCGAACCCTGCCTCGGTAATGCATGCGTGTGATGTCCTTAAGTTAGTTAGGTTTAAATATTTCAAAGTTCTGGGGGACTGATGACCTCAGATGTTAAGTCCCATAGAGCTCAGAGCCATTTCAACCATTTTTTTGCACTGAGGTGATCCTGCACAACTGACACAATTGCTGAAGCTGCGCCCTCACCGTCCCCACCTCTTCCCCTGGAACATTTCTTCTGCAGTTTGGTTCACAAAGATTAGCATATTTTATAATTTTGTAAGCAGATTTATTAAAATGAAACATATCGGAACTGGCAGCCCAGTGATATTTGATATAACAACTGTGTGAGTTAAGCGTATAGCACAATGACACGTCAAGACTCTCGATGCTTCAACATGTGTCAGAGTTTCGTTAGCGCTAGAGTAATAAGGAAATACCTGATACAATTAACGCCTAACTGTAGTGGCCTCACACCAGTTGGATGAGTAATGTAGCTGATAAGGCCGGTACTACTCTATCAAATTTCTTTGTCCAATATCTTTGTCAAAGAAATTTGATGGTATAATAGGAATCTTTGGCAAATGTCATCAAATATTTGATCAAATCTAGGGCCTCGCTGTACATTTGATCAAAGAAGTCGCTTGTCTTCTGTTCACTGAAATGTGACATGTTACGACGTGGAGCGCTAGCATCGCTGCAAAGTTCTGCCATTTATAGTGTTTTTATAAACATTGCCGGTAAATACAATTGGTGTGTACTGACAACCACAAAATTAATAGAGATGTATGAAGCTGATGAGGCGCTTTACACCGTGAGGCACCCTGAATGCAAAAGTAGATTAAGAAGATTGGAGACCTGAACTAACCTATCCTAACCTAACCTAACTCTCTCTTGTAGCAAGGAATCGGAGTGTTACAGTGAGCCTGTCTTCTGCAGTTACAGCAGTTCTCAAGTGAGTATCGTGCTTTGTGGTATGGGGATACACTTCACTGAGAACATACAGAAATGTATGCTCATCCATTCTTAAGTAATTGATGTACGACTTGACGTCCTCCACTATAAGCTCACGTGACAAGTTTTGTTGAATGATTTTATCGTGTCATCGTAAAACCAACGGATTCACCCAGGTACGTTCCCTTTTTTTCCCCCCACTTCTCTTCCGCATGTCCACAAAGTGTAATTGTGGTACATGTAACTGCTACGGTTCATAACAAGTAGTTGTCAGCCATCTTGAACTTTGACGAAAAATATGATGACAGTGTAATACCCCTTTTTAGCGCCACGTCAAAGACGTTTGTCAAATATATTTGACGAATATTTGATCACATCTTTGACAAAGAAATTTGACAGTGTAACACCGGCCTAACCAATGGCAAGGCGAACATTCGTTCACCAGAAAATTGAACTTAGATACAGGTTTATAGTGCACCTGTCCATAGTCACACAACAAACGACACCTCTGATATTAGTAACCAATCACAGAAGTATTCTTTTTGTTGTATTTTTATTTACACAACAGGTAGAACCAACAGAAACTAGGGAGCAACAAGATTACCTGTTGGAGGGGCAAGTAAATTAATACTTTCTCCACTTTCGCTTGCTTTTCCCACTGCCGCATCTCGCCCCAGGCCTCACTGTATAGAAATTGTCGAAAATAAGATGCTTCCGGTCAAATGGTACGTTTTATTCAGTGCCTGCTTGTTCTACTTTTCGGATCCCACTGTATCGTAGCAGAGTTTGCACCAGAACGACCGGCAGAGGCAAGTCAGTGCAAATACTGCACTGTTGAGTCTGCGCGGGCGGTACCTGCGGCCTATCTTGTGAACCTAGCGCACTGTTGCGGCATAAGCCTTAGCGATACACGTCTGCTGCATAGTTTTCATTTCTTTGCGATGCTCCTTGGACTAAATAGCCCTGTGTCAACACTGTGCGTTTACAGTCGCAGGCCGGTACAGAAGACATGAATACGAGAGGTAGAAGAACTGACATGCCTGCCCGTCTATTACTAAACCATGTTTCATTCTTGATTTTTCTTCGGTCAGTTTTTACACTCCCTCTGTTTTGTGAACTTGTCGAGGGCATGTCTCGCCACTACTTCGGTACGGCCCTACTCACGCCTCAACATTTGCAAGACCATTGAACTGAGGAGGAGGGGAAGGCGGCTTACTGAAGGTACACTACACTTTAAAAAAACTGAACGGTTGATCTCAGCCACGAGACCAGTTGAAGATATACAGCGGTGGGTGTGGTACCATTATATTTGTGTTATTGCTCACGACGATCAATATACCTACATACTAATCCATCTGTTTGAAGAATACAACAAGTAGAGTTTAAAAATAAACACAAAGTGATGATCATGATGTCCCATGCTCCAAGGAGCGTAGGGGACGATGCGGGAGACCCGCACCGCTGTATTAGGCAAGGTCGTAGCGGAGGTGGTTTGCCATTGCCTTCCTCCGACCGTAATGGGGATGAATGTTGATGATGAAGACGACTCAACAACACCCAGGCATCTAGAGGCAGGAAATATCACTGAATCCGCCGGGAATCGAAATCGGGACCCGGGAAGCGAGAACGCTACCGCAAGACCACGAGATGCGGTCAAACACGAAGTAAGCTGAGTATATGATAAACGGTGGTGATGAACGGCAAGGTGGTAATTTGTATTAAATGGGGTGCTTTAAATATCTAGGTGTAACTATACCTGCAAATGGGGTACAGAATATATTAAGAATAAAATTGTACAGAGAAACCCTTAGGAATGGTAAGTTCACAAAACAAAACTGTGAACTTGTTGTTTTTATGTTTTTTGAGGCACCTCTTCTGCTGTTGCAACTTTACTAGTAATATCGGAGTTATTCCGTCTTCTACGATGGCGTAAAATGTTACTTCGAACAAATACGTTTAGCTTTAAAAGTATCTCCAGTGACAAGTGTAATAATTGTGGTTTTGTTTGAAAAACAGGTTTAAAGACATCACAAACAATTAGCTTGTTTCAAATAAATGGGTAGTGAAAAAGTAATTGTAACCATGCGAACTGTTTATCGTTCGTTTAAACAGATTTACAAACGAAAACCACAATCATTGAATATGCTTTAAGGAAAGCGAAACACGGAAAAACTCCGTTATTAGTTCTAGTACGATCAGACACGAAACAGTGGTAGAAACCATACTTGTTTCAGAAGTTTAGAGAGAGAGAGAGAGAGAGAGAGAGAGAGAGAGAGAGAGGAAGAGATTATCACGGAAATGGATTACTGGAGACGAAGTGCTGGGCGCTCTAATTGTACGACATCAGAAATTACCATATCATAAATAAACACAAAAAAAATGAAGGCAACGAATTCGACTCAATGACAGCTGTCAGGAAAGCCATGGACTACAGAAAGCCTGACCAGTAGGTGTCTAGGCGAGCATGAACGCTCGCGCTCACTTGCCGATTGAGGAGTGAATGCTCGGTAGAATGAAGCGGTCAGATGTAGTTCTGGAGAGCCGGGGAAGTGAAAGCTGTGCAGTGTTTCCAGAGAAAGGTTCGCCGTAACCTTACACACAAGTGTGTGTAAGTATTTACTGCACAGTGCTTAAAGCGTGAAGTACCTCATTTTAAATCGATGAAAAGCAGCATGATGGTAGGGTTAGAAACTTCGAAGCGAAGGTCAAAAGCACAAATATCAATTTACAAGATGTCAGTGCAAGATGCCTAGCTACAGTTACAACGTGTAGACCTGTAGTGTTACGGGCAGTTGCATGACAGATTTCATATCAAGTATCACAAACTTATACAAATTTTTCCTCAGTATAAATGTCCACGACGTTTCAAGTTTTTTGCTACATTTACGTCGATGTTTGGATCATCGTAGTTGTGCCATTAACTTCCTTCCACAGTGAAGAAAACGGCTTCTACCTACAGAAGCTCACTGAAACGCTTTAACTTAACAGTACATCTTCGAATTAGCCAGTGCTCAGAAACTGGAGCAAGACATCGATGCTGTAGCAAATGGTAAATGAGCAGCATTCATTGAGATGCTTAACACATTTATAACATAGCCACAAGTTGATGTCAGTTTAGATTTCACCCGGTGTTCATCATAATGTTAAATCAATCGCAACAAATTTCACTTTTCAGACTGTGCTCCCATTTTCTTCGCTTTATCTGTTAAAATAAATGTATGATTCATTTGTCATCACTTAACAATTTTAGAAAATAAATTCACAAAAATTGGATATTTGTGGTAAGGACTATGGGACCAAACTGCTGCGGTCATCGGTCCCTAGGCTTACGCACTACTTTATCTAACTCTAACTTACGCTAAGGACAACACACACACCGTTGCCAGTGGGAGGACTCGAATCTCTGACGGGGTGGCCGCGCGAACCGTGCAGGACACCTAAGACCATACGGCTACCCCGTGCGGCAGTAAATTTACAGCGAAAGGCATTCCTCTCCCCCCCCCCCCCCCCCCCCCAACTCGCTCAGATTCCGGTCTAAGGCGCTGCAGTCTACATCTACATCTACATCTACATTGATACTCCGCAAGCCACCCAACGGTGTGTGGCGGAGGGCACTTTACGTGCCACTGTCATTACCTCCCTTTCCTGTTCCAGTCGCGTATGGTTCGCGGGAAGAACGACTGTCTGAAAGCCTCCGTGAGCGCTCTAATCTCTCTAATTTTACATTCGTGATCTCCTCGGGAAGTATAAGTAGGGGGAAGCAATATATTCGATACCTCATCCAGAAACGCACCCTCTCGAAACCTGGTGAGCAAGCTACACCGCGATGCAGAGCGCCTCTCTTGCAGAGTCTGCCACTTGAGTTTATTAAACATCTCCGTAACGCTATCACGGTTACCAAACAACCCAGTGACGAAACGCGCCGCTCTTCTTTGGATCTTCTCTATCTCCTCCGTCAACCCGACCTGGTACGGATCCCACACTGATGAGCAATACTCAAGTATAGGTCGAACGAGTGTTTTGTAAGCCACCTCCTTTGTTGATGGACTACATTTTCTAAGCACTCTCCCAATGAATCTCAACCTGGTACCCGCCTTACCAACAATTAGTTTTATATGATCATTCCACTTCAAATCGTTCCGTACGCATACTCCCAGATATTTTACAGAAGTAACTGCTACCAGTGTTTGTTCCGCTATCATATAATCATACAATAAAGGATGGACAGTGAGGCTGGTCCCGACGGAGGTTCGAGTCCTCCCTCGGGCATGGATGTGTGTGTTTGTCCTTAGAATAATTTAGGTCAAGTAGTGTGTAAGCTTAGGGACTGATGACCTTAGCAGTTAAGTCCCATAAGATTTCACACACATCTGAACATTTTCGCTCAGCCTCCCTTTACTATATGCCACGTGCTATGTGCCGGCTGGTTGCCGTAATGTCAGCGCAAGCCAGCTTACACCAGGCGCTCGGTGAACAGGTCGGGCTAGAGAAATACAAGATCAGGATTGGGAAGGCTGCAAACTGAAGTGTGAAGGACGAGAAACGGCTGTTGCGCGGAGTGGCCGCGCGGTTTGAGGCGCCATGTCACGAACTGCTCGGCCCCTCCCGCCGGAGGTTCGAGTCCTCCCTCGGGCATGGGTGTGTGTGTGTGTTGTTCTTAGCATAAGTTAGTTTAAGCAGTGTGTAAGTCTAGGGACCGATGATCCCAGCAGTTTGGTCCCTTAGGAATTCACACACATTTGAACATTTGAGAAACGGCTCCTCTCAAACGCGACTAAGAGACTGCCAAGCTTAAACGACCCCATCCGACAATGTATCACCATGCACTATGTCAAATTCTTATTACTCACAGCAGTAAATCTGGTATTTAAACCAGGACACCCGGCCGGCCGGAGTGGCCGAGCGGTTCTTGCGGTCGCGGGTTCGAATCCTGCCTCGGGCATGGATGTGTGGTGTCCTTAGGTTAGTTAGGTTTAAGTAGTTCTAAGGTCTAGGGGACTGATGACCTCAGAAGTTAAGTCCCATAGTGCTCAGAGCCATTTGAACCATTTTGAACCAGGAAACTCACTCGAACGCTGGCGTGTTTAGTGCCACCAGCCGGACAAATATCGAAAGTGAAAAGTTTTCTCCTCGACTAGGATTCGATTACGCCGCCCTAGAGTCGAGCTCCACGCCACCGTATGTTAGTGTCCTCGAAATTGGAGGCGGGAAGGCGGGACAATTAGATACTGAAGTAGATTAGTGTAAACGAGTGATTAGTGTGAGGGAACCGAGGGAAAAAAAAACTGGAAGTTAGGAGACGACGTACTGACGAACTTTAAGGACGTGCTCGGGTAGCTCAGTAGGGAGAGCTCTTGCCATCGGAAGGCAAGGGTCGCGGGTTTGATACCCGATTTGCCACACAGTTTTAACCTGCCAAGAAGTTTCAAATAAAGAATTGCTATTGCAGTTTTTCGAGCCGCAATCGAAGTCAGAGTCGTAAACAGTCCTCGTGCCTCAATATTCAAAGTACAAAAACCACAAGCAAGTAACAGGAATGGATAAACAGGTCAAATTTTATTCGTTTAATCCACAAATCAAACTATTAGGTAATGTGAGTATGACCTACGCAAACCCGTGCGCTGACTCGGTGAGTTATGGAGTATGAAGTAGATGGAGCCGGTCAGCCGCAGTAAACGTGACCATTTCCGTTTACCGGTTAAAGCTGCTGGATCACGATGAAATTCGCTGGGCACTTAATCCGCGGAGCGTGATTGGGCAACTTCGGAACACCGCGAAAGCGCTGGAGGCGGTCGGCGTGGCGCCTACTTCGGCCTCCACCGTGCGTCGCCGACCGTCTGCCCGCTGCCACCCCTCCACCCTGCCCGCCATTGTTTGGAGAGTCGCCCGCCCATTATTACTGTGCGACCATTTCCCTGTCGGCCACTCCACGATACCACGATTACGCCATCCTCTTATCCCTCCCAACTTCACGTTCTCTCTCTCTCTCACTCACTCGTTGCGCCCTATTGTGATCGTTTTCCCCTCCGCAGTAAAGCTGGCGCCGGACGTATTGGTAGCGGTCCACAAAGAAAAGTCCTTTCATATTACGCATCCACTATAACAGTTCCTGGGACCCTGCCGAAGTCTTTTACAAAGCGCTACCAATCATATTAGCTTCACTTTCTCCCAGATCCTTGGCAAGATATATTTGCACGTAAGACAAATTACTATAGCGTACAGAAACGATCTAGTTACCCCCATCTCTACTGTGACGTGGACATACACTTGCGACTCCAACGTATAAATTACGACATAAATGGTGAGGCTCAGCGTGACAGTAGTTTCAGTTGAAACTATGCTTAAATTTGAACTTTTTTCTGATGCAGTGCGTTTGCGGCAGTACAACACCATCTACGAAATTTCTTTAAAGCCCTGTTAACATGCACATCGTTGGGCGTCAGCAGTGTTAACGTTGCATTGCAAGTGGACCATACCATTATTATATAAAATGATTCTTCTTTCTTTTGTTTTAGCATGATCTAATTACAAAGCATTTTCTAACGAATGTGAACGTAGAATATGTCTTATCTACACTGTTCTTTTTTATTCTTTTTGACACGACTGAAGGAGGAAATTAAGGACGGACTTACAAGGTGGTATTTTCCCCGCAGAAGTGCTATCTGATTTATGTACTTAGTATAAAAGGCAGCCGGGCGGTGTGGCCGAGCGGTTCTAGACGCTTCAGTCTGGAGCCACGCAACCGCTACGGTCGCAGGTTCGAATCCTGCCTCGGGCATGGATGTGTGTGATGTCCATAGGTTAGTTCGGTTTAAGTAGTTCTAAGTTCTAGGGGACTGATGACCTCCGATGTTAAGTCCCATAGTGCTCAGAGCCATTGTATAAAAGGCACTAACATCATATGCTGATTGCTGTGACGCCTATTAAAATACTTACGTGGGTCTGATTTCTACCCAGACATAAAAAGAAAACTATCAACCGGAAATGTTAGGTAGGACTTGAAACAATGTGTGATGGACGTCGGGCGTTGATATATGATATATATTTATTTGAGACTAGGTGAGTACCTGGTGTTACCCGGGCCCAATTCTAATTATCCATCTCCACCTTCACCCTCTTTCTCTATCCATCTCATACACCCCGCCCTCTGTCAATCTCTTCCTTCCCACTCTGTATATTTCCTCTTTCTATACACCTCCTCCTCTCCCTATCTCTGTGCACCTCCTCTTTCCTTTCTCTGTCCATCGCATCCTTCCCCTCTGTCCATTCGCGCATCCTCCCCATCTCCTCATCTCTTTCTCTGTCCTTCTTCCACTACCTCTGTCCATCTCCTCACCCTTCCTGACTGTCTATCCCTTCTCTCCTTACGTTACCACCCGCATACCAACAAGAGGCTGGTTCTTACCTCCACGGTGTTTCTGTCCACACAGTAATTAATTTGTATATGATGTTCGGTTGATTCAGGGGTTTAGGAGGAGCATTTTACCCACAGCTTTGTCCGAATACGCACACGTCACATATACACTGGCGGCAAAAAATCACAACAACAAAGAATAATTAATGTAGAGTAATGAAATTTCGGCAATACATTTGTCTAGGTAACGTATGCAAGGGGTTTAGCACGTCAAACGGGCCGACTTGGAGCAGGAGAGGCACCACAGGACATTTTAATTTCCACTGTCTATACTTTTACAAATAAATTCATAAAACTTTAACAGCATGACCACGAAGGAGTCAGGATTCATACTCACAGTAGTGGAAGCTCAAAAACGTAACAAAACACATTGTTTTTACATGTGAAATTTTATCATTTTTTCAGTTACTATTGGCTGCATTTGTTGCTATAGGTACACTTTTCTTCCTAAGTAAGAGAGATTCTTCGATGACTTTTGCACAGCATACGAACCATAGTTACAGGTGTATGAAACTCTAGAAGTTATTTAATTTATGAAAAAATGAATGAACTGTTACATTTTAAACTTCATGTTTAGAAAAACTCAAGTTTTATAGTTAATAATCTCAATTTTTCCACAGTTTTTTAATAGATTTGGAAAGTTCTAGAGTTTCATACACCTGTAACTACTGTTTGTATGCTATGAAAAATTCATCGAAGAATCTCTTACTTAGGAAGAAAAGTGTACCTATAGCAATAAATGCAGCCAATAAAAAGTGAAAAAATGATGAAATTTCACATGTAAAGACAGGTATTTTGCTACGTTTTTGAACTTCCACTGCGATGAGTGTGAGTGCTCAATCCTTCCTGGTCATGGTGACAAAGTTTTATGAATTTATTTGTAAAAGTATAGACAGTAGAAATTAAAATGTCCTGTGGCGACTCTCCTGCTCCAAGTCGGCCCGTTTGACGTCCTACCCCCCCCTTAAGTGATTAACATTGCAAGATCACAAGTTAAGTTGAGCGCAAGATCGCCCATTGGATATGTGACATACTTATACATTAATAGCCGGCTTAAACTCCAGAAGCCAGCCGGGGTGGCCGAGCGGTTCTAGGCGCTACAGTATGGAACCGCGGGACCGCTACGGTTGCAGGTTCGAATCCTGCCTCGGGCATGGATGTGTGTGATGTCCATAGGTTAGTTAGGTTTACGTAGTTCTAAGTTGTAGGGGACTGATGACCTCAGAAGTTAGGTCCCATAAGCTCACAGCCATTGGAGCCAAACTCCAGAACGTTGAATACAAGTAATCACATGTGCATGCATTGTGTTTCGCAGGCGACGGATGTCAGTTTGTGGGATGGAATTTTATTCCTGCTGCACTTTGTGACGGTTAATGCTGTGCTGATTGTGAATGATGCTGGAGACCTCGCCGACGATGTCCCATATGTGCTCGGTTGGAGACAGACCTGATGATCGAGCAGTTTAGGGCAATATGCCGACACTATTTAGAATAAGTTGGGCCATCGTTATCTTTTTGGAAAACACCCCTGGAATTGTGTTCGTAAATGGCACTCCGACAGGTCGAATCACAAGACTGACATACATATTTAGGTTCATGGTGCGTGGGATAACCGCGAAAGTGCTCCTGCTGTCGTACGAAATCCTACCCTGGAGCATAACTCCAGTTTGAGGTCTAGTGTGTCTATCACGCAGATAGTTTGGTTGCAGTTTCTCAATTGGCTTCCTCCTAACCAACACAGCCAACACTGGCGCCGAGGCAGAACACCTTTCGTCAGGAAACGCATCATACCTCCACCCTGCCCTCCAATGACCTCTTCCTTGACACCTCAGAAGTCTTAAGTAGCAGTGGTTTGGGGTCAGTGGCCTCCACGCCACAGTGTAGGGAAGCAGCCTACTCACGCTGTAGTAAATTCACATCAGTCTTTCCATTGTGTGCCAGCCAGTCCGCTGTAACTAGCTCTGACGTCATAAATGTTGCGCAATACATTAAAAATCAAGCAAATTACCTAAAACATTTCTAGCATGTCAGGAGTAATACTAAATTAATGTGTGTTGAATATCAGTTCGATAACTTTAGCCATTTTCGAAATTTGGACGTTTTTCTGTAAAAATCATTGGCGCAACAGAAAAGAGCTAGAGAGTTAAAAATTTATAATTAGATTCCTTTTTCATAATTATTTAATAGAGAAACTGTCTTCTGGATCTCACAATTTAAGATTTTAGTTGAAATTCCATATATTCTGGTTTTTGTCTTAAAAATTAAGGAAGCAAGATAGATTAAGTAGGCTAATAAATAAGGCTAGGATGTTTATATTTAAGTAGAATGGAGATCCGCTATAACCATAAAGATGTGAGAAGTTTCATTTGAATAACTATAAAACTATAGCGATAGCGTATTCCAAAGGGCCAGTTCAGAGCTCGTCTACTAGGTGCAGTGTAATTCTCTCGCCCAAAATATTTAACTTAGACACGTCAAACTTTTATTAAGATTACTTACCTGTGTGCTGAATGCACAATTAAATTTAAAGCTTCATCGGCTATCAGCAAAAGAAGCTATGATTTATTCAATAACTTAATGTGGTGCATTACTAGCCCAGCGGCTAGTCGGGAGAGCCGATTTGATCAGGCGTTCCCTTAACCGTCCGCACCGCGGCTTTATATGTAAGAACGCTGCGCGAGGAAGCAAGGCCCCAGTTCTCTCCAGACGCTGAATAGCACGGCATCTGTGTCGGGAGTCGCGTCGCGTCGGTATCATTGCTACAAGCAGCCTCGGATGCCGTATTAAGTTACTCGGGATACGTGTAACCATGAATCACTTTCGAGTGAAGTGTTAATTCTGGCTTGACTTTAATTATCGATCTTCAGTTTGCGTATTGTCGTATTTTCACGTGCCGCCGCGGGACAAACATTCTACCATTATTTAGCGTGGCGTTTGATGAACCTAATCATCAAATTATGGCGAGCATTCATTTAAACATTCAATTTGAACATTTATAGTTGCATCAGCGCATTAGACTCTGAACTGCTCTGTTAGTTAGATTGCGTGGATTCTTTTGTTTTCATCTGTGACTTTCAGAATACAGAACTTTTTTTTCACGACCGTTTTTAATTAGAAATCCCAGACAATCTCCTAATTCCTCAGAGCTATAAGCTGTAACTATAAGTGTATTCTCAGATGAAGTGGGCACTAGGAATTCTAATTACAGGCTTCACGTTTTGCTAATCACTTTCTGGTTGCCAATATTGTAGTTAGAGAGCCAGTGTTGAGAACGGCGAAAGACAGCATAAATAACATTCTAAATAATAGGAACTGGTTTAACATTCTACAAACCTAACTTTTATATAAACAACATAAAATTGATAAAATTCTATCCGCCGCCCCACAACAGGGCGTCTTATTCGGAGCTGTCTTTGAAGTAACCGTTCTGTAACAGTTCGTTGTGTCACTGTGGTGCCGACTGCTGCTCAGTTTCCCACTGCAGATGCAGTGTAATGCGCCGGAGTCATACGCCGAATACGATAGGCTAACGTCTAGGCAGTGCCAAGTTGCGGTCCGGAGCCCGGTCTTCTTCCGATAGTTCACCGCTGCCAACAAGCCTCTACAGTGGCTACACTCCTGCCAAGTTTTTCCGCAGTATCACACAAGGAACATCCAGCTGCTCGTAACCCTATTACAAGACCTTGTCAAACTCAGTGAGCTGTTGATAATGTCTTTGTCGCCTTTTAGGAGTTCTTGGCTAACATCAACTCACTACGGCTAATCTCAAAGGTGACTCAGGATTACGACCGTTAGAGCTTGTGCTTAAAGAAAACCCGACCTGTTCCTCATATTGGCGCTCTTAGCACCATTCTTACGTGACGAGTTTGAAACGCCACTCTTACGCGACTGGTGCCAAACTGACGTCATCTGTCAACTATCTCTTATGTCGCATAACTTCTTCACGTTGCTGCGCCATGTCATTGATTGCGCGGCCCCCTCCCGCCGGAGGGTGGAGCCCTCCCTCGGACATGGATGTGTGTGTCGTTCTTAGCATAAGTTAGTTTAAGTAGTGTGTAAGTCTAGGGACCGGTAACCTCAGCAGTTTGGTCCTTAGGAATTCACACACATTTGAACATTTTGATGCTCCGATATAATTGCCCTGATATTAATTTGCGAGATGTATGTGGCATTACACTTATCGACTTAGAAACAGCGTTCGACAATGTAAAATGGTACAGAATCTTCGAATCTTTGATGAAAATAGGAGTAAGCTACAGGGAAAGACGTAATATATAAAAAGTACGAGAATGGAGGAAACAATACGAAGGAAGTGCTCGGATTAAAAAGGGTATAAGACAGGGATGTAGTCTTTCGCCCCTACTGTTTATCCTATACATCCAGGAAAGCAATAACGTAAATCGAAGAAGACTTCAAGAGTGGGACTAAAATTCCGAGTGAAGGATATCAGTGGTATGATATGCTGCTGACATTGAAAATGAAAGTGAAGAAGAGTTGCAGAGCGTGTTGAATGGAATGAACAGTCTAACGGGTAGAGCATATGGATTGAGAGAAACCCGAGGCAAGGCGAAGGTAATGGAGAGTAGCTGAAGTGAGAAAAACCGACAAACTTAACGTCAAAACTTGGGACCTCGAAGTAGAAGAAATTAAGGCTTGCAAGCTAAATAAGGCATGACGGACCAAGCAAGGAGCGCATGAAAAGCACATCACCATGGGCAAAGAGGACATTTCAGGTAGAGAGAAGTCTGTTAGTATCACACATTGGCCTTAATAAATTTCGGATAATATCCGTTTGGAGCAAAGCACCGTATGGTACTGAAACATGGACTGTGGGAAAACTAGAACAGAAGAGAACCGAATCATTTGGGGTGCTGTGCGACAAAAGAATGTTGAAAATTAGGTGAACTGATAAGATACGGAATGTGGAGGAAGGAAATGACGTACAGTAAAGAAAACAAGGACGAGAAGATGCGACAATAATGTTGATGTAATGGGGAGTTTGGTGGCCAGCGTATGTGCTTAAACTGAGAAGAGTGTTCAAATGGTTCAAATGGCTCTGAGCACTATGGGACTCAACTGCTGTGGTCATCAGTCCCCTAGAACTTAGAACTACTTAAACCTAACTAACCTAAGGACATCACACACATCCATGCCCGAGGCAGGATTCGAACATGCGACCGCAGCAGTCGCACGGTTCCGGACTGCGCGCCTAGAACCGCGAGACCACCGCGGCCGGCAGAAGAGTGTTCCTAGAGGCACTGTGTAGCAATTATGGACGTATGGAATGTCGCATTGTCCTGCTGGACTTGCCCAAGACCGTCGGAATGCACAACGGACATGACCGGATGCGGGTGATCAAACAGGATGCTTACGCACACCGGATTCCGGATATTCACAAAACACTCGTGAAGTAGTCTTACGGGAAAATCCCCACTTCATCGCTACCTTGTGCGCCGACGATAACACCTCGTTCAAACTCACATAAATCTTCGTAACCTGCCAATGTAGCAGCAGTAACCGATCTACAACTGCGCCAGACACTTTGAAACATTTACGTGAAGTGTAACGTTTGTGTCTGATGTAAGGTGTGATGTTTATGCCTAACAGAGTACAGTTGTATCAGGTGGTGCGCTCACTGCGTATCTAATTACGTGTATCTGTATATTTACCTGAACTTGTTTTAAACAATCTGTCTGCTAGCAAGAAAGCAATACCAGTAAACCCAAACTAGTTGAAACCTGTACAAAATAATGACAAATTAGATGTAAGTACATTCAGATCTAGATCTTACTACGGCGCTGTAAGTCTGAATAAGTAAAAACGTTGCTCCTGTGTGAAAATCCATAAACTGTGTGAAATAAATTTCTTACCTCGTACTGAAGTCGCCTTGGATAGCGCGTTGTTTTGCTCTCAGCACTACTACACTAACTACAGTTGCAAAAGCCAAAATGCAAGAGTTTTGGCTAAAACATATTTAGGATTTATTTAAATAAAACTATTTGGGATTGGGAGGCGGAACATGATGCCTTACTTGAAAATCTTACTATGCTGAAACTGACTTGAAATTGATAAGCCATATCATAAAAATTACAGTTATGCAAAGAAATTATCTTCACATAAAACACACTAAACACTTGGGGTTACATACGAAGCTGATCTCGATCAAATTCGTTCCCAGCAAAAGCGCATAAATACATGAATACTGATTACCTTATTGCGTTATTGTAGATCGGTGTAACAACATGTAGAAACGTTCTTCACCAAATTTACATAATAATATTTGTAGCATTTTCTTAATTAATTTTACTTCGAATCTAAATTATTTCATAAATAATTACAACACAATACTGAAATTATTACACTGAATATTTAATACTAAGCGGCTGTCGTGTCCGGAGCACCGCAACAGACACTGCCAGCCCCTGCTATTACCTGGACTGCGTGACCTCAACGTAAGCTCTTTGTTCCACATACTCTGCCTCAGCGATAGCTGCCTTGCAGCGTTCTTTCACACGTACCTGCTCGTAATCGATATATCGTGTATGCTCTTGGATAATAAGTTAAAATTCACAATTTTCATTATATGTACCTATTTCAACTTGTTGTCTTATATACGCGTTGAATTGCTGTAATAATAATTATAAAAGGTGGCAATTTTTATTTACGCACTGTCTTTTAAATAGATATGATGGTATCTGATACTCAAGTACTAATGCAAAGAAACGTAATGATGCTAAAATGCTTTAAATTCTTCCTATGATTTAATCTTCAAAATTTAATAATTCTGTTCCTGTTAATATTTAATTAATTAACTTACATCGTTCAGATTTCTTAACGCTGACGGCGTTAAAATTTAAAGTTGTTCAGTCTCTGTTTTGTTTTCTTTCAATTGTTGCGAGCCAGCGATGGTGCAATGCTGTTCGCTTTCAAGTCTACACATTTATAAAAATCAGGTCCAGGAAACCCTTTTGTGATCACGGTTGCGACCCAGACGGTATTCACGTAATTGTACTGATTAAGAGCTATCGCTTCCGAAAGATGCAGGTTCGATTAAAGCTGTGTGCACTTTTGCGCGTATAATGAAAATATTCCTAACACGTCGCGTAACAAAAAGTAACATGCGAATCACAACCGTGGTCAAACGAAGTAAATATATGATGACATGAATGTTCTTCGCTGTTATTCAGGACTGGTTTAGATTAAATATCGCAATTTTCAGTCGTTAGCAATCACAAGACGATACACTTCAGAGATATTTGTTTTGAATAACTTGTATTTACCTTTTCTTATACAATATGGTGATTTTCCGCAAGGTTTATCTCTGGCTCTCCTTTTTATACCCTTTATACATTCACATTATATACATCGATTAAGAAACTTTTCTTTTTTTTACCGACCATTACGAGAACAAAATCTGCCCAGACAAAATGTCTTACATAGAATCAGTTCTCACTTAACAATCATACGTAGTTTCGTAGTACAAACAATGCTAGTTTATTCCGTGCACTAGAAGGTCTTTGATTCACTGAGCACAAAAATTAATAAAATTATAATTACATTTTTAATGTCGTCAATTCATCTTTATATCATGAAAATAAGGTTTGACATCGTCTTAATATTATTTTTCATCCTTGTAGCACTATAGCGTGGCCGGCGGCAGCGCCGTATTCTGCCTGTTTACATATCTCTGTGTTTGAATAAGTGTGCCTATACCAATTTCTTTGGAACTTCGGTGTAAATATGGGCATTCATATATATTATTCGTGAAAGCGGAAGTGGTCCTTTTCAGTACATTGTTAACAAATACAGACTAGCGAATCTGGTCTTTTTGTTTCAAGTTTAGTGTATAATTATGAAAAAGTTATAAGTAATTGGTCGTACTCAATGAACCGCATATGCAAAGAAGTAAAAAGTCCTTATTTGCAGAACGATTTGAAATTCAACCTGAACAGGTAAATGCAATGAAATGCAACTCTGTGCTGATTGAAGAACGGTGGAAGTGGAATGAAGAAATATTGAATAACCGATCATGAACGAAAGTGGATGAACGAGATCGATAAAGGGACGAGGAAGGAGCGACCAAGATCAGAACTGATGTGAGCGGTGAACGACTGATCCTCAGAACTCTGTTCTTAGGTCCTTCCGTTCAGTTTAGCGAACCGTTATTTAATAATAAGTTTATTGCAGCCAAATAGCCATACAAATTCAATGTACAGTGATAATAATAAGATAAATTAGAAATTTCACATATTGTGATTTGCATAGTCACTTATTGCTCGTGTCCTTTTGGTACAGAGCTCTATATGGTAACGTTTGCAAATTTGGTGACACAGTTTACACTCACACGTTTCGTTTGGTTCACGATATGACGTGTTGCAAATGAGGTGCTGGAAACCATGGACTGCCGATATGGTGATTACGTGTCTCATTTCGAAGTTTTCCTTTGTCCACGTTCGGTCAATCATGGCACCTGTGCTGCAAAATTCTGGAGGTATCTCTTCCCTTTTTTTCTTCAATGTTTTAAGTAGACTTTCCAAGGCGTTGCTATTGGGTAGCATCAGGATTGTCCGAAGGTCTCCAGTGAGGTAGGGTTCCCGCGCCAGCAGGTATACAAGTCTCGATCATGTTGTTTTGGATACTCCTATTGCTTTCTTTATACAGGGTGTTACAGAAAGGTACGGCCAAACTTTCAGGAAACATTCCTCACACACAAATAAAGAAAAGATGTTATGTGGACATGTGTCCCGAAACGCTTAATTTCCGTGTTAGACCTCATTTTAGTTTGTTCTTCCACTTACGCTCAATGGAGCACGTTATCATGATTTCATACGAGATACTCTACCTGTGCTGCTAGAACATGTGCTTTTACAAGTACGACACAACATGTGGTTCATGCACGATGGAGTTCCTGCACATTTCAGTCGAGGTGTTCGTACGCTTCTCGACAACAGATTCGGTGACCGATGGATTGGTAGAGGCGGACCAATTCCATGGCCTCCACGCTCTTCTGACCTCAACCCTCTTGACTTTCATTTATAGGGACAGTTGAAAGCTCTTGTCTACGCAACCCCGGTACCAAATGTAGAGACTCTTCGTGCTCGTATTGTGGACGCCTGTGATAGAATACACCATTCTCGAGGGCAGCATCGGCGCATCAGGGATTCCATGCGACAGAGGGTGGATGCATATATCCTCGCTAACGGAGGACATGTTGAACATTTCCTTTAATAAAGTGTTTGATGTCACGCTGCTACGTTCTGTTGCTGTGTGTTTGCATTCCATGATTAATGTGATTTGAAGAGAAGTGATAAAATGACCTGTAACATGAAAAGTAAGCGTTTTCGGACACATGTCCACATAACATATTTTCTTTCTTTGTGTGCGAGGAATGTTTCCTGAAAGTTTGGCCGTACCTTTTTGTAACACCCTGTATAGGTCACTTTCACTCTTTCCAGTGTTGTTAGGTTGTTGACTGTAAGATGTGGTCCAATAATTTCTATGCCGTACGTCAGTATTGGGAAGATTTTGGCTCTGAATAGTGCCACTGCTGTCTCTGGGCTGAGGGATCTGATGTATTGTATTACATGTATTGCCACTATTGCTTGTATTGCTTTCTCTGTTACATGGTTTGTGAAACATTTTGCAGTTGTTTGTATTGTGACCCCTAGGTACCTGTAGTCCGGTACATTTTTCAGTTTTCTCTCTCGTATGAAGATCTCAGCTGATGCAGGTGTTTTCTCCATTTCTGAGTACCATCATTTCTGTTTTCGCCACATTTATTTCGAAGCCGTGCTCGACACACCAATCTTCCATATCGTTTATCGCTTCTTGTAACTTTGCAATATTCTTTGCACCTATTACAATATCGCTTCTCATATGCATATGAGACTACACCTTCGCTTTGGGGTATTCTTACAATTTCTTCTGTTGCAAGGATATATAACAGAGGACTCAGTGTCTTGCACTTGCAGGGTACTCCGCATAGCAACTAGACATGCTGAATCTATACGAACGGAGTAGATGGATAGATCGGATAATTATGAGGATGAGCTGTACCTAATTGAGTTTGTGAAAGAAGATATTTATGCCGCAGCTTGGGTAAAAGGAGTCGGTTGATAGGACACGTCCAGATGCATCAAGGAGTATCGGCTCCGATAGGGAGAGATTGTTTGATGTTCTTACTTCGTTCCATTGGATCCTCAACTTCGTGTTTCCTTTTGCAGCAGTTGGTAACGCGTCGCCCACGGTGGGGTAGTTATAGTGCCGAACCGCGATCTGTACGCAGCTTTAACTTGTCATATTCGGTCAGTCGCTTAATGTTGGTGACGGAAGAGTCTCGTGTATTCAGGGTAGACGTTCAACACTCTCTTGCAAGTCCACTCTCGAGAGCGTCGCCATTACAGGGGAACATCTGTATTTTAGGAGAGGTCTGCGCAGCGGGTATCAGTGGTCAAGTGCCGGGAGCCGCGCAGAACTCGTAGCTGGCGAGGCGGACGCAGCTGCGCAGATCGCTTTAGGTCGCGCCGGGGCAGCGCCTCCGCATTCCAGCGGCAGCGGCCGCGGCGGCTCACGGCCGGGCGTGATACGTCAAGGTCGTCCGCGCCTCTGGAGCCTCCAGCGCTCTCCCTGCTGGAAGGGGAGTCCGCCAGCGCCGGGCACCGCGCCATCGCCTACGGACGCTGGGACTGATCAGTAAACATGAGGCTTCTTCCCGTACGCGACTTGGGCGGAATGACGCAGTGCGTAAGATACTGAACCGTACCGGCGACTACGATCTCACATCTCTGTTCGCCGTATCCGTTTCAACTTCTCTTTCGTTTCCTCAAGTAGCTTCATCCTACATCCACACTCCGCAAGCCACCTGACGGTGTGCGGCGGAGGGTACCTTGAGTACCTCTATCGGTTCTCCCTTCCATTCCAGTCTCGTATTGTTCGTCGGAAGAAGGATTGTCGGCGTGCCTCTGTGTGGACTGTAATCTCTCTGATCTCATCCTCATAGTCTCTTCGCGAGAGATATTAGGAGGGAGCAATATACTGCTTGACTCCTCGGTGAAGGCATGTTCTCGAAACTTCAAAAAAAGCCCGTACCGAGCTACAGAGCGACTCTCTTGCAGAGTCTTCCACTGGAGTTTATCATCTCCGTAACGCTTTCGCGATTACTAAATGATCCTATAACGAAGCGCGCTGATCTCCGTTGGATCTTCTCTCTTCTATCAACCCTATCTGGAACGGATCCCACACCGTTGAACAGTAGACGAATAAGTGTACTGTAACCTACTTCGCCGGCCGGTGTGGCGGAGCGGTTCTAGGCGCTTCAGTCTGGAACCGCGCGACTGCTACGGTCGCAGGTTCGAATCCTGCCTCGGCCATGGATGTGTGTGATGTCCTTAGGTTAGTTGGGTTCAAGAAGTTCTAAGTTCTAGGGGACTGATGACCTCAGATGTTAAGTCCCATAGTGCTCACAGCTATTTGAACCATTTTGTAACCTACTTCCTTTGCTTTCGGACTGCATTTCCTTAGGATTCTTCCAAAGAATCTCAGTCTGGCATCTGATTTACCGACGGTTAATTTTATATGGTCATTCAAATGGTTCAAATAGCCCTGAGCACTATGGGACTTAACATCTGACGTCATCAGTCCCCTAGAAGCTTAGAACTAGTTAACCCTAACTAACTCAAGGACATCACACACATCCATGCCAGAGGCAGGATTCGAACCTGCGACCGTAGCGGTCGCGTGGTTCCACACTGAAGCGCCTAGAACCGCTCGGCCCCACCGGCCGGCTATATGGTAATTCCATTTTAAATCACTCCTAATGCCTACTCCCAGATAATTTGTGGAATAACTGCTTCCAGTTTCTGACCTGCTACATTATAGCTAAATGATGAAGGATCTTTCTTTCTATCGAGGTGGTTTGTCAAACAATATACGGAAATACCCTAAGGGCGTTTTATTGCAACCGAATTAGCACTCTGCACCCAGTGACAAGTATTTGTCTGGAGTATAACCTTGGATGCAAGTGCTGTGTGTTCAAAAACAGTTCAGACAAGAAGGGAATATAAACTTTTGAAAGGTGGCGCTACATGAGAACGTTGGTTCAGATGGGCTGAACGAGTAACTAATGAGGAGGTACTGAATCATATCGCGGAAAAACAAGTTGATGAAGTGTAAGGGAGGGAGAGGGTAAACATTGTAGAGGGAGACTACCAGACGAAGGCAGTAGACAGGTTCAAATTGGTGTGCCGTAGGTGTACAGAGAGGAAGATAATTGCCTAGGACAAAAAGAATACAGAGTGTATCAAACCAGTCTTGAGAGAGATACCAATAAAGCTCCGCGTTCTGGACCTATAAGTGTAATCAGGACTGACCGACAGCCACGTCATCCTCTACCAATGGCGTCATTGGATGTGGTATGGCGTGTTGTCGGCTTTCTTGTCTTTGGAGCCGCTGATTCTCTCTAGTAGCTCCTCAGATGGCATCACCAGTCTAAGTGCACCACGTTCCATTTCCCCCACCAACGCAACACCACTTGCAGGATACTCCGCATAGCAACTAGACACGCTGACTCCTGAGCTACGGAGGCAATATGTCCAAAATTGTGAGAAAAGTAAGAGTAAGCGATTTGGATAGACGGTAATACACAAAACGTATAAGAGCCAAGAGAGCAAGAGGGGACAATGAGTGGGAGGCAACAATGAAGTGCTCGGATTAAAAAGGATGCAAGACAAGGATATAGTCCTTCGCCGCTACTCTTCAGTCTATACATCGAAGAAGCAAATACGGAAACAAAAGAGTGGTTCAGGAGTGGAATTAAAATACAATGTGAAAGGGTATCGAGGATAAGACTCGCGGATGACATTGCTATCCTCACTGAAAGTGAAAAAGAATTATAGGATAAGCTGAATGAAATCAACAGGCTAATGAACACGGAATCTGGATTGAGAATAAATCGAAAAACGCAAAGGGAATGAGTAGTAACAGAAATAAGAATAGTGAGAAATTTAACTTCAGGAATGGCAATCGCGAAGTTTTTTTTGGTCATCAGTCAACTGACTGGTTTGATGCGGCCCGCCACGAATTCCTTTCCTGTGCTAACCTCTTCAACTCAGAGTAACACTTGCAACCGACGTCCTCAATTATTTGCTTGACGTATTCCAATCTCTGTCTTCCTCTACAGTTTTTGCCCTCTACGGCTCCCTCTAGTACCATGGAAGTCATTCCCTCATGTCTTAGCAGATGTCCTATCACCCTGTCCCTTCTCCTTATCAGTGTTTTCCACATAATATTTTCCTCTCCGATTCTGCGTAGAACCTCCTCATTCCTTACCTTATCAGTCCACCTAATTTTCAACATTCGTCCATAGCACCACATCTCGAATGCTTCGATTCTCTTCTGTTCCGGTTTTCCCACAGTCCATGTTTCACTACCATACAATGCTGTACTCCAGACGTACATCCTCAGAGATTTCTTTCTCAAATTAAGGCCGGTATTTGATATTAGTAGACTTCTCTTGCCCAGAAATGCCTTTTTTGCCATAGCGAGTCTGCTTTTGATGTCCTCCTTGCTCCGTCCGTCATTGGTTATTTTACTGCCTAGGTAGCAGAATTCCTTAACTTCATTGACTTCGTGACCATCAATCATGATGTTAAGTTTCTCGCTGTTCTCATTTCTACTACTTTTCATTACCTTCGTCTTTCTCCGATTTACTCTCAAACCATACTGTGTACTCATTAGACTGTTCATTCCGTTCAGCAGATCATTTAATTCTTCTTCGCTTTCACTCAGGATAGCGATGTCATCAGCGAATCGTATCATTGATATCCTTTCACCTAGTATTTTAATTCCACTCCTGAACCTTTCTTTTATTTCCATCATTGCTTCCTCGATGTACATATTGAAGAGTGGGGGCGAAAGGCTACAGCCTTGTCTTACACCCTTCTTAATACGAGCACTTCGTTCTTGATCGTCCACTCTTATTATTCCCTCTTGGTTGTTGTACATATTGTACGGGTATATGACCCGTCTCTCCCTATAGCTTACTCCCACTTTTTTCAGAATCTCGAACAGCTTGCACCGTTTTATATTGTCGAACGCTTTTTCCAGGTCAGCAAATCCTATGAAAGTGTCTTGATTTTTCTTTAGCCTTGCTTCCATTATTAGCCGTAACGTCAGAATTGCCTCTCTCGTCCCTTTATTTTTCCTGAAGCCAAACTGATCGTCACCTAGCGCATTCTCAATTTTCTTTTCCATTCTTCTGCATATTATTCTTGTAAGCAGCTTCGATGCATGAGCTGTTAAGCTGATTGTGCGATAATTCTCGCACTTGCCAGCTCTTGCCGTCTTCGGAATTGTGTGGATGATGCTTTTCCGAAAGTCAGATGGTATGTCACCAGACTCATATATTCTACACACCAACGTGAATAGTCGTTTTGTTGCCACTTCCCCCAATGATTTTAGAAATTTTGATGGAATGTTATCTATCCCTTCTGCCTTATTTGACCGTAAGTCGTCCAAAGCTCTTTTAAATTCCGATTCTAATACTGGATCGCCTATCTCTTCTAAATGGACTCCTGTTTCTTCTTCTATTACATCAGACAAATCTTCACCCTCATAGAGGCTTTCAATGTATTCATTCCACCTATCTGCTCTCTCCTCTGCATTTAACAGTGGAATTCCCGTTGCACTCTTAATGTTACCACCGTTGCTTTTAATGTCACCAAAGATTGTTTTGACTATCCTGTATGCTGAGTCTGTCCTTCCGACAATCATATCTTTCTCGATATCTTCACATTTTTCCTGCAGCCATTTCGTCTTAGCTTCCCTGCACTTCCTATTTATTTCATTCCTCAGCGACTTGTATTTCTCTATTCCTGATTTTCCCGGAACATGTTTGTACTTCCTCCTTTTATCAATAAACTGAAGTATTTCTTCTGTTACCCATGGTTTCTTCACAGCTACCTTCTTTGTACGTATGTTTTCCTTCCCAACTTCTGTAATGGCCCTTTTTAGAGATGTCCATTCCATTTTAACTGTACTGCATACTGCGCTATTCCTTATTACTGTATCTATAGCGTTAGAGAACTTCAAACGTATCTCGTCATTCCTTAGTACTACAGCATCCCACTTCTTTGCGTATTGATTCTTCCTGACTAATGTCAGGAACTTCAGCCTACTCTTCATCACTACTATATTGTGATCTGAGTCTATATCTGCTCCTTGGTACGCCTTACAGTCTAGTATCTGATTTCGGAATCTCTGTCTGACCATGATGTAATCTAATTGAAATCTTCCCGTATCTCCCGGCCTTTTCCAAGTATACCTCCTCCTCTTGTGATTCTTGAACAGGGTATTCGCTATTACTAGTTGAAACTTGTTACAGAACTCAATTAGTCTTTCTCCTCTTTCATTCCTTGTCCCAAGCCCATATTCTCCTGTAACCTTTTCTTCTACTCCTTCCCCTACAACTGCATTCCAGTCGCCCATGACTATTAGAATTTCGTCCCCCTTTACATACTGCATTACCCTTTCAATATCCTCATATACTTTCTCTATCTGTTCATCTTCAGCTTGCGACGTCGGCATGTATACCTGAACTATCGTTGTCGATGTTGGTCTGCTGTCGATTCTGATTAGAACAACCCGGTCACTGAACTGTTCACAGTAACACACCCTCTGCCCTACCTTCCTATTCATAACGAATCCTACACCTGTTATACCATTTTCTACTGCTGTCTATATTACCCGATACTCATCTGACCAGAAATCCTTGTCTTCCTTCCACTTCACTTCACTGACCCCTATTATATCTAGATTGAGCCTTTGCATTTCCCTTTTCAGATTTTCTAGTTTCCCTACAACGTTCAAGCTTCTGACATTCCACGCCCCGACTCGTAGAACGTTATCCTTTCGTTGATTATTCAATCTTTTTCTCATGGTAACCTCCCCCTTGGCAGTCCCCTCCCGGAGAGCCGAATGGGGGACTATTCCGGAATCTTTTGCCAATGGAGAGATCATCATGATACTTCTTCAATTACAGGCCACTTGTCCTGTGGATACACGTTACGAAGTAGATGAAGTTAAAGAACTGTGCTACCTAGGCAGCAAAATAACCTGTGGATATCACAAGCACACTAGCACTGGCAAAAAGGGCATTCCTACCTAGGAGAGGTCTAGTAGTATCAAATATTGGTCTTTGTTTGAAGAATAAATTTCTGAGAATGTACTTTTGGAGCACAGCGTTGCATGGTAGAGAAACACACCGTGGGAGAAACGAGGAAAGGAGAGAATCGAAGCATTTTACATGTGGTGTTACAGAAGAATGTTGAAAATTAGGTGGACTGATAAGTTAAGGAATGAGGAGGTTCTCCTCAGAATCGTCGAGGAAAGGAATATAAGGAAAACGTTGACAAGAAGAAGAGACAGGATGGTACAACTGTTACGACTTCAGGGAATATCTTCCATGGTCGGAGAGACTGGGGGAATTTGCCGCTGTAGATAAAATGACGCCAAATGTCTTTAACTGTGAGAGCTAGTCTTATCTGATCGTTATCTGATAGGTGCCGCCACATCGTGCTCCCTCTGTAAATAAGCACACAGGTGGCGCGAACCGTTACTTGCCAGATGTCGGCGCAAGAATCAAGAGTATGTTTTGTATTTGTTTCTTCTAATATTTGATCTCTTGTTTCTAACAGGCAATCCACTTCCTTTTATGTTAATAAAAGTTTTTGTTGCTATGCCTATCTCAGTATATGAACACTCACTGCTGTATATTATTTCTCTTAAGAAACGCGCGAGTGTTGAACTATAGTTTTATATATAAGCCGTGCTTGTTTGGGTAATTTGACGCACTGAGACTGAGTGCGTAATGTTACCCCACTTCAGTTTCATACCAATGACTCCTATCTGAAGAAGCGTTAGTCGTTTTGAAGATATGCAAGAGACCACTTACTGAGTATTCTTATAATCGAGTATTCTTTCTGATGTCTGTCACTACTTTATAACAAAACTATTAATATTGTAATGTATCTATCCCAAACTTAATTAAGCTGATATTTTCGCTATTTTCTTTTTGCTTGTTCACTGTTTATTTAACAAATTTTGTTCAATAAACATTATTCAATACATTTATTTTGCATAAGATGTGTGGAATTGGCCGGCCGCGGTGGCCGAGCGGTTCTAGGCGCTTCAGTCCGGAACCGCGCGACTGCTACGGTCGCAGGTTCGAATCCTGCCTCGGGCATGGATGTGTGTGATGTCCTTAGGTTAGTTAGGTTTAAGTAGTTCTAAGTTCTAGGGGACTGATGACCTCAGATGTTAAGTCCCATAGTGCTCAGAGCCATTTGAACCATGTGTGGAATTATATACTTGACACGCCTACAAGCTGCTGCGATTTTTCCTGCGAGGGTATAGTAAATAAAGGGCCAGTTAAGGCCGAAGGTACATAAGCGGTTGCTTGTGTCGAAAAGTTGAGAAGACCGCCAAAGACACCCAGATGCAAAATTTGTATACAGTATGTATAATAATTAGTAGCGACAACAGACAAGGATGAAAGTATGCGGTAATAGAAGCAAAAATATTCCATAAAGACTGGTTTGGCAAATGACTGAATTTGTGGTTGCAAGCCACCATTGTGGACTTAATCATAAAGTTTGCATTTAAAATACAATGTGAACATTAATAGAACCGACAAACTGCCGGGACGAATTCCCGCTGGAAATGGACGAACGAAGGTCATACGAACATGTCCGGCAACGCATCGTTGCCACAGGAGATGGTGCTGGCGAATGGAAGTTCCTCTGGCCACGTGCCCTGTGCTCCTTGTGTGTTGCAGGCTGTGTGATTGACGCAGAGTACTGTAAGCAGCAGGAAGGTCCGGTATTCACGTCGGGAACAAGCCGAGATGGTGTTCGTGTACGACCAAGCAGATGGAAACGGTCGAGAGGCAGCACGGCTGCACTGAAACAAGTACCCTCAAACACACCTATCACATCACTCAACATTTCGAGCCCTTTTTGGGTGTTTGTGTGATCATGGGTCCTTTTCAGACAGACGAACCTGCAGGAAGGTGGCGGCGGGACCGAGCGTATCACATTCAAATGTGTGAAATCTTATGGGACTTAACTGCTAAGGTCATCAGTCCCTAAGCTTACACACTACTTAACCTAAATTATCCGAAGGACGAACACACACCCATGCCCGAGGGAGGACTCGAACCTCCGCCGGGATCAGCCGCACAGTCCATGACTTCAGCGCCCAAGACCGCTCGGCTAATCCCGCGCGTATCTACCACGCGTCACTTACCGTGGCAACGAGGCATTTCCGGAGCCATGTTTATTGATCCTTTTTCCTCCTTTTCCCGTCAGAAATCCGTCCCTCCACTTTGTCGGTTTTATTAACGTTCGCCCTGTATATTTGCAGTATCCAGGAAAACATTCATGCCGAAGTCAGTGGCGACTCGTAACTATGCATTTGCAGTTACCTTACAAAAGGTTCGTGGCCCACCCATGTCCACTGGAACGTTTTTTCTTCTGTTATCGTATACTTTGACTAATATCGGTTTTAGCTGTTAATTGAGACCCATTCTGTATAGACAATAAAAAATCTACAATGTTTACAGATATATAAGCAATAATTCTGGAATGCATCATGGTGAGGAAGTGGTTCTGGCTGATACAGCTACTCACCAGCTGGTGATAACTAGCACTGAGTTGATTAGCTGTGCTGTAAAACATCCCCCACACAAGAACATTTCAGCCAGCTGCCTGAACTGTCAACATTCACCACACTTATACTCCGTAAGACACCTTACGGTGTGTGGTGGAAGGCACTTCACTAACTTACTGTCGCTTCTCCCGTTCCTAGTTCAGTCGCGGATGGTACACGGAATGAGCGGCTGTTGTGTGACTCCGTCTCATTTTAGCTTCGTGATCTTTTCGCTAGATATATGCGGGAAGAAACAAAATGTTGGTTCACTCATCTGAGAACATACGTTCCCGGAACAGCAAACCACACAATGACGCACAATACGTACCTAGTAGCGTCAGCCATTGGAATTGGATGATCGTTTCCCGCTTCGTAAATGGACCTGTGGCGAAACCGCTACTCGTCTTTGTATTGTCTCTATTTCTTTATTACTCCGACGTAAGAGTTCGACTGAGGAGCAATAATCAACTATTGGACTTTTTAAACTAAGACGAGCGGCAGGAGTGTTATTTTAACAGATGCTGCCTTACTTCTCTTCCTTCCAAAAATCTAACTGTATACTTTACTCTGCTGGTAATTTTGGATACGGGCAGTGAAAGGTTCAATTAATAACAGTTAATGGCGGATCACAACTGTACGATTTATTACCTGTATTATTATTCGTTTCAAACCAGTTTAACTGCACTGAGTTTCAGCACTGTCCCGTATGCCATAGCACCACATTAACTGCTTGCCCCTGAAACTTTACGATCGTTTGGATCCGGCAAGAATAATAAGACTCAAGCCATTAACTCCGCACTCGCGCGTCTCAGCAGAGCGTAGCGGAACAACGTCGCGCGATTAACTACTGCAATTGCCCACTAGCTACCACAGTGCTACACCAAGGAGTTATTGGCGAAACATCGCCTGTACGATTTATTAACGATTTGCTGCACTGTAGCACGTCTTTCAGCTGTTGTAATCTGCCTTACTCGGTGACTGTTCACTCTTGAGACGGCAGCTTTCCCGGAAACTAGGTACTCAGTCTACATCCTTGGCACGGTAGTGAAAAGCCTATTGGCTGTAGGGCTTTGGAGGCCACCGAGCAAACAGCCAGATGAAGTTCCGACGACATGTTTACTGTATTATCACGGCACTTCGTCGTCGGTGGCATTAGAGAATAAAATCTTTATGCGATTATTCCTCTCTATAACACCTGATAAGTAATGTATTCAAAACAACGCTTAGCAATGACCCCTTGTCTTTTGTCCAGAAAACTAAAGTACGACTGAAAGGTATTTTTACAATTAAGGGCTATCTTTACAATTAATCTGAATATGGGGGGGGGGGGGGGGGGGGTAAAGTATGGCCTCAGTACAACTGTCGCCAAAACAGAATGCAGTAGGACGTGTCGTACATCAGAGCTGGATGAAGCATGGAGTGGAATGGCAGTAAGAGCGTAAACAAAAATTCTGGAAAAAAGAAATATTTATCAGATCGGTAAATTTAATTGCACACATGAATATATATAGTGAGTAATATGTTGGTTGCTGTTGCCTGCAATCTATTACGTCGCATGTTAATTGAACCTAGAACTTTTCTTCGGAGTCCCCTGCAAGGTCTATGATCTATGGAAGAGGAATGATCAAACGATGGTTATATCACGAACACTTACATTCACACGCACCTTAGAGACTAACAGGAAGGAAAAGAACTAAAATCCTTCACCACAGCACACTTGCGTGGCAAGTGGGGCTGTTCCCTTGATTTTAACATGCTGGATAAATTAATAAAATTTCTATTAAAGTCAATTGCTATAAAAATGAAATTACAATTAATTCAAATATTCTGCACGGTAAGGTCACTGTGACCTTGGCACTGTAGACTTTCTCACTAGGTCACGACCACGTGGTCCTCACAAACAAAAGCGTGCACAAATAAAGTTATCAAGTGAGACGAATTGCACAAAATTTAGTCACAAAATCACGGAAATCATACGCAATATAGATGCCCGCTCGAAAAGGATACAAAATGAACCGAATCACAATAAACTCAACACGACTCCACCTGTTTGATTAACAGTTCAATCGAACAATGGCCTACACCGTCCCTGGATTTTAACGCGTTTAACACTCGCGAATTAGCAAGTAAAATTTGTCGCACACGATAATGAACTATGAACGATGAAAGGAATCATTTACTTTGACTAGCCTTGAAAAACGTACATAAAACACAACATTAACTTCTCATCGAAGAGGCACATTTACCGCCAGTAGGTCTCAACCATCTCGCGTACTACGGAATACTCCAAGAGTATTGGCTCTCCAACCAACGTAAGTGGTCTGAGGAACTCTTATTGTGGTCCCAACCTATACAAAAGGTTCGTCCAAGGCAAACAGAAACCTCTTTGCCGGCCGTGGTGGCCGAGCGGTTCTAGGCGCTTCAGTCCGGAACCGCACGACTGCTACGCTCGCAGGTTCGAATCCTGCCTCGGGCATGGATGTGTGTCATGTCCTTAGTTAGGTTTAAGAAGTTCTAAGTTCTAGGCGACTGATAACCTCAAATGTTAAGTCCCACAGTGCTCAGAGCCATTTGAACCATTTTTGAACCAGAAACCTCTTTGCTACCTGGTACGTGTTTCCGACAGTTGGCTGTTCTGACACAGTGGCAGACTACTACTCTACCCACGGATCTACTCACTAAAATAGATCCACACTCTCATTCATATATTCAACTGATCGGACAAGAAGAGGAAAGAATAGATTCATTGAAATATGGCACTTAAATGTATCAGTCATGCGTCTCTGGGGTTCCCCCCTTTACATCTAGGGTAAGAGTCCATTTGGACAACAAATGAGGTGCCAGAGGCAAAGAAATAAAGCTGTGTGGTACGGAAAAATCATGAAAAGGCTCATGCAGAGACTATTCAGCACTGTGCAGTGGCTTTGGAGTCGAAGGTGGCCGTTTAGAATCGGCGTAATAGGAGATTAATCACTCATATATGGCCAACATGGGCAGGGGAGGTGGTGTTTCTTTAGAGCCACTACAACGCCGCTCCTTACCTGGTTTGTATTCCAAACCTCAGCACCGCATCTCGTCTAGCGAGAGCATGCGGCACTGTTGACAGCGATGCTTGCACCCGACGGTGACGTAACGTTCGGCGATCGCCTTCACACGACGCGTGGTTGTGTGCTGGCACAGGATCGCACTCTCTCCCTTTCATCGATAACAACACAAACAAAACACTGTACCGTCATCACGTCATCCACACGACACGGACACACTCCTGACTCTTCATAACGGTTGAGAGGAAGACAACGGCAAACCACCTCCACTAGGACCCTGCGCAGCTAGGAAGTGCCAACGACCCGCTTCTGGACTCCACGCCCGGTTCCTGAGTACGGGACTACTTTGATTTGCAATGACTTCGTTCTACGATGCTTTTCCTTGACAGACACGAAGAAATGAAATAACATAATGTAGTAAAGGCTAATTACAAAAAGGAGAAACAAAATATTAATGATACTAACATAAGCTGCTTTTATTGAATAATGCTTTATTGACCACTGATTCCAATAGGAAGTGCCACTTTCAAGTCAAAGTCAAAATACGTAATAATAAAAACATATTGGTAAGTTAGGATAACAAATAAAATATCGCATACCAAATTAACAGATGTGGACTTTTACAATGCCTTCGAAATGGTACTTGCTCCCGAAACTAGTCGACAATTATTCGCTAAAAGTAGATGAAGGTGATAAATTTCTTCGAGTATGTTACATCTGTGGAGCCCGTTTTAAAAAAGTGTTTAAGAAGGTAAAGACGGCAACCACGAAAAGTGAATAGTTCCTTTTATTAAGAGCGAATAGCGCTGTCACGGGTTAGAACATTTATTTATTTATTTATTTTATTTACACGTCAAGTTCCGTGGAATCAAATTAAGGAGCAAATCTCCAAGGTCATGGAACGTGTCAGTACATGAAATTAGAACATTAAAATAATAACAGACAAAAATAAATGTTTATCAACCCGAAAAAAGGCAGTCCATAACTTTAAGTGAACACAATCAACAATACAATAAGAATCAGCTTAATTTTTCAAGGAACTCCTCGAAATAATAGGAGTGACCCATGAGGAAACTCTTCAGTTTCGATTTGAAAGCACGTGGATTACTGCTAAGATTTTTGAATTAGAGTGGTAGCTTATTGAAAATGGATGCAGTAGTACACTGCACACCTTTCTGCACAAGAGTTAAGGAAGTCCGATCCAAATGCAGGTTTGATTTCTGCCGAGTATTAACCTAGTGAAAGCTGCTTATTGTTGGGAATAAGCTAATAGTGTTAACAAGAAATGTCAGGAAGGAATATATATAGATATTCAGAGGCCAATGTCAAAATACCCAGACTCGTGAACAGTGTTATCGTCACAGAGTTGTTGACGTTAAAAATTACACTTGCCTTACGCTGTATATATGATGCTGGCTGTTTCTCGTTGAACAGCATCAACCAAATGTGCTTTTAATCCTGAAAAGCCGTCCGGTAATGAGTGGTCGTAACCGCTAACGACGCGATTTGTTCTTAATAAATAGCACTTTTCACAACGACTGGCTGTTGTTGTTACGCTTTGCAAAAATTAATTCGTGTTTTCGCACGGTAATGCTTTCACCACATCAGTGTTCGACGAAGTATACTAGTACGGAAAATTCGAGAGGTACAAAAGCTGTTGGAGACACACACATATTATACGACGCCGTTTTTCGCGCACTTGGATGGGCAACAAAACAATTCTGAGCTCTGAATGCCGCAGTTTCTCCGAATCTTCTTATAGGATTTTAGACACTGAAACGCCATTCAATTCGTCCCTTTCAGATCTCCGATGCGAGCAACAGAGAGTACCCTTGCTCCATCTGAAAAAAAAAACCCTCTATGAACTCTATAGTCAATACTGCTACCGCCCTGTGGGTTGTTTCCCTTGGTGTAGACATAATTAGGATCCTGGAAATACTTCAGGGTGATAGCTTAGACGACTCATCCAGTATGTGCCGATGGGGGAGGGGGGAGATGGGGGAGAAAGAGAGAGAGAGAGAGAGAGAGAGAGAGAGAGAGAGAGAGAGAGAGATGCAGGGAGGCGCCCTAAATCCCTAAATATACAGAAATGTCCCAGCGACGCCGACAGAATGAGAATCTCATCAGAATGTGTTTTCCACTCTGTCGGTGAATGCGCCTTTGGGAGAGCTTTCCTGTGCTGGAATGCGGCAGGGAATGTCGCCTCCGAACGTGTAACGATTCCGGCTCTTGAAAGACGCATAAAACCGTATAGCTGTTGCTCGAAATATTCACAAATTCCGGGCGTCTCTCTGTTTCGGACCTGCGTCATCTCTAAAATTACTCCGCGAATAAACGCATTTATTGTACAGTTTGTAATGGATCTTCAGCCCACCGTTGGAAAGGCAATAAACGAGGTGGTATGTTTCGTGTCACTGCTTCTGAATTCTACATTACGCCGTCTGACATCGCTACCAACGTCATTTCTTCATGAAACTCGTAAAGATTTAACATAAGCGACCATGAGGTCATCATTTCTGTTATTAACGTTACATTGTGGATACGCGTTGGTTCAGAATAATGAGAAAACAACTTAAGCGGCATCTAAGAAAGTATTGAGCGTTTGGGTCATCCTATTTTTATTGTACACCGTTCTCATTTTTTGAGAACGAGAGAGATGTCAATAAGAAACTCCTAGGTAAAAATTTTAATTTTTTGTTAGTAGAATGTTCAGCCAGATCGTTCAAAATCACCTTCATCAAAGTGGTTACTTATCTATGAAGGACGCGATCATTAGTTTGAAGCTTTCCATATTCTATTTGTGTTGTGTTGGCAGAAGAGCCAACACCGTGTTACTAGAGGAGGCCGAAATGCATGCGTTTTAGCTCACGCAGGCTGGCGTGAGGAGGTAAGAACTATACTGACGTGAGGTCTGGAACATGACAAGGAATTAGAATTCAGAAAGCGGACGTAATTAGTTTGATACTTAACTTTAATCCATTGATGATGAACGTCGCTCTTGAAGGTACATGATTAACAATATCAATAGTAACTGAATATGGCGCCTTGCTAGGTCGTAGCAAGTGACGTAGCTGAAGGCTATGCTGAACTGTTGTCTAGGCAAATGAGAGCGTATGTGGACAGTGAATCTTCGCTAGCAAAGTCGGCTGTACAACTGGGGCGAGTGCTAGGGAGTGTCGCTAGACTAGACTTGCCGTGTGGTGGCGCTCGGTCTGCAATTCACTGATTGTGGCGACACGCGGGGTCGACGTATACTAACGGACCGCGACCGATTTAAAGGCTACCACCTAGCATGTGTGGTGTAAATCCCTCCAAATCCTGGAACGCCATGCTCTCCGCCTCGCCTATCGCATCCGTCTCCCCTCCCCCACACGAATCCTGTATGATCTCATCCCCTTCCCCCACCTCCTCCTTTTCCTTGAAAGGATACGGATCCTGTACACCTCCCGTAAACTTGATCCTCCTCACCCGCTCGTCTCCCCGCTCCTCTCCCACCCCCGCCCGCTGCCACGCCTGTATTCCCACGTCCCGCCCGGTCTCCATGTCTCCACCCTCCTTACCCTCTCCCAAGGTGGCTTCTGCCAGCTCCCTCTCCCTGATGATGCCCTCCTCCCCTCCATCTACCCTTCCTACCAACTTTGATCCTCCCACCCTCCTCCTGTACTTACTCCTCTGGGCACCCTCCCTCCCTTCTCTCCCTTTTCCCTCCCTCCTCCTTTTCTCCCCCCTCGTCCCCCGGGCCTCCCCTCCCATGTCCCTATCCTCCTGTCCCCATCTCCTAAGCCGTGGCATCCTCTTTTCCTCCCCTCTCCCCCTCCTCACCCCTGTTCCCCTCTTGGCAGGTCCCCGGACTCGCACACGCCATCAGTGTATCGTGTGTGCCGTCATGTTTAGTGTTCAGTTTCGCCGTCACGCTCCATTGTTCACCAGTGCCATCGTCTTCTTCAGTGTTTGTGCGTCGGGTCTCCAGTTCGTAGTGTGGATTGTCATCAAGTGTGAACGGCTTCTTGTGCTTTTATGTTCTTGTGTCTCCTGTTTTTTCCCGCCGTTTTTCTAAGTGATGTCTCTTCTCTGTTTATCTCATTGTACTCTCTTCGGCTGAAGAGCGGCGTATTGTGCTGCTGCCAGCCTACCTGGTTGTTCAGGTGTCAAAATAACAATAAAGTAAAAAAAAAAAAAAAAAAAAAAAAAAAAAAAAAAAACATGTGTCGTGTCTGGCGGTGACACCACAGTTTGTGTGTTCGCGCCTCGGTGTATCGCTACGGATGGTGGGTAGTGGTGGGTATATCGCAATTATGGACGGCTATAGAGGCAGCAATTCCCAATATGTCTGCAGGCGACTTCAAACGACCTGTTGAGTCCATGACAAGTCGAGTTGCCACACTACGCCGGGTAAAGGGAGGACCGAAATGATATTAGGGGGTACCCGACGACTTTTGTCACCTCAGTGTGTAACACAGAAAAAAGCGAAGAAAGAGAAACTAGTCAGGAGAGCAAGCAAGACTCACAAATAGGCCACGGAGCTGTTCCGACTGGCCGACTGCTTCCTGCTAGACAGCACGCGAAGCGATCTATGAAGGTGCGACACGTCGTCAGCATGTCGCCAAGCCTCCAGCCGTTACTGGCAGTGGATGAATCCTGGTGACGGCGCTATTTCTTTTTTTAAAGCAGCTCCTAATTTGGCATCACAAGGGCTGAATGGGCCACCACAACCTCTGGAAAAATGTCCGAGTAGGTACCGGGAATCGAACTCGGATCCTCCCACATCAAAGACAGCGACGTTAACCGTTTTTCGTAAATAATTTTATTGGAAAAATCATTTGGCGTTAGAATCCTAGACACTGTATAGTTCTCATTTCACGTGCACATCTGTTACATATAAAATACATAACACTTCAATAAATATTACAACATTGGTACGCTCCTTTCACCTCAAGACAAACAGTGCACCAGACGTTTATCTCATTAAGAACACCGTCTAGCATAAAGGATATTTTTCTTTAACCTCGCTGTTACATGAAAATTCCCCTTAAGGCAATGAATAAAAAATTAGCAAGTACTTCTTGATAATTTTTCGGCCTTTGAAGTTTATGGTGCTCCGTCGTGAGGTACGCCAAAAAAGGTCGTGTTCACTCTTTTCTTCGTTCGCCAGAATGTAATATAGACTATTCCCTTTTAGCCAGTTCACTGCGTTTCTCTTCATTTTGGGAAAAGCGACGTCGTCTGGGTTGAGGAAGGCCGCTTTTGTTGTTGCATGGAGTGCTGTCCTCTTGTTACTCGCCAGCATCTTTCTAATTGTCATCCTTACTGTTCTTTCATTTATACAGGTAAATCTGTGTTTCTAATTGTCGATAAATGTAGATGTGCAGCACAAGAATGAGTCATTGAGGTGTAATGTACACTCCTGGAAATGGAAAAAAGAACACATTGACACCGGTGTGTCAGACCCACCATACTTGCTCCGGACACTGCGAGAGGGCTGTACAAGCAATGATCACACGCACGGCACAGCGGACACACCAGGAACCGCGGTGTTGGCCGTCGAATGGCGCTAGCTGCGCAGCATTTGTGCACCGCCGCCGTCAGTGTCAGCCAGTTTGCCGTGGCATACGGAGCTCCATCGCAGTCTTTAACACTGGTAGCATGCCGCGACAGCGTGGACGTGAACCGTATGTGCAGTTGACGGACTTTGAGCGAGGGCGTATAGTGGGCATGCGGGAGGCCGGGTGGACGTACCGCCGAATTGCTCAACACGTGGGGCGTGAGGTCTCCACAGTACATCGATGTTGTCGCCAGTGGTCGGCGGAAGGAGCACGTGCCCGTCGACCTGGGACCGGACCGCAGCGACGCACGGATGCACGCCAAGACCGTAGGATCCTACGCAGTGCCGTAGGGGACCGCACCGCCACTTCCCAGCAAATTAGGGACACTGTTGCTCCTGGGGTATCGGCGAGGACCATTCGCAACCGTCTCCATGAAGCTGGGCTACGGTCGCGCACACCGTTAGGCCGTCTTCCGCTCACGCCCCAACATCGTGCAGCCCGCCTCCAGTGGTGTTGCGACAGGCGTGAATGGAGGGACGAATGGAGACGTGTCGTCTTCAGCGATGAGAGTCGCTTCTGCCTTGGTGCCAATGATGGTCGTATGCGTGTTTGGCGCCGTGCAGGTGAGCGCCACAATCAGGACTGCATACGACCGAGGCACACAGGGCCAACACCCGGCATCATGGTGTGGGGAGCGATCTCCTACACTGGCCGTACACCACTGGTGATCGTCGAGGGGACACTGAATAGTGCACGGTACATCCAAACCGTCATCGAACCCATCGTTCTACCATTCCTAGACTGGCAAGGGAACTTGCTGTTCCAACAGGACAATGCACGTCCGCATGTATCCCGTGCCACCCAACGTGCTCTAGAAGGTGTAAGTCAACTACCCTGGCCAGCAAGATCTCCGGATCTGTCCCCCATTGAGCATGTTTGGGACTGGATGAAGCGTCGTCTCACGCCGTCTGCACGTCCAGCACGAACGCTGGTCCAACTGAGGCGCCAGGTAGAAATGGCATGGCAAGCCGTTCCACAGGACTACATCCAGCATCTCTACGATCGTCTCCATGGGAGAATAGCAGCCTGCATTGCTGCGAAAGGTGGATATACACTGTACTAGTGCCGACATTGTGCATGCTCTGTTGCCTGTGTCTATGTGCCTGTGGTTCTGTCAGTGTGATCATGTGATGTATCTGACCCCAGGAATGTGTCAATAAAGTTTCCCCTTCCTGGGACAATGAATTCACGGTGTTCTTATTTCAATTTCCAGGAGTGTATATACACTCACGCTCGCAAATTAAGGATAATTGCAGAATGTGGTGCCACACAACGTGGCACTACACAAAACTGGCGCAAATAGCATAGGCATATAGAGAAAACAAACGACACACATCTGTAAGTCCACGTTGTTGGTGATAAGTTGATAAAACCGTCCCGAAACACATGTGCTACAAAACGCCACTGTTTCCTGCGCATGTATCCCGACATCAGTATGGGATATGGTCACCATGCACACGTACACAGGCCGCACAACGGGTTGGCTGGCGTGCTCTGTATCAGGTGGTCGAGCAGCTGCTGAGGTATAGCCTCCCGTTCTTGCACCAGTGCCTGTCGGAGCTCCTGAAGTGTCGTAGGAGTTGTGCAGCAACACGTCAACCGAGAGCATCCCAGACGTGCTCGTTGGGGTTTAGGCTTGGAGAACAGGCAGCCCACTGCATTCGCCCGATATCTTCTGTTTCAAGGTACTCCTCGACAATGGCAGCTCGGTAGGGCCGTGCATTATCATCCATCAGGAGGAAGGTGCGACCCACCGCACCTCTGAAAAGGCGACATACTGGTGCAAAATGACGCCCCGATACTCCTGACCTGTTACAGTTCCTCTGTCAAAAGACATGAAGGGGTGTACGTGCACCAATCATAATCCCACCCTATACCATCAAATCACGATCTCCATACATTTCCCTTTCAAGGACATAAGGGGTTGGTATCTGGTTCCTGGTTCACGCCAGATTGAAACCCGGCGAGAATTACTGTTCAGACTATCCCTGAACTCGTCCGTCAACATAACCTAGGACCATTGTTCCAATGACCATGCACTGTGTTCTCGACACCAGGCTTTAAGGGCTCTCCTGTGACCAGGGGTCAGTGGAATGCACCTTGCAGGTCTCCGGGCAAATAAACCATGTCTGTTCAGTCGTCTGTAGACTGTGTGTCTGGAGACAACTGTTCCAGTGTAGCGGTAAGGTCCCGAGCAAGGCTACCTGCAGTACTCCGTGGCCGTCTGCGGTCACTGCTGGTGAGATATCGGTCTTCTTGTGTTGTACACCGTGGGCGTCCCGTACTGCAGCGCCTAGAGACGTTTCCTGTCTGCTGGAATAGTTGCCATAATCTTGAGATAACACTTTGTGGCACACGGAGTGCCCGTGCTACGACCAGCCTCCAGTCGCCCTAGTATTCTACCCCTCATAACGTCTTCAATATGTGTTCTTTGAGCCATTTTCAACACACAGTCACCATTAGCACGTCTGAATCGTTGACCCTTCACACTTTTTGATAAACGCGGGTTGCGAGTGTTGTTCTATATCGCCTGCCAGTTTCTGCCCTTGTATTTCTCTTCTATAATGTTCCCCACTTTGTGTTTCATTAATTTATAACACAATCCTTTTGCGTTTGCCAGTCTGTCATCGGGTGTTGTAACTTGGACATAACTGTATTCAACTAAGAGGTGCTTTAAATGATAGCAGACGCTTTTTCTCGAATGTCCAGTTTTACATATAATATTGTTCTACTATCAACACCAAATTTCTAAAGACGAAATATATATTGTCCAATTGTATGTGCTGTTAACATACTCACTGTAACTCATTGCTATCCGAGGTTAATGGTACTTGTACGTCTTGTAACCGCTCAATGTCATTCAATACGATCACGACGACACCCCTCGGTGGACGTTAAGACTCGTGGTGTCACTCGTCTTCATACAAGGCAGTGGACGTTTGAAAATTCGTGACGCTAGCTCAATGGTCGTCAATTGATTTAAATGTATTTCCCTGCTGACTCTTAATTCAATTGCTGCCACGGGGGTGAGGAGAAAGAATACATCCTGGTGGTACCAGCATTATGCGTATTTAGATGTTCGATTAATCTGAATGGTTTACAATGTTCCTGCGATTTTATTCGAACTCTATACTGATGTAACCGGCATGAGTGGCCGTGCGGTTCTAGGCGCTACAGTCTGGAGCCGAGCGACCGCTACGGTCGCAGGTTCGAATCCTGCCTCGGGCATAGATGTGTGTGATGTCCTTAGGTTAGTTAAGTTTAAGTAGTTTTAAGTTCTAGGGGACTGATGACCTCAGATGTTAAGTTCCATACTGCTCAGAGCCATTTGTACCATTTTTTATGCTGATGTACCGACAAGGACCATGCAAGTACTTAATGGATGATCAGTTTCTCAATATACTTCGTCGCGCTCACACATTATACATCCGCTGTAAGAACGATTTCATGCATTTACATTTTTTGGTGTCCCACAATATTGGTTGGCTAAATATTATGACGATAGGTTGCATAAAACTTCCACAGATATTATTTATCATGTATTCAAGACTACGTTATGAAGCCAAAATCGTGGATGAAATTGAAATGTAGTTTGTTTATTAACACTTCTCTTTTCACTAGTTAAATATGAAATATGAATCGGGATTGGAGGTGATGATCCTATCCTTTTTTAGTATTTTTGGTCCCCGTTAGTTAATATCTGGTAGTTAATAAGCGAACTATTTTTTATGCTGGCGCGTTGTTTGTATCAGTTACCCCCGCAACCGTCCAAGGATAAGTTTCTATTAATGTTCCGCGAACACGCGTTTCACCATTTTATAAAATGCAGAATTACGTAAACTATGGCTTTCCGTTGCGCACAACTTTCTTGGGTTCCACAACCATAATAGTTTCCCAAGAGTATTTTTCCCAGCTAACACAAAGTTCGAATTATGTTGTCGGATTCATTTTCACTCCACCTGACAATAAACGTCTCTGATCACTTCGTCACACGTAATGTATTTTAAACGTGCTTGAAGAGTCTTTAAATAATCTCCTTAAAGAATTTCGCAGTCACGTACCACTCTTTCATGGACTAGCCCGATCGCGATAATTGAACGTAAAGAGCTCAATAATGAGTTACATGTTCTTTTATATGTATTAAAAAACAATCGCGCCCCTATATCTTTCTCTCCCGCATGGTCTTTGCTACTTTGCTTTTTATTAGTTTTCATTATATTGCTTCTTACAAGGGAACCTCCTCATCGCACCCCCCTCAGATTTAGTTATAAGTTGGCACAGTGGATAGGCCTTGATAAACTGAACACAGATCAATTGAGAAAACTGGAAGAAGTTGCGTGGAACTACGAAAAAAATAAGCAAAATATACAAACTGAGTAGTCCATGGCCAACATAAGCAACATATTGGAGTACGTGAGTTTCGGAGCGCCGTGGTCCCGTGGTAGCGTGAGCAGCTGCGAAACGAGAGGTCCTTGGTTCAATTCTTCCCTCGACTGAAAATTTTACTTTCTTTGTTTTTGCATAGTTATTATCTGTCCGTTCGTTCATTGACATCTCTGTTCACTGTAATAAGTTTTGTGTCTGTGTTTTGCGACCGCATCGCAAAACCGTGCGATTGGTAGACGAAAGGACGTGCCTCTCCAATGGGAACAGAAAACATTTGATCGCAAGGTCATAGGTCAACCGATTCCTCCACAGGAAAACACATCTGATATATTCTATACGACACTGGTGACGGCATGTGCGTCACATGACAGGAATATGTTGTGAACCCACCTAACTTGTACACTTGGCGAATGGGTAAAAAGATTCTTCTACCTTGCCCGATCTAGGTTTTCTTGTGGATGTGATAATCACTCCCAAAGAAGTGATGAAAACATAAGAGTTTGTCACATAAACTGAAAATAAAAACTTTTCACTCGATGGAAGATTTGAACCAACGACCTTTCGTTCCGCAGCTGCTCACGTTACCACGAGACCAAGGTGCTCCTGCGTTCCCATCGTCCTTAATGTTGCCTATCTTCCCTTGAACCACTCAGTTTGTATATTTTGCTTATTTTTTCACAGTTCCACACAACTTCTTCCTGTTTTCTTGATTGATCTGTGTTCAGATTTTCAAGGCCTATCCACTGTGCCAACTTATAACTAAATCTGAGGGGGGTGCGATGGGGAGGTTCCCTTGTTAGTAATACTGTGAAGTTATTAAAGTTTCGTATTACTTTCCCCTTTTTTAACTCTTCCAAAATAAAGTCTATTTATCCCCCATTTTAATTAATATGATGTTAATTGACACACCTGCCCGCAAAGTCAATAAAATTAATCTTACTTCACTACATCATCAGGATCTTTGGTATATTTTCCACTTTGCGGTGTACGGACCGGATCAGCCAGAGCCAATGAAAAATCTGATTTCAGATGTTCGCAAGGTGGTGCCATTTTGAGGTAGGAATTTGTTAGAGCCGTAGCCGCGGCATTGAGGTGCTCACAACAGCCCGCGCCGCCGGACCGGTTTGAGATGACGACCTGGCCACTCCGGTAGTTAGGCGCGCTGATGTAGCACAAGTTTACGCCGCCTAACGACGGGATGCGGCCGGCCGAGCTGTTTTTGCTCTCCGGCCGGGCCGCCCCGGATTACTTCACGGTGCGTCCGCTGTCAAGGACCTCCTGACCATTGGCACCAGCTTCACTCAGTTCATCACTGCGCGGTGTAGCGAGTCCTTGAAGTGATAGCCGGTCGGTCAAGTTTCTCTGCGGATGGGAATATTGTTTATGGACATTTTATATCGGTTTAAATAACAGGTTACTGTAACCAGCCACTCTTTAGATTCCACTACACGCTTCACTGTATTGACTTCTTCGCTTACATCAGTGCATACGAATTGTATATTACCTTGTATGTGATGTAAACACTATTAGGATAAGATCCTATGACCACTGGTGACAGTGCCTCAGGTTAATCCAAAGTCGTACATACAGTTCTTACTAATTAACATAAATCGTGTATCTCCAGCAGTCTAGCGTTGGAATAGATCCGAAACTTTTTTCTTTTTATGGTTATTATTTCCTTCACTTTCTCAGACGTTAAGTCCGGTTAAAAATGGAGTGACGCGGACCTTGATCAAGCGTCACTTCGTTCTAACTGTACGGTATATGTTATATTGCATTTAGGAACTTTCGGGTAATTGAACGGATTTCTGTAGTTGTATATGTATATGATTGGATGTAGCTGTATTGCATTGATGTACTGGTGGATATTGTGTGGTATGACTCCTGTAGTTGATAGTATAATTGGTGTGATGTCAACTTTATCCTGATGCCACATGTCTTTGACTTCCTCAGCCAGTTGGATGTATTTTTCAATTTTTTCTCCCGTTTTAAAGGCCCTGAGCACTATGGGACTTAACATCTAAGGTCATCAGTCCCCTAGAACTTAGAACTGCTTAAACCTATCTAACCTAAGGACATCACACAACACCCAGCCATCACGAGGCAGAGAAAATCCCTGACCCCGCCGGGAATCGAACCCGGGAACCCGGGCGTGGGAAGCATCTCCTGTTTTCTTTTGTATATTTGTTGTATTGGGTATGGATATTTCGATTAGTTGTGTTAATGTCTTCTTTTTATTGGTGAGTATGATGTCAGGTTTGTTATGTGGCGTTGTTTTATCTGTTATAATGGTTCTGTTCCAGTATAATTTGTATTCATCATTCTCCAGTACATTTTGTGGTGCATACTTGTATGTAGGAACGTGTTGTTTTAAAAGTTTATGTTGTAAGGCAAGCTGTTGATGTATTATTTTTGCGACATTGTCATGTCTTCTGGGGTATTCTGTATTTGCTAGTATTGTACATCCGCTTGTGATGTTATCTCTGGCTCTGAGCACTATGGGACTCAACTTCTGAGGTCATTAGTCCCCTAGAACTTAGAACTAGTTAAACCTCACGAACCTAAGGACATCACAAACATCCATGCCCGAGGCAGGATTTGAACCTGCGACCGTAGCGGTCTTGCGGTTCCAGACTGCAGCGCCTTTAACCGCACGGCCACTCCGGCCGGCTGATGTGATCTACTGTTTCTATTTGTTGTTTACAAAGTCTGCATTTATCTGTTGTGGTATTGCGATCCTTAATAATATGCTTGCTGTAATACCTGGTGTTTATTGTTTGATCCTGTATTGCAATCATGAATCCTTCCGTCTCACTGTATATATTGTCTTTTCTTAGCCATGTGTTGGATGCGTCTTGATCGATGTGTGGCTGTGTTAGATGACACGGGTGCTTGCCATGAAGTGTTTTCTTTTTCCAATTTACTTTCTTCGTATCTGTTATTATTATTATTATTATTATTATTATTATTACTATTATTATTATTACAACGGTAGCCGTTATGAAAATCGCATCATGTAGCACAGGGAGGACATTTATTTTTGGACGATCGGCTTCTGGCTACTTGCAAACTATCAGACCAGCCATAGATTTAAGTCTTGCGCTACACAGGTCAAAAATTGGCCATGATGTGACAGTAGATAACATGGCGTCCATATGAGCTCATTGCTGTTAGAGCTGAGCGTTCTCCATGTCGAACTTAAGACGGTTTTCAATGGTTCCAATGGCTCTACGCACTATTGGACTTAACATCTGAGGTCATCAGTCCCCTAGACTTAGAACTACACTCCTGGAAATGGAAAAAAGAACACATTGACACCGGTGTGTCAGACCCACCATACTTGCTCCGGACACTGCGAGAGGGCTGTACAAGCAATGATCACACGCACGGCACAGCGGACACACCAGGAACCGCCGTGTTGGCCGTCGAATGGCGCTAGCTGCGCAGCATTTGTGCACCGCCGCCGTCAGTGTCAGCCAGTTTGCCGTGGCATGCAGAGCTCCATCGCAGTCTTTAACACTGGTAGCATGCCGCGACAGCGTGGACGTGAACCGTATGTGCAGTTGACGGACTTTGAGCGAGGGCGTATAGTGGGCATGCGGGAGGCCGGGTGGACGTACCGCCGAATTGCTCAACACGTGGGGCGTGAGGTCTCCACAGTACATCGATGTTGTCGCCAGTGGTCGGCGGAAGGTGCACGTGCCCGTCGACCTGGGACCGGACCGCAGCGACGCACGGATGCGCGCCAAGACCGTAGGATCCTACGCAGTGCCGTAGGGGACCGCACCGCCACTTCCCAGCAAATTAAGGACACTGTTGCTCCTGGGGTATCGGCGAGGACCATTCGCAACCGTCTCCATGAAGCTGGGCTACGGTCCCGCACACCGTTAGGCCGTCTTCCGCTCACACCCCAACATCGTGCAGCCCGCCTCCAGTGGTGTCGCGACAGGCGTGAATGGAGGGACGAATGGAGACGTGTCGTCTTCAGCGATGAGAGTCGCTTCTGCCTTGGTGCCAATGATGGTCGTATGCGTGTTTGGCGCTGTGCAGGTGAGCCCCACAATCAGGACTGCATACGACCGAGGCACACAGGGCCAACACCCGGCATCATGGTGTGGGGAGCGATCTCCTACACTGGCCGTACACCACTGGTGATCGTCGAGGGGACACTGAATAGTGCACGGTACATCCAAACCGTCATCGAACCCATCGTTCTACCATTCCTAGACCGGCAAAGGAACTTGCTGTTCCAACAGGACAATGCACGTCCGCATGTATCCCGTGCCACCCAACGTGCTCTAGAAGGTGTAAGTCAACTACCCTGGCCAGCAAGATCTCCGGATCTGTCCCCCATTGAGCATGTTTGGAACTGGATGAAGCGTCGTCTCACGCGGTCTGCACTTCCAGCACCAACGCTGGTCCAACTGAGGCGCCAGGTGGAAATGGCATGGCAAGCCGTTCCACAGGACTACATCCAGCATCTCTACGATCATCTCCGTGGGAGAATAGCAGCCTGCGTTGCTGCGAAACGTGGATATACACTGTACTAGTGCCGACATTGTGCATGCTCTGTTGCCTGTGTCTATGTGCCTGTGGTTCTGTCAGTGTGATCATGTGATGTATCTGACCCCAGGAATGTGTCAATAAAGTTTCCCCTTCCTGGGACAGTGAATTCACGGTGTTCTTATTTCAATTTCCAGGAGTGTACTTAAAACTAACTAACCTAAGGACATCACACACATCCATGCCCGAGGCAGGATTCGAACCTGCGAGCGTAGCGGTCGCGCGGTTCCAGACTGTAGCGCCTAGAACCGCTCAGCCACAGCGGTCGGCAAGACTGTTTTCGTAACAGTTATTGTACTAATAAATCCACCAGATGACTGAAGTTAAACCTTCTGAAATACATAGTGGAAATAGAACAAACTGGGACGACTTACACTAACTTGTAATTTAAGCTATTACAACAGTCACTGTAAGCCCTAACCTAAAATATTCGAATTTAAAGCAGTTTATGCATATCAGCACTGTTTATTCTAAGGACGAGTGTACTGCCGGTCTACAGTGTTCAACGGGCCCGTTGGACACTGTAGACCGGCAGTACGCCCGTGGATATTTTGACTATCAAATACGCCGGCAGAAACTCAAGAATCACACAAATGTGGTTAATCACACAGTACGTAAGGAAATCAACTGTACGTCATTTCACAAGCACTCTGGACAAGAAGTTACTAACGCCCGGAAGACATCAGTTTACTACACTCCTGTAAATTGAAATAAGAACACCGTGAATTCATTGTCCCAGGAAGGGGAAACTTTATTGACACATTCCTGGGGTCAGATACATCACATGATCAGACTGACAGAACCACAGGCACATAGACACAGGCAACAGAACATGCACAATGTCGGCACTAGTACAGTGTATATCCACCTTTCGCAGCAATGCAGGCTGCTATTCTCCCATGGAGACGATCGTAGAGATGCTGGATGTAGTCATGTGGAACGGCTTGCCATGCCATTTCCACCTGGCGCCTCAGTTGGACCAGCGTTGGTGCTGGACGTGCAGACCGCGTGAGACGACGCTTCATCCAGTCCCAAACATGCTCAATGGGGGACAGATCCGGAGATCTTGCTGGCCAGGGTAGTTGACTTACACCTTCTAGAGCACGTTGGGTGGCACGGGATACATGCGGACGTGCATTGTCCTGTTGGAACAGCAAGTTCCCTTGCCGGTCTAGGAATGGTAGAACGATGGGTTCGATGACGATTTGGATGTACCGTGCACTATTCAGTGTCCCCTCGACGATCACCAGTGGTGTACGGCCAGTGTAGGAGATCGCTCCCCACACCATGATGCCGGGTGTTGGCCCTGTGTGCCTCGGTCGTATGCAGTGCTGATTGTGGCGCTCACCTGCACGGCGCCAAACACGCATACGACCATCATTGGCACCAAGGCAGAAGCGACTCTCATCGCTGAAGACGACACGTCTCCATTCGTCCCTCCATTCACGCCTGTCGCGACACCACTGGAGGCGGGCTGCACGATGTTGGGGCGTGAGCGGAAGACGGCCTAACGGTGTGCGGGACCGTAGCCCAGCTTCATGGAGACGGTTGCGAATGGTCCTCGCCGATACCCCAGGAGCAACAGAGTCCCTAATTTGCTGGGAAGTGGCGGTGCGGTCCCCTACGGCACTGCGTAGGATCCTACGGTCTTGGCGTGCATGCGTGCGTCGCTGCGGTCCGGTCCCAGGTCGACGGGCACGTGCACCTTCCGCCGACCACTGGCGACAACATCGATGTACTGTGGAGACCTCACGCCCCACGTGTTGAGCAATTCGGCGGTACGTCCACCCGGCCTCCCGCATGCCCACTATACGCCCTCGCTCAAAGTCCGTCAACTGCACATACGGTTCACGTCCACGCTGTCGCGGCATGCTACCAGTGTTAAAGACTGCGATGGAGCTCCGTATGCCACGGCAAACTGGCTGACACTGACGGCGGCGGTGCACAAATACTGCGCAGCTAGCGCCATTCGACGGCCAACACCGTGGTTCCTGGTGTGTCCGCTGTGCCGTGCGTGTGATCATTGCTTGTACAGCCCTCGCGCAGTGTCCGGAGCAAGTATGGTGGGTCTGACACACCGGTGTCAATGTGTTCTCTTTTCCATTTCCAGGAGTGTATTTTGTAACACCATCTCTAATCTCGATAATGGGCTCAGTTTTTCGAGGAAGAAAGACTCCAGGCTTCTTCAGGTGCACTGGGTCCATCTGAAGCCACTTTTCACCCTCTGCTCAAATAGTGCCAGCGTTACGTGTTTCAGACCTGAACAGCAGTCCATGTAGACACGTTACACACCTGCGGTGTTACACCATAAAATCAGGAAATTTCATGTATGGCGTCGTCATGTCATGACCAAACAAGACAGCTCCTTTCTGTCACTACGCCGCATCTTTCTGCGCCGGTTCCTTACAACCGACAGGCATAACCACACCACGTCACTGCCATGACTTAGGACACCAGTAGAGAGCCACTTGACCGTCTGGTGCCGATTACACATCATTTACAGCGCTCCAAAGCAACCTGTGTGCCCTTTTAAGAGAGTCTCTCGTATTCTGTCCAGTGAGTTTATTTAGAGTTATTTGTACTCCGTGTCTGATGACCTCGTCTATTCTGGGACGCCAGATCCTACTTGTTTCTTCCCTCCTTATCTCCTCGGGTGCTGTCCTCAACTTAGGACCACGCACACAACCTGTCATATGCTGTCTGGTGAGGAAGTACCCTTGTGTTTCTGGGGCAGTGTGCAGCTCGGTAGCCGGCAGGTTGTGTTCTACAATTTCTGGTCCACGGGCCGCCTTGCGCTCGATCCGCCGTGTCCGCTTTCCGGCAACAAAAAGCGGAGAAAGCCAGATTTTCCCCCGACAGCCGCCGGCTGCACCCGGGGCGCCGCCTGCCCCAGTTAGTGGTTGGCGGCTGGAGCAGTGGCGGCAGTACTCGGCGAGGCGAGCAGCTGCGTGTCCAGACGTGGGCTGCCCTTCCAGCTGCTTTCACTGCCTCGGAGGACAGGCGGACCAGTCAGGCGCATACAGTGACAGCTCGTCGCTTCTCTCTCCGGCGGCAGAAGCGTACCGTACCAGCAGCTCAGTCATTCTCCCCACCATCTTGTCGCTTCCTCCAGCTATACTCCAAGCGTAGCTGCAATTAAAAATGGTTCAAATGGCTCTAAGCACTATGGAACTTAAGGGGGGGTAGGACGTCAAACAGGCCGACTTCGAGGAGGAGAGGCACCACAGGACATTTTAACTTGCACTGTCTATACTTTTACAAATAAATTCATAAAACGTTGTCAGCATGACCAGGAAGGATTCAGGATTCACACTCATAGCAGTGAAAGTTCAAAAACACGAAAAAATAATTTTTTTTAAATGTGAAATTTCATGATTTTTTTCACTTACAGTTGGCTGCACTTGTTGCTATAGGCACACTTTTCTTCATAAGTAGGAGAGATTCTTCGATGAATTTTGCACAGCTTACAAACCATACTTACAGGTGTATGGGACTCCAGAATTTATTTAATCTATTGAAAAATGAATGGGCTGTTACGTTTTAAACTTCGTGTTTAGAGAAAACTCGAATTTTATAGTTAATTATCTCAATTTTTACCACAGTTTTTAAAACGTGTGGGAAATTCTAGAGTTTCATACAGCTGTAAGTATCGTTTGTATGCTGTTCAAAATTTATCGAAGAATCTCTCCTACTTATGAAGAAAAGTGTACCTACAGCAACAAATGCAGCCAATACTAAGGGAAAAAATGATGAAATTTCACATGTAAAAAAAAATTGCTTTTGTTATGTTTTTGAACTTCCTCCGCTATGAGTGTGAATCCTGAATCATGCTGACAAAGTCTTACGAATTTATTTGTAAAAGTATAGACAGTGCAAATTAAAATGTCCTGTGGTGCCTCTCCTGCTCAAAGTCGGCCCGCTTCACGTCCTACCCCCCTTAACATCTGAGGTCATCAGTCCACTAGACTTAGAACTACTTAAACCTGACTACCGTAAGGACATCACACACATCCACGCCCGTGGCAGGATTCGAACTTGCGACCGTAGCAGCAGTGCAGTTTCGGACTGAAGCGCCTAGAACCGCTCGGCCACAGCGGCCGGCAGCTGTAATTAATATCCGTATAAACTAACATAGGTCTGCATCGTATCTGCAGGGCGATTTTAGTGAAGGGGGATAAATTACAAGAAACGCTCACCGGCAAGATGAGCAAGAAAGGTCATATGGACATAGGCCTGAAATGCGATCCAAGGGAGGTACAAGCACTTGAAGGCGAAGGTAAAAGATCTATGACAGGGTGGGTTTCTATGATGGAAAATACACATGGGAACACACCAGGCAAGTGGGAACGTTTGTTGGTACTAGTGTTTTAGAGGCACAGCTAAGAGCGCAGTCAGCTGGAACACCATCATGTAGTAGCCCATTATTCTTCGGATCACCAAAGGCGAGTCTTCCAGTTGGGAAAGCGGGGTCAAATGGTTCAAATGGCTCTGAGCACTATGCGACTTAATTTCTGAGGTCATCAGTCGCCTAGAACTTAGAACTAATTAAACCTAACTAACCTAAGGACATCACACACATCCATGCCCGAAGCAGGATTCGAACCTGCGACCGTAGCGGTCACTCGGCTCCAGACTGTAGCGCCTAGAACCGCACAGCCACTCCGGCCGGCATGAAAGCAGGGTCAGTCGGCAAAAATGTGTGTCGCCTGTGAGACGTTTTGGAATGATGACTTGTGTCACGACACCATCGACAGTAAGCCACGCCAACAAAATGAGGCTGAACTGGTGCTGACGTTCGCCTGTCACCATATATGGGGATTCTCCGTAGCCCACAGGTATGTGTTGTGAAGCATGACGGTACCATCCCACGCAAAGGTTGCCTTGCTGTGCACACGACGAATGACAGAAATCGCAGCCTAACATATTTGCCTGTGTGCCGAACCACCGACAAAGCCGTCGCTGCTGAGGCAAGTCCATCATACCCGTAGCTGCAGTTGTGGAGGATGTTCTACACGGCAGTTCGGCCTACCCCATGCTTGCGGCCCACATATCTAGTACTTATACCGGGGTCTTGCCGCAGTGGATACACCGGTTCCCGTCAGATCACCGAACTTAAGCGTTGTCGGGCGTGGCTGGCACTTGGATGAGTGACATTCCGGGCCGCCATGCGCTGTTGCCATTTTTCGGGGTGCACTCAGCCTCGTGATGCCAACTGAGGGGCTACTCGACCGAACAGTGGCGGCTCGGGTCAAGGAGAACCATCGTCACGACCGGGAGAGCGGTGTGCTGACCACATGCCCCTCCTACCCGGATCCTCCTTGAGGATGACACGGCGGTCGGATGGCCACGATGGGCCACTTGTGGCCTGATGACGGAGTGCTTCAAGTGGGTGTACGTCTCTTGGAAAGTATTTACGATCGTTAAATCCATACGACCCTTTATTGCACTTCAGCCATTCAGGAATCGTTCCCTTCAGTTTGTAACTATTTAGTAAAATAACCACGTTCTTCACACGCAAGACTCTACAGAAATTCATTGCCCACATTAGAGGTTTAAAGAAGCTCACGGTAAATTTCTGAGATTCTCCCATGTGACTAGCGAAATACATCTAATAATACGCAACCTCTTGCGGTTTTATCTGTGCAGTTGCAGTTTGTTGGACTGTGTTACACGATAAGGATCGCTCCTGTTCAACTTAGGCGAGGTGGCCCAGTCATAAGGCGCTAGACCCGTATTCGGCTGGGTTGAAGTTCAAATATCCCGTCCGGGTCGCCAGACTTCGTTTTCTTCAGTTTGCATTAATCGCTTGTGGCAGATGCCGAGAAGCTTCTTTTGAATGAACGCTGTCGACATCATTCCCTATTGTTTTCCAAAACGAGCTTCTGCTCTAATGTCCTGATTACCAATAGGATGTTAAACCCTAATCCTCTGCCCTTCTCGGTTCCTGCGTTGTCATCGCGGGGGATTGCTAAGTGAGGAGATCCAGGTTCTATACCCGGTGAGGTCGGAGATTCTCTCCGTCTTGGGACCGGATGCTGTCTTGTCTTTACGTTCGTATCATCATAAATGACACTGCACTGCTGAGATGGCTATGAGGGTACGCTCTGAAAAAAAAAAAAAAAAAACCGTAATCCTCCTTCCCTTACTTCGATAAGAAAGCAAACCCACACATCAGAAACCTTAGAAGCCTTTTTTTTCTGGATCTACTATCATAAACAAAATTTTCTAGAAATTATATGTGTACAGTCGACCTGCATCGGGGTCTATTTATATTAAAGAAAACTTATTTCTTTCCCGTAAACTTACAGGCTCACAGCTTCCAAGTTCTGCAACCACAATTAATATGCACAACCCGTGCTGGGGAAGGGAGTGATGACTTACGAGTTACGAATTTATGAGATACGGACACGAGCTCAGATTGTGGGAGTTTGGAAAACGAAATCGGCCGTATCGTTTCCAAATCAATCAACCCCTCATTTGCTTAAGCTATTTAGGAAACCCCCGGAAAACATTAATGTGGACCACTTAGCACTTGTTTGACTCCTCTGCTCCCGAATGTAAGTCCACTGTTTGAATCCAATATCTTAACCACTGTGTTACCTACTTCGTTACCGTTTATAGAATCTGATATGTCATCATACGAGACGGTGATACGACTGACTGAATGTGCCCAAAATGTCGTTATTGGCTCATCGTGCATGAAATAAACGTTTGTTTCAAATGCAGTAAAGAGTAAAAATGACTTCGTACAAGCAACTGACTCAATTGTGGACCGAAACATAAAAGAGACGACTGAAGCATGAATACGATTTTCCATGAAACAGCCCATGAGAACACTTTGTTTGGGATGACGCTACAAATAATTCACAGAAAACTAATTTAAATATTTGTTTCAAAAAACTGGAGGAATGACGCTTGATTACTCTTGGAAGTAACACACCATCCTTTTTAACTCATTGTCCGCGTTTGGTCGGCTGTTATGATTTTTACGTATTTATTTACTTTTTCTCGTTGTAACGTCGATCTTCTGACTCGGTGGATGCGCGACTTCTTGTCGTGGATCAGCACCATCTCCTCAATAATTTTTTCAATATATTTCCATCTCTGTTTTCCCTTATAGTTTTCACCCTCTTCAGTTCCCACTAGTACCTTATAAGTTACTCCTTGATGTCTTATTACGCGTCATGTCATCCCCTCCCTTCTTGACTATGTTTCCCCGCATTTCTTTCCTCGCTGATCGCTTCGAAGATAGTTGAGTTCCTTCACTTCCTCTATTTCGTGTTCCCCAGCTTTGATGTTAATTTCATCAGTAATCTTATTTCTCTCACTCCCCATCACTTCCGCCTTTCTGTGGTATACTGTCAATCCATTCTGTGCTCAGCAGACCATTCCGTTAACATGTAATTTTTTCTCGCTGCCACTGAGGACAGATAATATTATTATTAATATTCTGGCATGCTAAATTTTAAAACCATTCTTGACCATAATTTGCTATCGTCATTGCTTCTACAATGTACAGAATGAACTGTTTAGGAAAAGACTACCCTTTGCCGTACATTCTGTTTAATCAAATCGCTTCTTAGGAGTAGTAGTGGCATAAAATTCGCAGACCAATCACCGAAGTCCTGTGATTCACAGTCGCCCTTCTTTACATTCATAACGGTACTCAGTTATCCATTGGACCCTGTCACTTCCACCTCCATTAACACTTTACATCTCATTCTGAGGAAAGGTATGGGGTCGATATACTTGTTCGATGTATTCATTCTAGGACATAGTTTTATGATCGTGTTGTCCGTGGCTTGCATCCTAAATTTAGTTTTGTACGCAACTACAAAAGCATAAAACAGTGAAGTAATGGTTCTGGCTGCACAGTTCTTTTAACAACACGACAGCATGGCAGTGCGTGTACCAGGATATGATCATGTAATAATCGTAACCTGTTGTATTAATGACCTACTGAAGTTGTTACTTCATCCTTCTATACTTATGTGCTGTCAATCCAAAGGGCCCGGGTTCGATTCCCGGCTGGGTCGGTGGTTTTATCCGCTCAGGGACTGGGTGTTGTGTTGTCCTAATCATCATCATTTCATCCCCATCGAGGCGCAAGTCGCCGAAGTGACGTCAAATCGAAAGACTTGCACCAGACGAGCGGTCTACCCGACGGGAGGCCCTCGTCACACGACATTATTATTATTATTATTATTATTATTATTATTATTATTATTATTATTTCGGGAAGACCGAATCTCACGTTAGGCCAGCTACTACTGAGAGTCTGGGAGATCAACATAATCACAATCGCCGGATACGATAAACAAGAATAACGATTACGTTAAAAATAAGCTACCAGACACTTCAAGCTAACTGTTTTCAAGAAAAGAGTTAATTTCTGAACATTAACTGCATAATATCTGTGTGTACCCTTCTCGTATAAAATGTTTGGAAATGGGTTTGAGACTAAAAGGGATATTAACAAGTACGGAAATATTTAAGTGTTCATTTTTCCCAAGCACTCTTAGAGAATGGAACAGTAGAGAAGTAGCCTGAAGAGGGTTTGGAGAAATCTGTGTCAGCCACTTAAGTGTGAGTTGCAGAGTAATCATTTAGATGTAGATGTACAACAATACAAGAAAAACTGATCTGTATTACATTCAATAGGCAACGGCCTTGCCGCAGTGGATTCACCGGTTCCCGTGAGATCACCGAAGTTAAGCGCTGTCGGGCGTGGCCGGCACTTGGATGGATGGGTGACCATCCGGGCCGCCATGCGCTGTTGCCATTTTTCGGGGTGCACTCAGCCTCGTGATGCCAACTGAGGGGCTACTCGACCGAATAGTAGCTGCTCCGGTCAAAGAAAACCATCATAACGACCGGGAGTGCGGTGTGCTGACCACACGCCCCTCTATCCGCATCCTTACCGAGGATGACACGGCGGTCGGATGGTCCCGATGGGCCACTTGTGGCCTGAAGACGGGGTGCTCATTAAATTCAATAAATCCAACTTATCCACAGAAATATTTGAAGTATGCAACCATAAAACCCTTTGGCAGTTTACCCGTGGAACTAAAATGTCAGCCACATTGGAGCACTGTTTTCAAATGTAGATAAAATATGTTACTACTCAACAGCTCCCACTATATCACACAGGAATTCTTGAATAGGAATAATTAGTCATTTTTACATAAATGACCTATAAATGGCTAGCATGTAGCCACGTTAATGTTTTCTGTATCAATTCATATTATAAATCAGAGTCTCCTGCCACGTTTATAAATTATATACGCAAACCTTTAGCGTGAATCACTCTATCTGTTACTGAAAACCGCATAAAAATCCCTGCAGTTATTCCTTGGTTTACCCTTCACATACAGACAGAAAACCTTGGAAGGATACTTAAATTCATAATATGCACAGAAAATACTCGTAAATCTACCTACTCTAGTCAAGCTTCGCTGCTCTTTGGCGTTGTGGCGGCTCTTTGCTGTTCTTTTCCGCCAGATACCGCCTCCTCCGCAGCTGACCAGCTCGTCATTCCCATCAGTACTAAGAAGTGTCACCCCAAACTCCAATTACATATGGGACAGATAACTCGTATATTACAAACTCGTCATTATAATGATTATAAATTACGTATAGAAACCTTCCTCGTGAATCAGCCTGTCCATTAGTTGAAACTATATAACAGTTCCTACAGTCGTTCCTGATATTAACTTTCACATATAGACGGGAAAACGCAGCGGGAAAGTTTTTATATAACGTGCGTGTTTGTATGTGTTTTTTTTTCAGGGCATAGTGTTTATCGTCAATATGGTCTTGAAACAAATAAGTAACTAAATGATGTGTACCAGACAGAAAGAGACTCTTCTTGTGCATGAGTGTAAGATAGGTCTCATAGATCGTAATAATGTTGTTCACTACATTCATATGCAGGAAACTGCTCTGTGGCTGGTATTCACTGACTTTTTTTCCATCTTACATTCGCAGGTACGTAAACCGTTCGCATTCCTGTGCGGGTGACGCGTCTGGGAAATGCGTTGCAAAAGTTCTCAGAGACGAGCGTCATTACGTCGAACGGTAAGTCCGTTGTACTCGCCTACTGTGACAGTAACATTACCTAATTCTCTAACAAGGCGTTATCTTGCTTTCCGATGGTGAGAGTTGAAAAAGCGAAATTTTTCACACGAAGTGTGAAAACGCGTGTTTCGTGAGAACTGTGTCTGCAACCACAACAGCTTCAAGACTATTGCTTCAAAGCAGATGAGGCGTCAGTGTTAATTAAATATAGATGTTCCCCCAACAAACTATCGACTCTGAGCACTTCAGACTGAGTCAAACGAACACGAACTGAATATCGATGGAATCATTTCTAGCCTTGGAAGCGATCTGTGAGGGCAAGTAAATACTTTCTAGTTCAAGAACTCACCGACAAACTTCACAGAAAGATAGTTAGAACACAGACAGATCATAATTTGTTGTTTGGTTGCAAATCCTTTTTAATCCGTGGTTCATTAGGTATATTTATGATTGAAGCGCATCTGTAATAATTAGCAATACCCGGTAACCAACTCTTCAATTAACTGTTGTTCTACTCCTAAGTCTTTAATGTGTCTTACGAGATTATTGTGTACTATATTTGAATTTCTAGATCCAGTTTGAATCAAGAATTATGGCGTCATGATGACTCTTCGAGTAACAGACTCTCGCTGTATCTGCGAACAGTTTTCCTAACAGCAGACATACCACAGTACGTTTGCTGTACTTTTTCCATGGTGCGTAAAACAGGATCTACGTCCTTTGTATGTTGCCGGTGACTAGCCTCGTTCAAGAATAGCAAGCTTAGCGGATGACTTTACAGGGAGGTTTAGTAATGCACCCTGAAGTGATAACGGTGCCCTGAGATGTACTATGTTTGTGATCGTGCTTTATGGTTGCTCAGTGGTGAGATTATCAGAGCCCTTACGAAAATTAGTAGAAACGAGTATGGTTAAAACGGCTAAAATGCTAGAAAACAAATAAGCTTAAATCTTACATAAAATTGCATTCACCGTCTCACTAAAAACTCACTCGCAAAATCACACCAAGTAACAGCTTTTAACAAAGAGTAAATATTGCCAGGTGTTCTAAAATTTTCAATTAAAACACAAGTCTACAAGAACAAACATAAAATTGTTACCCAGGGACATGTGGCTTGCTGATTACTTACAAAAAATTATGGGTGATCCAGCCACATTTAAAACTTCTCCCTAAATTTTTTGCGAAAAAGTCGGACATTTCACAGAACCTTAAATCGTACCGCATTCATATCAGTGTCAGTTAAAACAAAGAGCAAATCTGTAGGTGGATAATGTGCTTCCCTCTTGTCTGAATATGTAACACAGTTTACTAAAATGTTGCGCACCGTGATCTGTACCCCACAAAAAATAGACACTGATCTTCTCGCCGGAGCAAGAAGCCGCGCGCCGAGGTGCTGTGGCGATGTGTCCTACGTGGAGACGACTGAGGACTTCGTCCCGTCTCTGTCGCTGGAAGGAGGTTCATCGTTGCCGAACTGTTGACTTTACTAGGCACAGCTTATTGTCCTTCACTTCGAGCCATCCTTCTTCCCCTCCGCGCATTGCTCTAAGACACACTAAAATGTCTGATTATCGCGACACGCAGGGCTGTTTGCCGTTTCAGCTCTCGTAAAACCCATGCGCCGAAGCACTGAGCAGAAGGCACCTTTTTCTTCAGTCTCCTAAAACACTGGACTGCTTTCAACTAAACTTGGTGCAGATGTCTTTTACTGTCTGGAAAGAATCACTGTAGGGGTAAGAGCCACCCACCTGTAAAAGGGGTGCAGTTGCGAGTGAAAAAGCAGTGTAGACATGACTCGATAGTACCCATACTTTAGTCATCCACTTCTTGAGAATGAAAGCACTTAGAAACTTGTAACAAACTCTACGCCTAGTTTCTAACCTCTATGATACTTTTTGTCTCTGACGACCGCCACAAGGTCATGAAAGGAAAAAAAGGTTATCGCTTACTACATTTTTGCTTGTCATTTAATAGAGCCGGCCGCGGTGGCCAAGCGGTTAAAGGCGCTACAGTCTGGAACCGCGCGGCCGCTACGGTCGCAGGTTCGAATCCTGCCTCGGGCATGGATGTGTGTGATGTCCTTAGGTTCGTTAGGTTTAAGTAGTTCTAAGTTCTAGGGGACTGATGACCTTAGAAGTTAAGTCCCACAGTGCTCAGAGCCTTTTTTTTTTTTTTTTTTTTTTTTTTTTTTTTTTTTTTTTTTTTTTTAGAACTACGACACGGTGCATGGCGTTTTAATAAATTGCTTCTTACTACTGTTTGTATTCGTGACACATTTCACATGTAGCGCTGAATGTACCGGAAAAATTACATCATGGCACAGCACTGAGTTAGGAGATACGACGTCACAAACACTGAATCCTTGAAAAACCATCGCATCATGCAATGCGTTTTAATTTATTACTTTACTGCTACAAATTCTATTCACAACACATTTCACAGACACTATGCACAAATACCACTGAATGTAACTGTAAAATTGCATTGTTGTACAGCAAATAATTCAGGAGATATGATGTAACAAATACTGAGCTGCGTGAAAATGAAATTTCTGCGCGGAATTCGCTAGACATGCAGGTAAAATCTGTGTACATAAACACGTGAAGTATGTTAAATATGTGTGAAATATATTTGAAGTGTGTCTATGCGAACAAAGCTACCGGTATAAAAGGGCAGTGCATTGGTGAGGCTGTCATTTGTACTCATGTCATTCATGTGAAAAGGTTTCCGACGTCACCATGACCGCACGACGGGAGTTAAGAGATGTTGGACGCGGAATGGTAGCTGGAGTTAGACGCATGGGACGTTCCATTTCTGAAATCATTACGTAATTCAGTATTCCGAGAACCACAGGTTGAAGAGTGTGCCGAGAATACCACATTTCAGTATTATTTCTCACCACGGGCAACGCAGTAGCCGATGGCCATCACTTAACGAGTGACAGCAGCAGTGTTAAGTGACAAGCAACACTTTGTGGATCAATGTTGGACGTACGACGAACATATCCATTGCTGACAACACGACATCGCCTGCGGCGGCTCTCCTGGGCTCGTGACCATACCGGTTGGACACTAGACGACTGGAAAACCGTCGTCTGGTCAGTTGAGTCCATATATCAGTTGGTTAGAGCTGATGGTAGAGTTCGAATGGGGTGCAGACCCCATGAAGCAATGAACGCAGGTTGTTGACACATAACTGTGCAACTTGGTAGTGCCTTCATAATGGTTTGGACTGTGCTTACATCTGCCCAAGTGAACCGATTACTGACTGTAAATGGTAATGTTCGGCTGCCTGGATACCATAGTGTTTAACGTCCCGTCGACAACGAGGTCATTAGAGACGCAGCGCAAGCTCGGGTTAGGGAAGGATTGGGAAGGAAATCAGCCGTGCCCTTTCAAAGGAACCATGCCGGCATTTGCCTGAAACGATTTAGGGAAATCACGAAAACCTAAATCAGGAGGGCTGGAGACGGGATTGAACCGTCGTCCTCCCGAATGCGAGTCCAGTGTGCTAACCACTGCGCCACCTCGTTCGGTACCATCCATGGACATCATGTCCTCAAGTAAGTATGGAATTTTTTATGGATGACAGTACGCCATTTCACCGGGCCACATTTTGCACAATTGCTTTGATGAACATTCTGGCTAATTCGAGCGATTGGATTGGCCACCGAGATCGCCTGACATGAATTTTTTTTAATTTTTTTTTTAATTGCACTATGGGACTTAACACCTGGGTTATCAGACCCCTAGACCTTAGAACTACTTAACTTCTTAAACCTAACTAACCTAAGGACATCACACACATCCATGCCCGAGGCAGGATTTGAACCTGCGACCGTAGCGGTCGGGCGGCTCCGGACTGAAGCGCCTAGAACCGCTCGGCCACACCGGCTGGCGACATGAATCTCATCGAACATTTATGCAACATAATCGAGAGGTCAGTTTGTGAACTAAACTGTGCACCGTCAACAGATGGCTCTGAGCACTATGGGACTTAACATCTATGGTCATCAGTCCCCTACCGTCAACACTTCTCAATTTTAGACGGCTATAAAGTCAACATGACTCAGTGTTCCTGCAGGGGATTTCCAACGACTTTTTGAGTCCATACCACGTGGAACTGCTGCACTACCCCCCGGCAAAAGGAGGTCCAGCACGATGTTGGGAGGTATCTCATGACTTTTATCACTTCGGTGTACATTAGTCCACTTTCCTCTAGAGCTGGGTTGGTAGTCCACATCACCTATACTTTTGCCTGAGAGAATGTAATATTTGTACAAGTTTACGTCAAATGTGGAACGAATACGCAGTCGGAGGTCATCGCCTGCTTCCGGTGATTTCACTATACAAACAGTTTTTCCTTCACTTCTATTTTTACTGTCCTATTCATTTCATACTTCTATAGATTTTGGAATCATACGTCTACAAGTTTAAGCTCCTTCTAGAGATTTTACTCGACCATACCGAAACCTATCAAGCATTCCTCATTCCCCATTCTGCAACACTGCATTAGCAAATCTACACAAAAATCATAGAAAACTCATCCCTATCGAATTTAAATTAAAACACCTGCAGCCGTTTCTTTTCATTTAATTATCAGTTTCGGTATTCTATTACACCATCTTCATGGCCCTTGACCATAGAACACCGAGAATGGTTGCGTAAATAAATTAAACCTAAAAGAGACGGCTGCAGGTGTTTCAATTTTCATTTCACACTGAGTATCGGAAATCCTTGTAACCATCTATTACAATCGTGGTCATAGTGTATATATCAAAAAAGGCCTGCCTGAGTCGAAGTTCTGATGAGGCAATAGATCGTGCCCGACTGGTTAGAATTAGCTAACATTTCTGCAGTCTACAGACAAGTGTTTATCACAGTGTTCCGAGAAAAGTCGAGTGAATATATTTTGTGGTAGCTGAGTACCCTAATCAACTCTAGAGTCATGTGACTCCGAAGGAAAACTGAAAAAAATCACTTTTTAAAGTAGTAGCTTATACAGTCGTAATGGTATGGTTGAAGGTAATTTTTCTCAGAACGTGCGCAATCCCGATACGCTTACATCATGAATGATGGTTTAGAATGAAGAAGTTCTTCACAACAAATGATCTCCTAAGCAGAACTTTTCGATTGCGAAATAAAAGTGTAGATAGAGGAGAGGCAAGCAGCAGCCACTGCGCCAGGATTTCAGCTGTTGGCTCAGTTTCAGAATGCACTGCATGCGGAATGAGCTACAGTTAGTGGCAGCGAAGGTCACTGGAGGCGAACGAACTGCACGCATTGCGCCTTCTCTTGCACCTGTCCGCCAGCAGCGAGTTCAACGCTCGCGTGTCCTGCCAACAACAGCTGTCGCCTGTTTGCTAGCACCGATTCGCTGGCACACACACCTCCGCAAACGGAAAGAAAATACGCTGCTTGCCTATGAACTCCCAAGCGCTCTTTGTCTAAGGGTTTCTGGCCGTGTGGTTTCGTACTTATTTTCACTCTGGCGGCATTTCGAACCTCTGGCAGCAGCTGCTTTGAGCCAACAGTTGTAAGCCACTGAGGACTGTAGGATTTATTGGGTTTGTGCACAAGTTCGTAGCGTTTATCCGTAAGTTTAATAAACACAACAGATACACAGACTATAGTCACCAATAATATATTCTCCTTCACTGTTTATATAAATGTGCCATCGCTAGGAAGCTTCTCGATTCCATGACTTTAGAAATCAAGTGGTTTTGAGGCGAACAACTCGTCGATCCATTTTCATCCGTAAAGGAACTTCCTTGACTTCCTTGTAGGTTGTCCGATAGATAGCAGAGAAGGTGAAAATCTGATAGCAGAACATCAGGTGAATATAGTGGGTCCGGATGTTGTGTTGGCAGAAGAGCCAACACCGTGTTACGAGAGAAGGCCGAAATGCACGCGTTTTAGCTCACGCAGGCTGGCGTGAGGAGGGAAGAACTATACTGACGTGAGGTCTGGAACATGACAAGGAATTAAAATTCAGAAAGCTTACGTAGTTAATTTGATACTTAACTTTAATCCATTAATGATGAATGTCGCTCTTGACGGTACATGATTCACAATATTATCTTTTCAGATTATAGTAACTGCATATGGCGCCTTGCTAGGTCGTAGCAACTGACGTAGCTGAAGGATATGCTAAACTGTCGTCTCGGCAAATGAGAGCGTTTGTAGTCAGTGAACCATCGCTAGCAGAGTCGGCTTTACAACTGGGGCGAGTGCTAGGGAGTCTCTCTAGACCTGCCGTGTGGCGGCGCTCGGTCTGCAATCACTGATATTTGCGACACGCGGGTCCGACGTGTACTAACGGACCGAGGCCGATTTAAAGGCTACCACCTAGCAAGTGTGGTGTCTGGCGGTGACACCACTCTTTTTACGGTGAGTTGCTGCTTTGTCTGGGCTCGAACGTTCCATTGTTTCCCTTATGTCAGCATAAAGACACTATTTCTCGTCAGTAGCGACGATACGGGATAGGAATGGTCGATGTTGTTCATGAGCCGTTTGATGAACAGAGATGTCATATGGCCACCCGCTGGTTTAGAGCATGCACTATCCATAAAATCCGAGTTTTGAATCATCCCCCATTGCATGGAAAAGTCACAAGATGGTGTAATGATCACAGTTCATCACATTTACCAGTGTTTGAGTACAATGACGTCGATCATTGTGAATTACTGAGTTTAAAAGCTCTTCGTCAAACCCCAAAGATTTTCAGAATGAGATTTTCACTCTGCAGCGGAGTGTGCGCTGATATGAAACTTCCTAGCAGATTAAAACTGTGTGCCCGACCGAGACTCGAACTCCGGACCTTCGCAGGAGAGCTTCTGTAATGTTTGGAAGGTAGGGACGAGGTACTGGCAGAAGTAAAGCTGTGAGTACCGGACGTGAGTCGTGCTTCGGTAGCTCAGATGGTAGAGCACTTGCCAACGAATGGCAAAGGTCCCGAGTTCGAGTCTCGGTCGGGCACACAGTTTTAGTCTGCCAGGAAGTCCCAAAGATCTTCCTCAACCTGGAGTCCTAATGTCAAAACGATCCCCCTTAAAACAAGGATTACCCCATACACGACGCAAATGTTTCTGGCTGGCTTCGCTGCTGTCATTTCTCTACTGAACTCAGACAGAAGAACATGGTGTAAATGTTTCGATTTCTCCATTTTCTAGGCTCCACTGCTCTATTCTCCATCTCCAAATGACAAAATGACAGGATGTAAACTTAAATGGCAAAAGGTAAACTGCAAATAAAAAATAACAATCGAGAATTAAACCCATAGCAACCGAAATACCAAAATGCAAAACGAAAACGCTGCGATTTTATTCGCCAACCTAACGTGATCAGTTCTTCATCTTCGTTTGTGTCAAACACATCTTGTTTTACTGCAAACTCTTTGAAATTACGAATGTTCAACAGGATATAGTAAAAATTGAAAAAGGTTCAAATGTGTGTGAAACCTTATGGGACTTAACTGCTAAGGTCATCAGTCCCTAAGCTTACACACTACTTAACCTAAATTATGCTAAGGACAAAGACACCCACCCATGCCCGAGGGAGGACTCGAACCTCAGCCGGGACCAGCAGCACAGTCCACGACTGCAGCGCCCCAGACCGCTCAGCTAATCACGCGCGGCGATGCAGCTCTCCATGCTAATACCGCGCGGCAGTAAAAATTGAGAACACTTTACTCAGTTAATGTCAAGCAACAGAGATTCTAATGCACTCTGCTTGCTGTTACATACGACCTGTATTTGTGAGCCATTTGGTGTCCAAACGTAGTAAGTCATGCTCCTGTCCGATGCCTTGGGGATCATGCACTCTCTAAAAACTTCAGATTTGTCAGGGGTACTCTGTCAGGCGTTGTAAACGCGTTCTTCTACTGTTTGGGCATTATTAATGGGGCTTGGATACATCAAAGATTTCAAACGTGCCCACAAAAGTGGGCTTTCATTATGTTGGTCAGTGCGAGGACAGAACTACAGAACTACAGTGTAAAAAGCATTTCACAAACATATCAAAACACTGACTGGTTCCACTAAACTAATGTATGCGCTGCACTGGCTCGTAGATGTGATGACGGATTACAGTAAGAACACTAACAAAAGTTTACTTCATGCCGTAACCATGTACCATAACAGAGGAATGTGTCATTTATTTGCTGCATTTTTTGAACGTACATAACAGCAAAGGCTATCAATGGAAGAGGTATGTATCCCAGTAGTGAGGATAAACAAGTGCTCATAGTTCGTAAAATATGCATTTTAGAGGCCATATTTACTGGATACTTTCATTTTGATTTGGTCCACTGCCGAGTCCTGTTGGGAAGCGGGTGCGCTCAGTCATTCTGAGACCAATTGAGGAGCTACTTGACTGAGGAGTAGGGGCACCGGTCACGAAAACTGACAACGGCCACGAGAGCGGTGTGCTGACCACATGTCCCTCCGTATCAGCATCCGGTGACGCCTAAGGACTAAGGATGACACGGCGGCCGGTCGGTACCGTTGGGCCTTCGCGACCTGTTCGCAAGGTGTTTTTAACTACCCGTACATACATACTAGATTTTTGTCACACTGTCATCCTTGCCTTGAAAGACGAAATACTATTTTTCGCATTTACAAATGTATTCACTAATGCCGGCCGGTGTGGCCGAGAGGTTCTAGGCGCTTCAGTCTAGAACTGCGCGACCACTACGGTCGCAGGTTCGAAGCCTGCCTCGGGCATGTATCTGTGTAATGTCCTTAGGTTTAAGTAGTTCTAGGGGACTGATGACCTCAGATGTTACGACCCATAGTACTCAGAGCCATTTGAACCATTATTCACTAATGCTGACATTGCCACACAATTTTTGGATTCCGAACGGCTCACTGACCAGGTTTACTGAAAAATGTATTTCAAAAGATTGACACTCTTCAGAGTGAACAGACTGTACTACTCAGTGTGCATGGGTGTACAGATGATACTCTTAGTTACGTAAGCTAATTTACCACGGCAAGGTCATATCACATCGTATGGGAAAAATCAGTTTTTAATTGTCCTGAGGCCAAAAACCACGTAAAATGCACCAATCAAAATGAAATCTGATTATTAATTTCCGTGTGACTGGCGCAAAACATGTTCAATATGCTGTCCGTTTTCTGCGACAAATTGAAATCGAGAAACAGCATGCTCCACAATTGACCGAAGTGTTTCCGGGGTCACGTTCAGAATGTGTTAGGCAATGCGTACCTTCAGTACAGCTAAGTCTGCAATCAGAACACTGAACACATCATCTTTCAGAGAGCCCCACAGCCAGAAGTCACACGGATTAAGATCAGATGAGCGGGACGGCCATGCTGTAGGGAAATGGCGGCTGATAATTCTAGCATTTCCGAAAAGGCGCTTCGGAAGCTGCTTAACTGGATTTGCAATGTGCGGAGGTGCCCCATATTGCATAAGAATGATTCCATCCACACATGCACGCTGTTGGATAGTTGCGATGACGTGGTTGCACAAAAGACGCTCATAGCGCTTACCAGTGGCGATACGGGTAATAGGCTCCGAAGCACCTGCCTCTTCGAAAAAATATGGCCCTCTGATAAATGATACCGTAAACATGCACCACGCAGTGACATTTTCACGATTAAGTGGTACTGATTGATTTGCGTGTGGATTTTCGTTGCCCATATTCGACAATTCTTTGTTTTGAATATTTTGTCAGATGGAAGTGAGCTTCGTCTGTCCACAAAATCTTTCACTGCCAATCATTATCCACTTCCATGCGAGCAAGAAATTCTAAAGCAAAGGTGTCTCTTGCTGGCAGGTCAACAGTTTACGCTCCGTGCTCGCGGGTATGTCCAGTGTTCGGACAATTCTCCGTGCACTACAAGTTTGCACACCACCACTCGTCTCATCCTGCACTGCTGTGGCCACTGCTTCCACTGACGTCGAACCAATTCGTTTCCTGCCTCTACCAGGTTACACACCAAAAGAACCCGTCTTTTCGAATTCCCGAATCATTTTCTCCAGACCCTCGGCAGTCATCGGACCAACGCCTTTTTTCAAACCCTTCAGTGTCCGGAACTTCTACAGAGCGACGTGTGCACAGACGTCATTCTTGTAATAAAGCTTTACAAACAGAGCACAATCCTGCATTGAGACAGTCACGGAAAACGTCGCAGACGCAAAAGGAGGAAAAGCCGTTTACCCGGCGTGTTTATACCAACTTCAATGGGTCGTGCGCATGACAGGTGTTTTCATTTACGCAATCTGACATATATAGCGCCATCTATTGATCAATTTTCACACTTTTTTTGTCTTCTGCCATACGCTGTGCCCCTTCTCTGATAATTTGACGTCATTCTGACCAATGGTGTTATTTCTACAGCGTTTTGAAAGTTTAATTATAATTACCCTGTACATCAGTAAATGTACCACTAGTGGAGGAATGCCTCTGTAGTATATCGTGGAAAGAAAATAAGATAAATACATCGTGGAAAGAAAATAACATAAATGAAGGCGTGCGCAGAGCAATAACCATTGGTGCCTTTCGGAGATGTAACTCCACGAGGGGTAAGAAATAACGAAAATATATTTTGTTATATCCTAGCCAGTAATGCCACCCGAGCCCGCTGCCAAAAGGTTGGCAGCATCAAGGCCGGACGCCGTCCGCATAAGCAGCGCCAGCGAGACAGGAAATCGCCGCAAGTCTGCGCGCGCCACCGCTGGCTTCTGGTTTCTTAAGCGCTAGGACAGTTCTGTATTCGCCGCTCAGTTGTGTACTCGCCACCGAATTGTGTACTTGCTAGTCAGTTGTGTGTTCATCGCAGCAGAGTTGTTGTTTGTCGTCAGCCGACGCTGACCTAGCCGCTCCGACTCGAACTAGACAGATTTCTGTAGACACGGAGTTCACTACTGTGTTTCTGTATCTTCGTTAATAAAGATAAGTACCGACTTTTATTTAATCAGAGTGTTTGGGTTTTCATCTTTCTGTTCACTGTTCCAGCGGACCGGTCGGCCCGCTATTAAAAGTGTGGCGGTGACTTCGTAAGCCGTTTCTACAGCGAATTGTTTGTCGCTACGAACGCCGCCACAAAATATTTATTATGAGTGTTGTAGAAAAAATACATAATTACGTGTGTAGGTGACTTACGAGTTGACTATCCCCTGAGTATGAGAAGTTTCACCGGAAATTGTCTTATAACGACGCAGTTTCTATCTTAGGTGAAAGTGAATATCTCGTAATAACTGTTTATTATAGCCACTCTTTCAACTGGATGTACACTGCAGTGGGCACCACCATGTTCTCTGAAGTAATTTGGTGTGAAGCTTAGAAAACATGACGACGTGCAGTATAAGAGATAGCATACGACTACTTGACATGACACGGACGGCAACTTTACCTGTCCGAAGATAAATTTTAGAAGGCGAAACTATCATAATCGTGTAGGAAATTACGGTGTGTTAGCTTGACTTTAATAACCGAGACTGCGATAAATTCAGCTGCTGCTGCCCTTTGCCAGATGTGGTTACCACGAAGAAGCTCACGCAAGAGGTCGGACGAGTTTTCTCTTAGGGCAAGACAGGAGTCTGAACATACATTGTACAGCACTCTGGCGATGAACGGCCTGTCATACTGATAGCTGCTTTATTTTGCACAGCGATCACTCAAGGTAGTTTCTGTATTACTCTAAACCTGGACGACAGGTTTTGGTCATTCACTCAATTACGCTGCAGACCTCTGTTTGCTATTACTACATTGATTTCAGCGGGCATCAGCAGTCGTTGCTCACCTGCTTTATAATTTTCTATCATCATAATCTCTCTCGTAATAATGTCATTAGCGTTATATGTTCATTGGTAATTCTGTGGGAAATTGTAGCTGTAAATTGTTCACATAGCTATAAGAAGTTATAGTTTGTTGGAAGAATACTGGTTCAATAATTCGCGGTGCACACTGCTGTTTTCGCATAATACAGAGTCTGTTTAAGTGACGAAGATCTCCGAATTCTGATAAATGTAGACATGTTCCCCTAGAAACGAAAACTATCATGCCAACCCATACCTCCCCATCGTGCTCAAACTGCCGAAGTCAGTTGCACTATAGTTATCGAGTCATATGAAGGATATACAAACAACCAACATGACAGCAGAATGAAGCAAAAATGTTTCGCCCTCTCAACTTCAGCTGTCGACGGTATAGAAACGAAGACATAATTAAATATTTTGAAGGTGTTTTCAAAGCAATTTTGCCTGGCGTTGCCAGTTTATGTTTCTCCTCTTTGAGTATTAGTCCACTGATTCTGAAACGGATGAACATGTAATTCTGAAAATATAAGTTACGGGCGCTGATGCCAGCGCAGTTGAGCGCCCAAACCAAACATCATCACCAAAATTTAAATTAGTTAACTGCTCTGGCCTCAAATTTTTGTAAAGCTGTGGAAAAAGAAAACGCAATATTGACCTACATTTCTCAGCTTTTTATTTCAGACGACCTACCATCTGGTTCTAACCCGTTTTAAAATGGTAATGATTTATTCACGCCTTCCGGTCAGTGATCTCTAATCCCTGTACTGTGTGGACGTATAGCTCTTGTCTCAGAACATAAGACTTACGCCTGCCAGCAGATACTTGTCTGCATCTTCAGCTGTGTTGTAGTTTTGTAAAAATTTTGTTCGGCTTGCATGTGATTCAGGCTAACTTGCTTATTTCAGGTTATAAAGCCTATCAGCTATAACGGCGTCTGATCAGCAAGATGGCCATATCTGATATAAATAATTCGAGACTGAAAATGGCTAAAAGAGAGTTTTAGAGGTATCCACGAAATCACGTTTGGAAGTTTATGATGATTCTGTAATGAATAAAAAATGTGTATTCCACATTCTAGGGGGGCAGAAGGGGGCAGCGGCAGAAGTGCCTCCCCTTTTACCCAGGCCCCCTCTTCTACCCTTGTGGACAATATGACTTAAAGAGTTTTATTTAACTATTTCCCCTAGCAATACAGGCGCAGTCTGCGCCATGAACAATTTACCAATTTCAGATGGAGAGGTACCACGACACCGTTGATAGTAATACATTGTTGAATCATTTTATACAGGGTGTTACAAAAAGGTACGGCTAAACTTTCAGGAAACGTTCGTCACACACAAAGAAAGAAAGTATGTTATGTGGACATGTGTCCGGAAACGCTTACTTTCCACGTTAGAGCTCATTTTATTACTTCCCTTCAAATCACATTAATCATGGAATGGAAACACACAGCAACAGAACGTACCAGCGTGACTTCAAACACTTTGTTACAGGAAATGTTCAAAATGTCCTCCGTTAGCGAGGATATATGCATCCACCCTCCGTCGCATGGAATCCCTGATGCGCTGATGCAGCCCTGGAGAATGGCGTATTGTATCACAGCCGTCCACAATACGAGCACGAAGAGTCTCTACATTTGGTACCGGGGTTGCGTAGACAAGAGCTTTCAAATGCCCCCATAAATGAAAGTCAAGAGGGTTGAGGTCAGGAGAGCGTGGAGGCCATGGAATTGGAATCCTTCGGTCACCGAATCTGTTGTTGAGAAGCGTACGAACACTTCGACTGAAATGTGCAGGAGCTCCAACGTGCATGAAACACATGTTGTGTCATACCTATAAAGGCACATGTTCTAGCAGCACAGGTAGAGTATCCCATATGAAATCATGGCGGTGAATCGAGGAAGTACAGTACATACTGACGAAACTAAAATGAGCTCTAACATGGACATTAAGCGTTTCCGGACACATGTCCACATAACATCTTTGCTTTATTTGTGTGTGAGGAATGTTTCCTTAAAGTTTGGCCGTACCTTTTTGTAACATACTGTATACCGAGTATGTCAAATATATACTTCGCTTTAGACTGACAGGTATGGGAAGTTTCGCGTTTTGCAACAGCTTATACTTGATGAGCACTTGCTTAATTCGTTCCTGAATATCATCATTGGTAGCGTCATGTCTGAGCCAACGATATTAACTTTATTCAAGAGTTTACGACACTTAATTTTACAAATTATATGTAGTTGAAGCTTTGGCTAGTATGTTAGTTATTTTATCGATCTCTACACTGCTCTGCAAATATGGCGGACGAACTAGATATAGAAACATGTTAATACTCCGCGGAAATAAGTGAGAGTGCGCGAGCATCACGCCAGAGGTCTCCCACTCAGTGGAAAAAAATGTTACATATAACATGATGTGAAGTTGGCGTGAGTATAGTGCCAACTGAAGCAGGTCCGACACACGACGCAGTCAAAATAACAAAAAAAAAAAAACAGTTCGTGTCAGTCGCGCAGCAGTTACAGTGCACTGTGGTGGTGTTCTTCATTACAACATAGCCCTGAGATGATATTTGTATGACTTCACTTATGGAAGAATTACCGAAAAACTGGAAGGATGACGAAGTGTGGCGGTGTAGCCCAGGAGTTTGGTATTGCTCGGAGCATTGTTTCACGTGCATGGGAAGCGTTACGAACAGTAGGCACTCTAGCCCGAAGGAGAGGAGGTTGTCGACCACGGTAAACTGCAGGAGCAATGACCGCTACGTTGTGCAACAGGCAAGACGCGACCCACGTCAGACACCAACTCCAGTCACATTTCACAGAACTGAAAGACATGCAAACACACGCTCTACGTTGGCGTTATGACTGTGTGGAGGTGGTCTCTTTCGCCGCCAACCAGTACGTTGTTTCCGTTAACAGCTGCACTTCGGCGACACTATTTGCGATTGTGCCAGGAGCATAGTGACAGGACTGAGGAATGGAGTCGCGTAATCTTCTCGAATGAGAACAGATTCAGTCTGAGTAGTGAGTCTGGATTTACCCTCATATGGTGAGTGCTGGGAACGATTAATGGACCCAGGAAAATATTCGAATACATTTGTTACGGTAATCCAATTGTTACGGTGTAGAGAGTCATAATTTGCACAGGCGTGCTGATCTCCAAATCTTCGATCACTGCGTACTCATCAATCAACGTCGTTGTGACAGTGTATTCTTTCCCCATATAAGTCCTTTCGTGGATGCATTCGGTCATGATTTCGCTTATACGGATGATAAAGCGGACGAGATCGATAGGAAGTGCAAAATGGCTAAGCAGGGATGGCTAGAGGACAAATGTAAGGATGTAGAGGCGTATATCACTAGGGGATACCGCCTACAAGAAAATTAAAGAGACCTTTGGAGAAAAGAGAACCACTTGTATGAACATCAAGAGCTCAGATGGAAACCCAGTTCTAAGCAAAGAAGGGAAAGCCGAAAGGTGGAAGGAATATATAGAGCGTCTATGCAATGGCGACGTTCTTGAGGAGAATATTATGGATATGAAAGAGGATGTAGGTGAAGATGAAATGGGAGATATGATACTGTGTGAAGAATTTGACAGAGCACTGAAAGTTGTAAATTGAAACAAGGCCTTTACTCCCAAAGAATTAGAATTACTGATAGCCTTGGGAGAGCCAGTCCTGACAAAACTCTACCATCTGGTGAGCAAGATTATGAGACAGGTGAAATACCCTCAGACTTAAAGAAGAATATAATAATTCTAATCCCAAAGAAGGCAGGTTTTGACAGATGTGAAATTACCGAACTATCAGTTTAATAAGTGACAGCTGCAAAATACTAACGCGAATTCTTTACAGACCAATGGAAAAACTGGTAGAAGCCGACCTCGGGGAAGATCAGTTTCGATTCCGTAGAAATGTTGGAACACGTGAAGCAATACTGACCCTACGACGTATCTTAGAAATTAGATTAAGAAAAGGCAAACCTACGTTCCTAGCATTTGTAGACTTAGAGAAAGCTTTTGAAAATGTTGACTGGAATACACTCTTTAAAATTCTGAAGATGGCAGGGGTAAAATAGAGGGAGCGAAAGGCTATTTGCAATTTGTACAGAAATTAGATGGCAGTTATAAGAGTCGAGAAGCACGAAAGGAAAGCAGTGGTTGGAAAGGGAGTGAGACAGGGTTGTAGCCTCTCCCAGATGTTATTCAATCGGTATATTGAGCAAGCAGTAAAGGAAATAAAAGAAAAATTCGAACTAATAATTAAAATCCATGGAGAAGAAATAAAAACTTTGAGGTTCGCCGATGACACTGCAATTCTGTCAGAGACAGCAAAGGACCTGGAAGAGGAGCTGAACAGAATGGACAGTGTCTTGGAAGAAGGATATAAGATGAGCATCAACAGAAGCAAAACGAGGATAATGGAATGTAGACGAATTAAATCGGGTGATGCTGCTGGAATTAGATTAGGAAATAACACACTTAAAGTAGTAAATGAGTATTGCTATTTGGGGAGCAAAATAACAGATGATGGTCGAAGCAGAGAGGATATAAAATGTAGAGTGGCAATGGCAAGGAAAGCGTTTCTGAAGAAGAGAAATTTGTTAACATCGAGTATTAATTTAACTGTCAGGGAGGCTTTTCTGAAAATATTTGTGTGGAGTGTAGCCATGAATGGAAGTGAAACGTGGAAAATGAATAGTTTAGACAGAAAGAGAATAGTAGTGCTACAGAAGAATGCTGAAGAGTAGATGGGTAGATCACATAACTAATGAGGAGGTATTGAATAGCCTTGGGGAGAAGGGAAATTTGTGGCACAACTTCACTAGAAGAAGGGATCGCTTGGTAGGACATATTCTGAGGCATCAAGGGATCACCAATTTAGTATTGGATGGCAGCGCGGAGGGTAAAACTCGAAGAGGGAGACCAAGAGATGAATACACTGAACAGATTTAGAAGGATGTAGGTTGTAGTAGGTACTTGGAGATGAAGAGGCTTCCACAGGATAGAGTAGTATCGAGAGCTACATCAAACCAGTCTCAGGATTGAAGACCACAACAACAACAAAGCGGACAGCCGCATCGAACAGCAAGTGGAGGAGTTCCTGGGACGAGAGTTTATTCGGAGAATGGACTGACCTGGCCGTTCCCACATTTAAATCCCTTCGAGCACGTTGAGACTCGTTGAACAGACGTACTGAAGCACGTCAATCCATCCAACAGCTGTCAACCGCATTGGTGGAGGGCCCTGTCACAAGAAGTCCTTACCACCCTTGTGGCCAACGTGGCAGCTCGTTGCAGAGCATGCGGTGCCGCCCGTGATGGTCACACGCCCCGTTAACAACCATCTCCCGGCTCTTGCAATATCCTGGGGATCGTTATAAATCGCTGTGACTGCGGTGTAATTATTGTCTTTGAATAAAAGTGTCATTGCTGTTCGTCTCACTGCGTATTTCTTTCACATACATCCTCTACTACATTGTAGCGCAGTTATTTCGGTGCATGGTCTAAGTTCTATAGAGTTATTTACATGCTAGTTACACATCATGCGAAAGTTACTAGATCCCTTAACTTTTGCGCAGCAGTTGACCAATATTATGGCATTATTTTGCACAACTGAATGTGTGAGTTACCCGAAAAAGCCTGTCAATCTCCAAATCAGACCACAGTTTTGAAATTATACAGCAGAATTGTCTCCGTTTCTCGCTTTGAATAGAAAAAGTATTTTGTTAAAAGATATAATTGGCTGTGGTGGGCGCAGAACATAAAATCTTTTTTTCTTTCGCGTTTTAGTGACACTTCTTGGATGCCACGCTGTAGTTGGCAAGAAACGAAGTACTTGTGTGTATGTCAAGCACGCTGAGACTGCGGCAGTTTGACAGGCACGCTAAGTATAGATCAGTCCTAATGTACTACGAAGCGAAGACTGTACGACCGCTGATGTCGTATACAGGTTGGACCAGAACTTCAACGACAGATTTTCAAATGATGTTCAGGGATGTCTTCGAAGTATTTTGGTGTAAGGGACTTCCCTTGTCCGGCAGTTCGTTATACGTTTTTTACATTTCGATCGGTTTCTTGCCCAAATTAGCTACGCATCTCTATTGTGCTGAAGATAGTGAACAACAGGTCAAATCTCGGCGGTATGCGCTGCGTGTCTTGTTTCCAATCGCTCACGATGCCTGCTGTTGACAACAGTAATGCCCTCTTTAACTCAGTACCACTCCGGTTCTGTCTAGGGTTTCTTTTTTGGGCTGTTTTAATTCTGCGTTTAGATTGATACACATCAGTATTACGGATAGATTTACTGAAGGAGAGTTGGCCGATATGTATGGGATCACTAAATGCAGTAGAAGAACGCCAGAATGACGCAATGCTGAGGTGTTCTCACATCGACGGCAATCACATCACAGATCTGTTGTATCTGAGGATTTCCGCATTACTCTACGTTGTGTGCTGTACGGTTAGGTTATTGCATATTACAAGCTTCTTCACTGTTGTGGGGGCGTTTTCATAGAAACAAGGACGATTGCGTAACAGACCGAATGAATTATAGCATCTTTATTAATCTGTAACGAGCCATCGGACACTGTGAGTCCCTTAAACCAACAAAATTAACAGGTTTCCTTCAACTACCTCTAAACGTCTGTCGGTGGAATTCTTGTGCACCCTCTATTATCATTTTGGTTGTCCGTTGTACTGTGTAAGATTTCCAAGTACAAAGAGGGCAAAAAAATTGCAACACCGACGACGAAATGTGCGACATAAATGAAAGTTGGTAGGGTTGTTTCTACATCTTGTAACGGAACCTATTAAAGGCTTTACTTTACCGAAGTATGCGATACCCTCCAAATTCAACCATTTTAACGAGTATTTATGATTATAGAAAAGTTATTGTGTATGTTAACAATGACTGCGTAACATGTCTCCATAAACAGTCAACCCATTAAATTATAATGAATAACTGGCCCACACAAAAGTTAATATCACTTGATCACTGATACAGCAAATTTCATCATGTAAAAACACTAAGTTCATCTTGAATAATTAATATGAAGTACGAAAAATAGTGGCCGACTTACGTATTCTGGATCTCCTTAAATAAATATCACCCAGTGAAACCTATTTGTTCACTAGGACTGTTTTCACTCAGTATTCACGTAAACTCTCCTATTTTAGACGAAAACCAATGGAATTCTTAATAATTCATGTTATTTACTTATTTATGCAAATTAGAGAAATCAATTGACATACTTCTAAAAAACGGCCTTTGTGTAACAAAGAATTATTCTGTCAAGTCAAAAAATCTATCATTTTAATAACCTGTTAAATTATGTCCCTTGATATAAATTAATAACTTTGCTGCACAAATTACGATAGCAGATGTACATGTGAGTTATAAACTATATCTCTAATTTAGTAGTTCTTTGACAAAGTTATAAATACAAGCAGCAAGAAGGGTCGGAAGGGCAGTCGGAATGTCACTTTTTGTGTGTTATTGTTCGAGGTGGATAAACAATGCAAAGAACATGTAAAAGAAGTACTACTTTGTGTTGTGTCATTGTCTTTGGTGGACAGTGGAATTGAGGTGGCCACCAGAGTAATAAATATTTGAAGTTTAAATATTTGTTGGTTTCGCTCGTTATTTATCATCAAAAGCACATCAAAACACGGGACCCCATCTTTTTACCCCTAGACAACCAGATTTAGAGCCAGCATCAACATCGAGACACAGCAGCTATTCAGCAAGCAGCAGCGATTACCACAATGCATTTTAATGGCGCCAACCTAACATCAAGTGCTAACAAGCTCCGTAAATGGGAGTGAAATAGTGCGAGTATAGCAATATCTACGACTAGGCGACCATTACAATCTGAAGGAAGATGTCTGTTCAAATTTGGTGCCAGTCACTTAAGAGTGGAGCTAGTAGTGCCATTGTGAGGATGCGAATCAGGTTTGCTATAAATACACGCTGTAACGGTCGCGAGCGTTAGTCAACTTTGAGATACGTGAGTTTATGCTAGTCAAGAATACTTCTAAGGCGACAAAGACCCCATTACCAGCACCTCACTGTATTTGAATGTAGTCGTGTAACAGGGCTACGAGAAGCTGAATGTTGCTTCTGCTACACTGCAGGGAGACCTGTTAGGAATGCAGTCACTTTACATGACTGCTGGCAACGGTTGGTACGGGAATGTACGGTCGGAAGAAGACAGAGCTCCTAAAGGCCACTTGGAGCAACTGAGAGGGAAGGCCCTGGTGTTCGGCGTATTGTTCTGACGCATTGTACTGCATCTGCAGCAGAAATCTGAGCAGCCGATGGGCATCACAGTAGCACAACGAACTGTTACAAATCGGTTACTTCAAGCATAGCTTCGAGCAAGCTGCTCTGTAGCGCGCATTCTACTGACCCCGAACTACCTCCATTTGCTCACTGGTGGTTGGAGTGGAGACCTGTTGCGTTTTCTGATGAAAACTGGTTCTACATCGGTGCCAGTGATGGTCGTGTGTTGGTTAGGAGGAGGCGAGTAGAGGGCCTGTAAGTAACCTGTCTGCTTGCTGGACACACTGGACTTACACCTGGAGTTATGGTCTGCCATGCAATTTCGTATGACAGCAATGAAATGCCTGGGCCAGCAGCACAGAGCGGATTAGGTTGTGGAAAGGGGCCAAAGGGAGGTTGCTGTCAGTTGCACTGAACATACAAACTTTGTTTGTGCAAACACAATGTTACACAAGAATGCAAAACACTCATAAGGGGAGGCCGCCAATTGTGAAATTCAGATTCGATTCATACTGCGCATAATAAAAGCTCATGGCCAGATGTGTAATGTGGCAAAGCACCAAGATGCACTTCTCAGCCGTTGTCGAGAAAATCTACAGTTAAAAGAAACCGTTGCGGTGAAATACTCTCTACGATTAACAACTTTCTACAGCGCCGTGGTGCAGCGGTAAGCGCTCGGGTTCGTAATCCGAAGGTCGCCGGATCGAGTCTCGCGCGATGCAACCTTTTTTTTTAGTATTTGTTTTTTGTAATTCATATATATATATATATATATATATATATATATATAATTCCCGGCAATCAGTTGCAACAATTATGCATATAATAAGTTGTTGAAAGTCGTTTGTCGTGGAAAAAACTGGGGACTTCGAACATCATTATGTTTTCCGTAAACAAAGTTGTCTTTCACAAATGTTATTAATTGTCTTCGTAATGTTAACCACGTATAGTTAACGGAAGACGTAGAAACGATAGTCCGAAACGAATACGTATAGCGTATGTCAAACGTTCGAATTAGAATAGAGACCCCCCACGAACACAAATTTGCTGTGGCAGTTATGAAATATAAAGTCCGTTACTCGCTCGTTACACTTGAAGGACAGATGTTGAATGGGCCGAAACGAGCCGCCGTATAACTAGCGTAGTTGACTGCTAACTTCGAAAGAAGGTAGATGCGATCCCTAGCGCAACTTATAACATCGTCGAAAATCAGTGCGGACGGGAGAGCTTTGGTACACCCTGTTAAACAAACGGAGAAATGGAGGCGGTACAATTGGAGAGCGATCCGCCTTCACCAACATGCACAAGCAATTGATTTTATATATATATATATATATATATATATATATATATATATATATATATTTGAATTACAAAAAACTAATTACAAAAAAAATTGCATGGCGCGAGATTCGATCCGGCGACCTTTGGATTACAAACCCGAGCGCTTACCGCTGCGCCACGACGCTGTAGAAAGTTGTTAATCGTAGAGAGTATTTCACTGCAACGGTTTCTTTTAACTGTCGATTTTCTCGACAACGGCTGAGAAGTGCATCTTGGTGCTTTGCCACATTACACCTCTGGCCATGAGCTTTTATTACGCACTGTATGTATCTAATCTGAATTTCACAATTGGCGGCCTCCCCTTGTCAGAGTTGTAATGGATATTCTTTGATTAACTTTAGATCGGCTGAAGGCCACACTAAAAATCCAAGACGCGAGGCCCAAGTAGTAAATTGACGTAGAAGGTTCTTCTGGAGGTGTCACCCAAAAGTATTTTCTAGATCTTCAATCGAAACAGGCGGAAGGCATTAGCACTTACTTTTAATGGAACTCGGCTTGAGGCCGCATATTAAGCAACAAGACGTGTTTCAATCCAACGGCAGAAGGCCTAATCTTAAAACAATTGAAGCAAATTCGGCTGAAGGCCCCATACAAAAACATCACAACCATATGCCTTAAGGGCAAGACAAGAACATTAATTTAAGAGATATTAAAATTCGGCTTAAGGCCACACATCAACCAAATAACTAAAACTCAAACAGGGAGGTTACTATGTAACAGACACGGAACGACGCTCAGACGTTCCATAGGTCGGCCTGGAATTGTAACACTAACGACGGTTTAGGCGAGACAGGCAGCCTGACCAACAGTCTCTTAATCGGAAGGCAATCCAACCGACAAACAGCCGACCGACCGACCAACCAACCAACCAAACAGTTCAGCTCGACGCAACCAGCAAAACGACCACAAGATTTCAATACACGCCACACAGAATATTGGCGTCCACAACGACCAACAACACCTCAGCCGTCGAACTACACCCCGCGATGGACAGCAACAATGCGACGAGGGAATAAATTAAGTTACATTTCACAGAAATACGGCTGGACTCTTAGCCGATTTAAATACACAGACGTTGTTGCTCGCACGAATGTCCCAAAGCCGACAACCAGGATCAAACGAAGAAATGTAAACAGGTGAGGCTCGATAGTAAGTTAAGTGAGGACTCATCTTTCACGTCCAAGATCGGTGGGCGACGAACTTCGTAGCACTCGCAAGCAGCACCTCACACTCCAACCGCGCGTGCAGGCCGCCAGCGGCTCCAGCCCGACTTGGCGCGATGGGGGCTTGCTTGCTGCTCCATGCCAACCGACCGACTGGACTGCTGGTTCATCCGGGACTGCTGCTCTGTCGCGACTGCACTGCTGTTGCGTATCCCACTGACTGACTTCCTTCGGACGGTCGGCATCTCGGACACACTGGCTCGCATCCAACCATGCAAAGGTAATAGATCCGACGTCTCTGCACAGGAAGGAACCGACCCAAATACACGTCGTTGATGAGACGACCGACCGAACGACCAACCAACGGTCGTCCCCGCTGGTACTGGCTGTGCCGACCTCACTGGGGCTCCGTCCCCGACTGCGCTGCTGGTCCGTCTCGAACTGACTGCCACACACACACGACAACCCGGAAATACTATCGGTCGCTCCGGAGATGGTACGACAGTGCACTTGTTCATAGGCGCTGCTGCAATCGCTCACGGGTAAGTGACGCCAGTAAATTGTATAAGAAAACGAGGCTGCATTTCTGTAATAGAAGGTGGCAAACAATAAATGGCATGAACACGAGCTGTGCACGGCTCCAGCAGCAACACTCTCTTGGTTAACGCATGCACCCTGACTGTAAATCTATACGTCAGTGTGGTGATTCGACCTGTTGTGCTGCCGTTCAGGAACAAGGGGGTGCTTTCCGACAGGATAACGCTCGCCCATATACCGCAGATGTAACCCAAGGTGCTTTACAGAAAAAAATGGTTCAAATGGCTCTGAGCACTATGGGACTTAACATCTTTTGTCATCAGTCCCCTAGAACTTAGAACTACTTAAACCTAACTAGCCTAAGGAAATCACACACATCCATGCCCGAGGCAGGATTCGAACCTGCGACCGTAGCAGTCGCGCGGCTCCGGACTGAGCGCCTAGAACCGCTCGGCCACCGCGGCCGGCTGCTTTACAGAGTGTCGACTTGTTGCCTTGGCCTGCTCCATGACCAGATCTGTCTCCAATTGAGCACATGAGGGACATCAGCGGACGACAACTCCAGTGTCCAGAATGAGATTTTCACTCTGCAGCGGAGTGTGCGCTGATTTGAAACTTGCTGGCAGATTAAAACTGTGTGCCGGACCGAGACTCGAACTCGGGACCTAGGAGGCGAGCAACTGCAGAAGTAAAGCTGTGGGGACGGGGCGTGAGTCGTGCTTGGGTAACTCAGTCGGTAGAGCACTTGCCCGCGAAAGGCAAAGGTCCCGAGTTCGAGTCTCGGTCCGGCAAACAGTTTTAATCTGCCAGGAAGTTTCAACTCTAGCGTCATCCACATACAACATTAACCGTCACTCTACTGACCGAACAAGTGCGACAGGCATGGAACCCCATCCCTCAAACTGGCATCCGGCAACTGTGCAATACAATGCATCACCTTGGAATGCTTGCATTCAACTTTCTGGTAATTAAGGCACTAGGATTTCAAATTTGGTTCAAATGGCTCTGAGCACTATGCGGCTTAACTTCTGAGGTCATCAGTCCCCTAGAACTTAGAACTACTTAAGCCTAATTAACCTAAAGATATCACACACATCCATGCCAGAGGCAGGATTCGAACCTGCGACCGCAGCGGTCGCGCGGTTCCAGGCTGTAGCGCCTAGAACCGCTCGGCCACCCAGGCCGGCATTTCAAATTTGCAATGGCTTATCTCTCACGTACATTAACCTGCGATCTTGCATTGTTAATCACTTAAATATGTTACCTATAAAATTGTGTTTCCGAAATCTCATAACTACATTAATTATTTTTTGGTGTTGCGAAATTTTTCCGTCAGTGTGTTTACAGTTATCACGTAGTTAAGGAATTTCTTGGTCCTAGGTTGTTTTTTACTTGATATGCATCTCGACATGAGCAAAGTCTTTGAAATGAGAGTGGAAAATAATTATGGAAGAGAAAAAATCATTCGTTTGAAACTGAAAGCTGTAAAACACAGGGGAAGTTGTATGTTTTCTTGTTCTATAACTACCACTTTTCAGCAACAGTCCGCATTCATATACATTATAATGAATTTTTGTTGTCTTTGCTAACCAGCTGCACTAAAAATTGATTCTTAAAAAACTCGTTTCTCTTGAAGAGCGTCATATTTAAGTTAGTCTTCGAATGCGTCAAACACTGAAGCAGTGAAGGAAAACAGTGATTCATACGTGAGGTAGGACGTGGCGTGGCTTAGTCACCACTAACTGCCTAAGGAGACGGCGAGAGCATTCATGTAGCCACTGCAGAGATGGTTTACTGCCTCCGTATTTCAATTCCGCAAACGATCTTACGTGCTGTAGCGGTAGGAATTTAATGCAACCGCTCTCTCTTTCCTTTTCCCTTTCCCTTTCTTGTTCCGTTCGCGATGGTGTGTAGTAGGAACCACTGATAACTGGTAAACCTCCGTAAGTGCTCTGAAGTCTGGTTATTTAGATTGTTGCGTTTTGAAGGAAATTCAACTAGAAAGTGTAGGCGCTCGCAGTTTTAACAGTAGACGCCTTAGTGAAGCAGATTGTGTCTGTTGTAGCGACAGTCATACGATTTTCATGACGGTCTCGTGAAAACGAAACCAATTAATTACCAAATGCACTGATTATGTTTGTGTGTCCTGTTTGTCCTGTATTACTGTATGTTGAGACTGTGCCGGATGTCGAGGGTTATGTAAGCTACGCCCTCCGTGTCTGAAATAAATTTCGTTCGGATTCGCGCGATTATGTAAGTATCCCTCCTGAGATACGTTAGGCGCTTTTTCTTCGATGTTTCGGCAGACATCCGCAATTTCGTTTTTGCAGAGTGTAACTGGAGTCGGGTCAAACAGATGTTGGTCGTCACGTCTTTCGGCGACGCTCAGTGTCGACGGAAATGGTCGGTTTGTTTCCCGTTACAAGCAAAATGATTTTTAAACCTGAATTTTGTGTGTCCATTCGAAAGAGCGGTCCCAAATTAGTCTATTGCTATATTCGTTTTATCGATATGTGTTAGCATGGATGTTAAAACACGAAAAATAAGTAGTGCTCCAAAAGCGACTGACTAGCTCCGCTGCCGGCGCTGACTGCTGCCACCATGTACATGCTCTGCTGCTTCACTGGTTGATTTTCGTGTTTTACTACTCATGTTGACGCCTTCGAGCTGTTCGTAGAAATTGACATTCCACGTGAAATAGCTAGTGGTGAGACATGCATGGAAGAGCTTTGAGATGTCTTGCGGGAAAATGGAACCAATGTGCTCCAGAGCGTCACTGAGTGGCACTTTCCGAGCTGACCAGGATGTCGTTTGGTGCAAGTTTTAGTTTCTTCATCTTCTCAATGGAATCTCTTGAGTTCTTTATGTATGAGTCGGTCTTCCATACGTGTGGTTGGAGTACAAGGGCCAAGTGTTTTGCCAGTTTATACTTCATTGTGCCAGGAGCGCTAACAATCGGTAGTAGTGGAACACAGTTCTTATGGACCTTAGCTAATCCATACAGCTGAGGTGTTAAGGCGTCTGTGAGCGCAGGTTTCTCTGTATGTCTGCCGGCAGAGAAGACACCTTGATTAACTGATTTGTATTCCATATGATATGCCGCGTGGGATCTGCGCGTAGTTTTCCGTACGTCGTCGGATCTAATAGGTCTCGGATCTTCTGCGCATAGTCTTCGGTCTTCATTACGACAGTCGCATTCCCCTCATCGGCGGGCGGTACTAGTATGCTCTTGTCAGCGTTAAGATCCTCCCCCCATGAACCATGGACCTTGCCGTTGGTGGGGAGGCTTGCGTGCCTCAGCGATACAGATAGCCGTACCGTAGGTGCAACCACAACGGAGGAGTATCTGTGGAGAGGCCAGACAAACTTGTGGTTCCTGAAGAGGGGCAGCAGCCTTTTCAGTAGTTACAAGGGCAACAGTCTGGATGATTGACTGATCTGGCCTTGTAACAATAACCAAAACAGCCTTGCTGTGCTGGTACTGCGAACAGCTGAAAGCAAGGGGAAACTACGGCCGTAATTTTTCCCGAGGGCATGCAGCTTTACTGTACGATAAAATGATGATGGCGTCCTCTTGGGTAAAATATTCCGGATGCTAAATAGTCCCCCATTCGGATCTCCGGGCGGGGACTACTCAAGAGTATGTCGTTATCAGGAGAAACAAAACTGGCGTTCTACGGATCGGAGCGTGGAATGTCAGATCACTTAATCGGGCAGGTAGGTTAGAAAATTTAAAAAGGGAAATGGATAGGTTAAAGATAGATATAGTGGGAATTAGTGAAGTTCGGTGGCAGGAGGAACAAGACTTCTGCTCGGGTGACTACAGGGTTATAAACACAAAATCAAATAGGGGTAATGCAGGAGTAGGTTTAATAATGAATAGGAAAATAGGAATGCGGGTAAGCTACTACAAACAGCATAGTGAACGCATTATTGTGGCCAACATAGATACGAAGCCCACACCTACTACAGTAGTACAAGTTTATATGCCAACTAGCTCTGCAGATGACGAAGAAATTGAAGAAATGTATGATGAACTAAAAGAAATTATCCAGATAGTGAAGGGTGACGAAAATTTAATAGTCATGGGTGACTGAAATTCGGTAGTAGGAAAAGGGAGAGAAGGAAACGTAGTAGGTGAATATGGATTGGGGCTAAGAAATGAAAGAGTAAGCCGCCTGGTAGAATTTTGCACAGAGCACAACTTAATCATAGCTAACACTTGGTTTAAGAATCATAAAAGAAGGTTGTATACATGGAAGAACCCTGGAGATACTAAAAGGTATCAGATAGATTATATAATGGTAAGACAGAGATTTAGGAACCAGGTTTTAAATTGTAAGACATTTCCAGGGGCAGAGGTGGACTCTGACCACAATCTATTGGTTATGAACTGTAGATTAAAACGGAAGAAACTGCAAAAAGGTGGGAATTTAAGGAGATGGGACCTGGATAAACTGAAAGAACCAGAGGTTGTACAGAGTTTCAGGGAGATCATAAGGGAACAATTGACAGGAATGGGGGAAAGAAATACAGTAGAAGAAGAATGGGTAGCTTTGAGGGATGAAGTAGTGAAGGCAGCAGAGGATCAAGTAGGTAAAAAGACGAGGGCTAGTAGAAATTCTTGGGTAACAGAAGAAATATTGAATTCAATTGATGAAAGGAGAAAATATAAAAATGTAGTAAATGAAGCAGGCAAAAAGGAATAGGCATGGCTAGAGGACAAATGTAAAGATGTAGAGGCTTATCTCACTAGGGGTAAGATAGAGATACTGCCTACAGGAAAATTAAAGAGATCTTTGGAGATAAGAGAATCACTTGTATGAACATCAAGAGCTCAGATGGAAACCCAGTTCTAAGCAAAGAAGGGAAAGCAGAAAGGTGGAAGGAGTATTAAGCAAAGAAGGGAAAGCAGAAAGGTGGAAGGAGTATATAGAGGGTCTATACAACGGCGATGTACTTGAGGACAATATTATGGAAACGGAAGAAGATGTAGATGAAAATGAAATGGGAGATACGATACTGCGTGAAGAGTTTGACAAAGCACTGAAAGACCGGAGTCGAAACAAGGCCCCGGGAGTAGACAACATTCCATTGGAACTACTGACCGTCTTGGGAGAGCCAGTCCTGACTAAACTCTACCATCTGGTGAGCAAGAGGTATGAAACAGGCGAAATACCCTCACACTTCAAGAAGAATATAATAATTCCAATCCCAAAGAAAGCAGGTGTTGACAGATGTGAAAATTACGGAACAATCAGTTTAATAAGCCACAGCTGCAAAATACTAACACGAATTCTTTACAGACGAATGGAAAAACTGGTAGAAGCCGACCTCGGGGAAGATCAGTTTGGATTCCGTAAAAATACTTGAACACGTGAGGCAATACTGACCTTACGACTTATCTTAGAAGAAAGATTAAGCAAAGGCAAACCTACGTTTCTAGCATTTGTAGACTTAGAGAAAGCTTTTGACAATGTTGACTGGAATACTCTCTTTCAAATTCTGAAGGTGGCAGGGGTAAAATACAGGGAGCGAAAGGCTATTTACGATTTGTACAGAAACCAGATGGCAGTTATAAGAGTCGAGGGACATGGAAGGGAAGCAGTGGTTGGGAAGGGATTAAGACAGGGTTGTAGCCTCTCCCCGATGTTATTCAATCTCTATAATGAGCAAGCAGTAAAGAAAACAAAAGAAAAATTCGGATTAGGTATTAAAATCCATGGAGAAGAAATAAAAACTTTGAGGTTCGCCGACGAAATTGTAATTCTGTCAGAGACAGCAAAGGACTTGGAAGAGCAGTTGAATGGAATGGATAGCGTCTTGAAAGGAGGATATAAGATGAACATCAACAAAAGCAAAACGAGGATAATGGAATGTAGTCGAATTAGGTCGGGTGATGCTGAGGGAATTTGTATGGAAAAGTGACACTTAAAGTAGTAAAGGAGTTTTGCTATTTGGGGAGCAAAATAACTGATGATGGCCGAAGTAGAGAGGATATAAAATGTAGACTGGCAATGGCAAGGAAAGCGTTTCTGAAGAAGAGAAATTTGTTAACATCGAGTATAGATTTAAGTGTCAGGAAGTCATTTCTGAAAGTGTTTGTATGGAGTGTAGCCATGTATGGAAGTGAAACATGGACAATAAATAGTTTGGACAAGAAGAGAATAGAAGCTTTCGAAATGTGGTGCTACAGAAGAATGCTGAAGATTAGATGGGTAGATCACATAACTAATGAGGAAGTATTGAATAGGATTGGGGAGAATAGAAGTTTGTGGCACAGCTTGACCAGAAGAAGGGATCAGTTGGTAGGACATGTTCTGAGGCATCAAGGGATCACCAATTTAGTATTGGAGGGCAGCGTGGAGGGTAAAATCGTAGAGGGAGACCAAGAGATGAATACACTAAGCAGATTCAGAAGGATGTAGGTTGCAGTAGGAACTGGGAGATGAATAAGCTTGCACAGGATAAGAAAAAAAGAAAAAAGAAAAAAAAACTGTAGAGTCTAACGATAGCCACGGGCACTTCATAAGGACGAAGTGCGAACCATTCACCAAAATAACATCGATAAGGGCTTTCGGAGCCGAAGGGCCACTCGTTCACCCCTGATGACTGTACGACACAAAGCTTTATGAGCCGCGTGGTCCCATCAACACCAGCATTGGACTGTCAATGAATGGAAACGTGTTGCCTGGTCGGACGAGTCTCGTTTCAAACTGAATCGAGCAGATCGACACGTATGGGTATGGAGACAACATCATGAATCCAATGATCCTGCATGTCAGCCAGGGATTTTTCAAGCTGGTGGAGACTCTGTAATGGTGTGGGGCGTGTGCAGTTGGAGTGATATGGGCCCCTGATACGTCTAGGTACGACTCTGACAGGTGACACGTACGTAAGCATCCTGTCTGATCACCTGCATGAATTCGTGTCCTTTGTGCATTCCGACGGACTTCGGCAATTCCAGCAGGACAATGCTACAACCCACGCGTCCAGAATTGCTACAGAGTGGCTCTAGGGACATTCTTTTGAGTCTGAGCACTTCTGCTTGCCACCAAACTCCCCAGACATGAACACTGTTGAGCATATATGGGATGCGTTGCAACGTGCTGTTCAGAAGAAATCTCCAACCCCCCGTGCTCTAGGTATTTATGGATTCATGGTGTCGGCTCTCTCCAACACTACTTCAGACGTTAGTCGAGTCCATGCCACGTCGTACTGCGGCACTTCTGCGTGCAGTATATTAGACAGGTGTACCAGTTTCTTTGGCTCTTCAGTGTATTAGTCCTAGAGAAAAAATAAACAGAACCTTTCTGCAGTAAATTTAATGTAGTTAAATATTGTACTGAAATACTTTTTCGCCAGATGCCTCAGTTCTGGAATTAATCAAGAAAATCGTACAAAACTGATCTTCAAACGCTTTTTCCTTGAATATCTCGAAAACCATTGCCTCCAGCGAAAACATATCCCAGCCCAAAATTTAACTACATTAAATTTGAAACAAAAATGCCCTGTTAATATTTTCTGTAAGTGTAAAAACTATTGCATAGAGTACAAGAGAATAAGAAAATATCTCGTGTCGTTTTTGAAGGCCTTGTGGGTTCATAAAACCCATAGATGGGGGACGATGAATCAGCATGTACTCGTATATTTTTGGTACTGTTGATTTGTAATACCAAGACATTTCCAGTATCCTTGTGAAGGTAGTCTACAGATTAATAAAGTACCACTGCTACTACTACTACTACTACTACTACTACCACTACCACCACCACCACCACTACTAGACATGATGACTGAGAACAGTAACAAGTCACTTAAGAAAATAATGAATTCAACGGTGTTAGCGGCGAGTTCAGGACCAAATAGTTTACATTCACCGTTATAGAGATGAAGTTATATCTGAAAAGCTATCGGCATTGGACCATTTTGTGTATATCGCATGATAAAAATTTCGTAAGTGTGTGTAGTGTTTTTCTTCCATGAGCAGCATACACACTGAACGTGTTGATTATGGAAGTTTGAGCAAGTGTATGAGCAGCATACACACTGAACGCGTTGTTTATGGAAATGTCACTCTAGCGCTTGAATAAGCGTTGGGCGCAGAGCTCCGCCCGTTTCGCAAGTGGCGCGCATCACGAGTTTTGACCGCTGGCACGCAGTCCGTCACAGGCCGCCGCTGGCCGAGGGGTCAGGCGCTCCCGACAGAACGCCGCCGGCTGTCGACGCATTAGCATACGTAAACACCGGCGCTCGACGTAATGGGCCGGCCTGCCGTATTGACCGCCGACTACTCCGCTAATAGCACTAAATGTCCCCCGTAAATGCCTCGCCCGGTGCACAGACATCTGGGCCATCTGTACACGGGGTTGCCGGCGGTTGCGAGGGCGGAGTGTGGGAGGGCCAGGGGTAATTGTGTGCGTGTGCACAACAGCGGCGGCCGCGCGGCGCCACTCCCGCGGTGTCTCTAAGTAGCGCGCTCCGGGTGCCAGTGGTGGGTGCGTCGGCGCGACCCGCTTCTGCGGTCATCGGACCTGCAAGTGCGGGGGGAGTCGCTGTGTTCGGTGGCCGTTTCGATGCTAATGACGGCACGTCTTGTCGGGATCGCTGTTATTGCTGGCACGTGGCCAGGGAGCGGCCGCGGTCACGGCGGCTTCCGAGCTGCTGCCGCAAACAAACAGCTCAGCGAGATGTTCCCGCGGTGTTAACAATTCCTGGCCAGTCAGTACACGTATTAATCTCAGATCCGTTTATATTGCGGATAAACACCAGAAGACACAGTTACCTTGCGGAAGTTGAGAGCATACTGAATTATCTGCCTCAATCAACATCAATATCAAACGTAAGGTATACAAAAACAGAAGGGTGAGCATAGATATCAACGGAGAACAACATAAAGCCAAAATTAGGAACGAGGTAAGAGGATGTTCATTACCGATTTACATGCTAAACCCTTCTCATCGAAAAATCAATGAGAATCTTCAAAACATTCACTGGCTGATATTTGCAGACGAAAATATAAAAAGGTTGACAAATTTTGTGTTGTGGGAGCCTCAGTTACAGAAGGCAGTGGGAATCCGAAAGAGCAATAGCTAAGCGTGCATTCAATGAACGAAGACTACAACGAATATGTAAATAAGCCATTTGGTATAGAAATTAGTTTATCAAGACGTTCATCTCGAGTGTGCTCCTATACGGCTGTGAAACCTGGGAAATCTTGACGTACAGGAAGGGGTCAGAAACAACGGAAATATGGCTCTGGCGAAGGATAACGAATGAAAGACATCAATAGGCAAAAAACTGGAAATTTGTGTTAAGATCTTATGGGACCAAACTGCTGAGGTCATCGGTCCCTAAGCCTACAAACTACTTAATCTAACTGAAACCAACTTACGCTATGGACAACACACACACACACACACACACACACACACACACACACACACACACACAAACACGCACCTATGCCCGAGGGAAGACTCGAACATCCGACGGGGGGAGCCGCACGGACCGTGACAAGGCTCCCTAGACAGCACAGTTACCCCGCGCAGCATATCAATGAGCAGACAAACGTAGTAAGAGAAAAGTAATACTTTTACACATGCTTTGAAAGACAGTAGGTTTTTAGCAAACATATTGGAAAGAAAAAAATTACAAAGGGATACCAAAGGGAGACCAAGATGGTTCAAATGGTTCAAATAGCTCTGAGCATTATGGGACTTCACATCTGAGGTCATCAGTCCCTTAGAACTTAAAACTACTTGAACCTAACCGACCTAAGGACATCACACACACCTATGCCCGAGGCAGAATTCGAACCTGCGACCGTAGCGGTCGCGCGGTTCCAGACTGAAGAGCCGAGAACCGCTCGACCACATCGGCCGGCCGGAGACCAAGAAACAAATAGTCGAAGGTCTATTGGAACTAACAGTACGAAAATTATGAAAATATTAAGAAGGTGACACAAATTAGGTGATAACAGTTGCAGCAACAAGGCGTTGCCTTTATGTGATGATGCAGCAAATCACTCACTTTCTTTTTCCTGAATACTAACAGGCGAATTGTTAGACAGTCTTTTACAATACGCGTTGCATCACTTTCGACTGCCCCAACTCTTTCCTGGTACACACATTGTGAAACTGTTCTTAGGGCTTCCATGTAGTCTGCTCGTAGCGAGCGAAAGAACATGATCTTGCTTGTGGTATTTGGCGGCATTGCGGGTTGCATAAAACCTGTTGGTAGTGGCAGCTCTGTTACCCTGCATACAGCTTTTTACATACTTCCATGTCTACTTTGACAAGGGTGGGACAGGTAATCAGCCGTGGCATTATAGTAGCATCCATATCGGCATTTGCCTGAATTCTGCTGTAGCAGAAGCTATCTCACCGAAGCACAAATAGATGTGTAGTCTACAGTACCTTAAATAGTGGAAGTGTGAGCAAGAAAAATTGATATCTGAGTGTGGAGAGATATACGAAACGAACGAAAATAAAGTGCTTGAGGACGTATGGTATATTTTTTAAAACGTCCAATGGTATGTAGAAGAAATAGGCTTTGCAGACGGTATCTCACCACCAATTTGACAGCTAGGCGTGCGATTATGAACAGAAGTACAAGTCTCTCAGCACACTGGTGCATGAAGTAGGTGGAGAATGGAACGCTAGGGATGGAACACAGGTCAGTGACGTCAGACTATAGGTACAGGGTTTTTCTGATGCTTGATATTTTGGTAAAAGAGTGTAGGGGCGTCAAGCACTATTGGATGTCTCAGGATGGTAATGCCCATCATGGCATTAAGTTAGAAAATTATATCGATAGGTATAGAAAGATGTCTCTATAAATCCAGTTATCCTAAGAAAATTATACATTAAAATTAAAATGGTCCTTTATTTAAGCACTAGTAATGACCACGATTTAAGATATTACTTCATTTAAATTTTACTGGCACGTTATCATCTTCCTGCTGAAACCATAAAATGTATACAGAAGCAGATCTGAGAGATTGGCATTATCTTGTCACTTTAACATAAAAAAAGGGCGTTTGAACAATTATTTCCATTTAGTGAAAGCAGCGCGTATGTGAGATACAATATCAAAATTAAAGTTAATTAAGTGAAAGTTCACATATTCTTGAATGTAGAACTGGATAATTAGTTAATTTGCAAAATAAAAGGAATAAACGACTGCGAGCACAGAAACATAACTACTAACGGCTTTCTCTTTGAAAGTCGCACACACGATCACACGCACTGGCGCAGACACGCAAACCCATACATGCGTGCACATAAATGACGAATATCACTAGACGCTGTTATTTATAATCGTACATTCAACAAAATTTCTGTTATTGTTGGACCATAAACGCATATCTATTTTTCAGATGTCATCTTGGTTGGAATTTTTACCTCTACGTTTTTCGAGGCGCAACAGTCACGTATTTAGAAAACGCATTTTGACCTCTAAATTTTTCTAAGTAAAACAGACGTCAGACATCAAACCAGTTAATTAAAGAAGAAAGCAAATGAATAGTAATTGAGAGCCTCCTGCTAGCACTGCAATGTACCTAAGAACCTTCTCATGAAATTTTTTTACTAAAGTACGACTCCGACGATTTATTTCAACGTCAGGTCGATTTGTTATTTATCTTTGTAAGAGTTTTTTTACATAGCAGTGTTCACCAGCGTGGGATCACGATCTGAATTAAAGCCAGAAAAGAAATCAGTACTTTTATGAAGGAAGCAGGTAGTCATTAACCTATAAATATCAAAGGAAACAACATGAATGCAACTGGAAATCAGCGTGTCACTAATACAAGTGTCATGCTATACTGCTGCATGATATTGATCCGTAGACTGGTTAATAACTCATGGAAAGTTCGATGTCGTATGTAGCTTCATATTTTTCCATGTTAGTAAAACTAGTTCCCTCTCAGAATCCAGCCAATATATTTTTCCACTGCATTGCTTCGGACGGACAGCTCTTATAGTTTCTGAAAAGTTCTAACATGTATTCAGAGCAATCGCCGTTTGCGGACTAGCTCGTTTACCGTCGCTTACAGCAACTGGGCTTGCATCCGGTGATTAACGTCGTTAAGCATTTCAGGAAAATGTAAAGACCTCCTTGGTGGATAGAAAGCAATCTAAAATGATGACAGAGCTACAAAACCCATCTCGATTTCAATTAGAGTCCACCTTCATTTACGCGGATGACGCAATAAGATACGCAACTGCGAGTGACGGCTCTGAAACGATTAGGTGCAGGGCTTTGAAATTCAGCTTTCATTGCGGTGTTTCGCTTTGATAGAAACGTAATATTTCAGCCTCCGTGCAACTGAAAGCTACCCATGCTTATAGTAAGTTGTCCGTATTAATTGCTATTACTGCAAGTATTAGAATCTCGCTAGACCGATGTATGTACACTGAATTCATAGCGACTCGTTATAGATGTTAACTCCAGAGGCAGCAATTAAGTTAATTTTAACGATAATGATATTGAAGCATGTCATATATTGCAACTAACATATTTCACAATTTTACAAAGTAAAGTACACTCCTGGAAATTGAAATAAGAACACCGTGAATTCATTGTCCCAGGAAGGGGAAACTTTATTGACACATTCCCGGGGTCAGATACATCACATGATCACACTGACAGAACCACAGGCACATAGACACAGGCAACAGAGCATGCACAATGTCGGCAATAGTACAGTGTATATCCACCTTTCGCAGCAATGCAGGCTGCTATTCTCCCATGGAGACGATCGTAGAGATGCTGGATGTAGTCCTGTGGAATGGCTTGCCATGCCATTTCCACCTGGCGCCTCAGTTGGACCAGCGTTCGTGCTGGACGTGCAGACCGCATGAGACGACGCTTCATCCAGTCCCAAACATGCTCAATGGGGGACAGATCCGGAGATCTTGCTGGCCAGGGTAGTTGACTTACACCTTCTAGAGCACGTTGGGTGGCACGGGATACATGCGGACGTGCATTGTCCTGTTGGAACAGCAAGTTCCCTTGCCGGTCTAGGAATGGTAGAACGATGGGTTCGATGACGGTTTGGATGTACCGTGCACTATTCAGTGTCCCCTCGACGATCACCAGTGGTGTACGGCCAGTGTAGGAGATCGCTCCCCACACCATGATGCCGGGTGTTGGCCCTGTGTGCCTCGGTCGTATGAAGTCCTGATTGTGGCGCTCACCTGCACGGCGCCAAACACGCATACGACCATCATTGACACCAAGGCAGAAGCGACTCTCATCGCTGAAGACGACACGTCTCCATTCGTCCCTCCATTCACGCCTGTCGCGACACCACTGGAGGCGGGCTGCACGATGTTGGGGCGTGAGCGGAAGACGGCCTAACGGTGTGCGGGACCGTAGCCCAGCTTCATGGAGACGGTTGCGAATGGTCCTCGCCGATACCCCAGGAGCAACAGTGTCCGTAATTTGCTGGGAAGTGGCGGTGCGGTCCCCTACGGCACTGCGTAGGATCCTACGGTCTTGGCGTGCATCCGTGCGTCGCTGCGGTCCGGTCCCAGGTCGACGGGCACGTGCATCTTCCGCCGACCACTGGCGACAACATCGATGTACTGTGGAGACCTCACGCCCCACGTGTTGAGCAATTCGGCGGTACGTCCACCCGGCCTCCCGCATGCCCACTATACGCCCTCGCTCAAAGTCCGTCAACTGCACATACGGTTCACGTCCACGCTGTCGCGGCATGCTACCAGTGTTAAAGACTGCGATGGAGCTCCGTATGTCACGGCAAACTGGCTGACACTGACGGCGGCGGTGCACAAATGCTGCGCAGCTAGCGCCATTCGACGGCCAACACCGCGGTTCCTGGTGTGTCCGCTGTGCCGTGCGTGTGATCGTCGCTTGTACAGCCCTCTCGCAGTGTCCGGAGCAAGTATGGTGGGTCTGACACACCGGTGTCAATGTGTTCTTTTTTCCATTTCCAGGAGTGTAATTTTTTGACACAACTTTGTCATCAGAAGCATTGTGTGAACTATGCACGTAACTATTTCCTAAAATGTACTTAAGTCAGAGGCCATTGTTTGTAAGATTGTTACATATTTTTCTGGTATACAAGTAGGCGCATACTTGCTATATTCTCATTTTACTGCTATTTGACATTGGCTAGTAACATGAGAAAAACTTCACAAATTGAAGTTACGACGCTATCGTTCTGCATCTTTTAAGGACGCACCTTTATCTAATGATTTAATCAAGAAAGACTGGAGCTAATGTACTCCTTCTGTCTAGACATTCAGCAACCACCCCAGGACATTGCCTAAAATTTTTCCGATGGATTTGACATTCATCAATCATAGAGAAAGCTCAAGATTTAAACGCTGGGGCCTCTCTCCATGCCACCAGAACGAGAAAACGCTTCATGCTGTGACAGCTTACATATGAAGGGCTTATTTCAATAGTGGAGTCCTAAAGTTAAATGAGCGCTGAAAAATCTGCAGTTGAGATACCAGAAATATTCAGGTATATATACTTGAGTATTTCTGGTATCTCAACTGCAGATTTTTCAGCGCTCATTTAACTTTAGGACTCTGTATCTCAGAATGAACAAAAATGGACTTGTACCACTATTGAAGTAAGCCCTTCATATGTAAAACATTATTCATCACGGCAAATTATTACCTTTTTGTTTGATATACTGAAGACCTCCAAAACTCTCAGCGTTACGCTCTGCCCGTTTACCGGTTTTCAGCGAGCCACAGAAAAGAAATTACTTCAGTTGTAGTTTCGACGATGACGATGATGATAATGACGATGGCGTTGATGATGATGATAATGATGATGATGATGATGATGGCAATGGCTGTAGGGTGCTAACCTGTAGGGTCATTACCGCCGATGAAATGTCGAGTAGTGGTGATGTATAACTCACGCCTATTCGGTTATCGTCCCTATGCGTTACAACTATATGATCAATTTTTGTCGCTATTTCCAGTGCGATCATCATGCCTCTTGCGATTTAGACATAACACCAACGAAAATTTGTATGCAGTATGAAGGAACGGAAAACTGGAGACCTCTCTCAGCAGTTTCCAAAGGAACTAAGCGAAGAGCACACGTGATGGATAAAAGTGAAATTGTGGCGCGTCGATTTAGCGAGAAGAAACGCCAGAACACCCCTTGACGCAACACACAAATAACAATACTTTCTAACAGAGCCATTCCACTTGTGTCATCCAAAGGAGCACAGCCTCTCTTTAGGTGAAGGTACACACACACACACACACACACACACACACACACACACACAGTCTCACAGCGTGTAACGGCCAAAGTGACGACGCTATAACGTCATACGGCAAACGTCAAATATGAGCAGTTTCCATCAGAGTGTAATGCGTGGCCGTTTCCTAATATTCAGTGGTAGTATTACTCCGAGGTAAGTTACAGCACAATCGATCAGCTCAGCGGTAGTGCACCTGCAGTCCGCTACACGTGTTTCTTGAGGCTCCGAAACGTGACGAGAAACTAATGATGCACATTTATGTATTAACTACTTATGATTCATTAGTGGTGGCCACCTTACATGGGACGGGTTTCATACTACTACGTACGAGGGGCGTTCAGAAAGTAAGCTCCGATCGGTCGCGAAATGGAAACGACTATGAAAATCCGATAAAGCTTTGCACAGATGTGTTGGGTAGTATAACCCCAGTTAGCATCACGTCGCTCTTCTCATTTCTGAGCTCGCAGTGAGTGCGTAAAGATGTCTAGAAAATAGTGTCTGCCGCCAAGTACGAGGGCCTGGTGAGAAATTTCGCCTGAAGCTATGCAGCTAACATTACATAACTGTCGTGCTGTTTCGTCTTCACGACAATTCTCAGCCGCATTCTGCAGGGGCAATGAAGATGCTCCTGCATCGTTTTCAAATGAAAATGTTAGATTACCCACAATACAGTCCGCAATTGTCTCCCCCTGAGTTTCATCTCTGGTCACATGAACCGCTGTCTTTGAAGACAACATTTTGACACAGACAACGAGGTGTAGGCCAGCGTGGAGAATTGGCGGAAAGCACTGGCGGCTGCCTTCTATGATGAGGCTATTAAAAAGTTGGTACAACGCTATGACAAAAGTCTAAGTCAGAACGGCGACTACGTAGAGAAGTAGCTGAAAGGTGTAGCTAATTGTTACAAGTAAAACATTTCTGATGTTCACTGTGGTTTCAATTTGGCAATCAATCGGAGCTTACTTTCTGAACAGGCCTCGTATATACTCATCCGTAGTTGTTCCTAATCCTCCTCGAAAATAATAATTCCTTGTGACTCACAGACCTGGTGTATGTATTCCACTTGGTGGCCACTTCGGCGTCTTGCGTGTCCCAAACTTATCCCCAGTAATGCTAATAGGGGAATGCGCCTAAAATTTGACGTGGAATGCGAATCACATGACGTTTCTAGTGCATGTGCGCTTCACTGGCACTTGATGGCTATGTTAAAGTCAGACAATTATTGCGTGCTCTGTCAGGTTTCTGTTTACAGGCAAGCTCTTTCCAGGTAGAGAACCAAGAGCTTAACTCCTCAACATCTGCTTGGGTATTTTCACAAACAAAGCGCAATAGCTCCCGCTTTTATACTTCTCCGCGCAGGGCAAAATGCAACTGAGCTGACTGGTTTTGATGATACCAGTCACAATTCTAGGTCTCGTGACAAATATTCCAGTAGAAATTCGATGTGTCTTCTGTGTTTTGTGTCAAGGTTGGTAGTTGTGACATCATGGAGGCACTATGCTGAATCTTGCACCAAGCAGAGAAGGAAGACAGAAGCTTAACCAGATGCGGATAGTCTTCCTCTTCCCCCAATCGTCTCACTAGATAAAAGTTATTTTCACAAACCGAACGTTTTTGGATATCCTCTGCAGCCTGCAGGTTACCAAACTTTAGTTGAGTAAGTCGCTTGGTGGGGCTGCCACCTTAGGCCTTATGACGTTGCCGGTTCTTGTTCGAGGATTCCTTCCTCTAGATAAATTGCTGCCTACACAGCTTCATAGTCTCTTCTACATCGAAGGGGTTGCCTCTTCCACGAGCTTCGCCGTGTCAAAGTGCCTTTCTTCCGCTGTCGCTGGTATTAAGGTCTTTCTTCTTTAAAAAAAATAAATAGAAAAAATTGTGTTTGAGACGGAATGAACGCTGAATTGCTAAAATATAACGAAATGTTTTTTGACCTACGACTCTTACACATAATAAACGAATGCTGAAGAAGGATGAGGTAACTCCTGCATGGCATGTAGCCGAAATAACATCTGTATTTAACAAAGAGGAAAGAGCTGTGAAAACCTACTCAACTCTGTCTATAAAGTACACTCCAGGATAATAAATAGTCGGTTTAAGATAATTACTGAGGTAATATTAGATGGAGAATAAGCACGATTTATAAAACGTTGCCCACGTAGAGAGAGCATCTTCAATCTATAACAAATAACTCAACCTTGAGACGCATATTGCACTTACCGCCTCCAAAAAAAGTATTCGATAAAATGAAAATGTCTAAACTATGGGATATTAAGTGTCTCAAAGGATACAGTACCATTTAATTCATATTCTAAAAAGAGTATATCACACAGCTGACATGCTAATCACTGGAGGGACTAAGAATATTAATTTAAGTGTACAGGTAATTACTCAGTGACCATTTAAATTGCAAAGAACCGTCGTAGGTGCAACATTAATTTTCTATCCTAAACGCATTATCAAATCATTCAGTAAGTTATACAATTACGTACATTACGACAGCCACATGACTGTGCATTACAGGTAAACACATCTAGTAAAACAGTGGAGGGCTGAACTTCGTTCGTCTTCGATGGGAGTGTAATAACAATTTGGTTGATTACCATAAGACATCAGATGGCTTACTCACTGAATCAGACGTATTAACAATTATCAAATGGACAAAGTATTGTAATTATGAACTATAGACTTGGTAACGGGGTGGACGAATGAAAGCATAATATGAAACTATATAGCGGATTGGTCAATGACTGCGTAAATGGACAGTGGTGCGAAGAAAGAGCCCTGGTAAAAAAGTACGAATATCAATAGTTTTGCCAAAGTGCATGAGGATAGCACCTAGCAGGCTGCGAACGTTAAAAGTGCGCAGTTAAATCCTGATGTGAATTAACTAGTTTTGTATTCCCCTTGGCTCTGTGATTGCATCGGTGGCTCACGCTTACCGTTCGTAAATAGTGAGAGAGTGGCAGTAACAGGTGGAAGTTTTGAGTCAAGTTCGACCTCTGCTCTAAGTTGGAGACGTCCCTCTCTGCAATTATTAGCAACAACTTAGGGCTCCTTGAAGGGAGTGCTCCTCTCGATCTCCCGGAAGCAAGCGTCCTCTGACTTTACTCCAGGAAACATAGCGGGATCTGCTAGCGTAGGATCTCGCCGGTCAGTTGGGACAGACCTTTTAAAACCAAGTTCAACAAATTCTCGTTCTAGCAGGTTTTGTTATGGTTAACCAATAATGGCGAGGAAGGCATAAAATCCCTTTCTCTACATGACAAGTTTCCAACTCCAGCCTAACAAAAGACTGGAAGACATACAGTCTACTGAAATAATTATTGTGAGCCAATCAAAGTCCCTGTCACTCGGATGAAAACGAACATTTCTTCGTCGTGTGGCTGCAGACAACACCCAGTCCCACAGTCTCAAGTTCTAAATGCTTCACCTGGCTTTCAGATCATATCTCGCCAAAGGTTTCCTACTATGACGCACAGTGCAGTTTTTGTGGCACGCATGCCCACTTCTTACATGTCTGCTATGCAGAGATGGGGCACAGTGACTACCCCGTCCTATACCTGCTATGGGGCACAACTAACGATTACCTGTAATTGAAAATCGCTTCCTAGTACACAGACAATGTCAGGTAGTTCTACGAGGGGCGTTCAGCAAGTAATGCAATACATTATTTTCTGTAATCAGATTGGTTTTATTTAGAATTTCAATACACTATACTATTCCCCACACATGTGGCTGAGAAACCCTGTTTTTCAACATAATCTCAGTTCAATGCCATGGCCTTAAGCCACCTTACTGGGAGAGCCTTTATGTCCGTATGGTATCTCTCCACTGGTCGACGGCGGAGCCAACGTTTTGCTGCATTATAACCTCCCTATCATACACTTGCTGCTTCCCTGAGTTCGTCCTTCATTGAGTCAAACAGAAGGTAGTTCGAAGGTGCGAATCCAGGCTATAGCGTGGATGAGGAAGAACAATCCAATGAAGTTTTGTGACTTCTCTCAAGGGAACAGGCTTGTGTGAGTCTTTGCGTTGTTATGGATAAGGAGAAGTTCCTTTCCCATTTTTGTTGTGACTACACGCTGAAGTCGTTTCTTCAATTTCCTGAGGGTAGCACAATACAATTTCGAGTTGATCGTTGTACCGTAAGGATGACATAAACAAGAATAACCCCTTCAGAGCCCCGGAGGACCTCCGCCAATTTTTGCCTCGGAGGGGGGAGGGGGATGTGATATATCACTACTCTATGGATTGCAGAATTTATTTCCGGTTCAAAATGATGAGCCCATGTTTCATCGCCCGTGACGATGTTCAACTAATAGTAGTCAGGATCAGCCTCATAAAGCACAAGCAGTTTCCCACAGATGTTCTTCAATCCAGTGGTCTGCCAGGTGGCGAAGAACCCAATATTCAGTACGCCAAGTGGTGGATGAGTGTGTCAGCAGTACGAATAGATAAGTCCAATTGAACAGCGAGGTGTTCGAATGTGATCCGTCGACCACCTTAAATGAGTGTGTCCACGCGTTCCAGCTTTGCAGGAAGCACAACTTTGCAACGGTCCGGTATGTGAGAAATAGGACAGCTTTGTGCGTCCTTGTTGCGATGGTGACAGTCACTTCGTCCAACGATCACAATGCTTTTGCTCACGGCGAGGTCTCTGTAGACACCCTGCAAGCGTAACTGAATTTTTGCAATGCTCTAGTTTCCCGCCAAAAAGCTCAATGACAGCTCTCTTCAGCGAACACACCTCCGTTAAAAATGCCAATTTGAAAGCTGCATATAGCCCCGCCACCTATCGGAACTTCGTGAAACTGTAGATGCTGAAGTGAGAATATTCCACAATGTCCCACACCAAAGTCAGTACTTTTTCAAACGAAACTGGCCGAGAAAAAGGTGTTGCGCTATATTTTGAACGCCTTATGTAAATTTATGACCTTGTGGTCCTTTTAAATCGAACTCCCCTCCCCCCACCAGTCAACTAAAGAAAGCACCCAAGGCTGAAGAAAATAGCAGGGTCACTCACCGTAATAAAAGGAAAGGAGAAGAAGATGTGCATTCATTGGCAGTACTGAACATTATAGGGTGTAGAAAAATTTCCGCCACTAGTTACAATAAAAAGGTTACTTTTTTGTCACAAGACCGGTTTCGGGCTTGCGCCCATCCTCAGGTGTTTATACATTCACGTACATGTTTCTATTGCTGGAGATCACTGTATAAACACCAAAAATTATTTGCTGGTGACTAAACAGATACAAGTGGCACAATTGTAAGTGGAAAGGCAGCATTTGTCGAAAACGTATGTGTACTTCATAAAGATGAAGCATCATTATTATAGTTACGCTGTGATGACAGTTTTTCCACTTAGTTGCACACTTATTATCATTTTCACTTCCATATTTCAGTTTTATAAAGTTTAGCTGCATATTTCACTTTTACCATGTGCACTCGTGAAATACACTGTGTTTACATGCAAACATGTGGGCTACGGTCAAAGAACTTAGCCACAGGAAGTGCAAGGGTGTTGTACATAGAGAAACTTGAAAAGCTATTATAGACTGCGAAATTTTTTGCTAAAAATTATGAAATTTTTTGATCCACATTTTTGTCGGAGAACTTAGATCTAGGAAGTACAATGATGTTATATATATGAAATTACTAAAAGCTATTACAAATTAAAAAATGACAGCTAGAACAGTTGTAGCTATCATTTTAGGTCTATGAAGTACAATGATGTTATATATATGAAATTACAAAAATCTATTACAAATTAAAAAATGACAGCTAGAACAGTCCTAGCTGTCATTTTAGATCTAGGAAGTACAATGATGATATATTTATGAAATTACTAAAAGCTATTACAAATTAAAAAATGACAGCTAGAACAGTTTTTTAATTTGTAATAGCTTTTAGTAATTTCATATACATAACATCATTGTACTTCCTAGATCTAAGTTCTCCGACAAAAATGTGGATCAAAAAATTTCATAATTTGTATCAAAAAATTTCGCAGTCTGTAGTAGCTTTTTAAGTTTCTCTATGTGCAACACCCTTGCACTCCCTGTGGCTAAGTTCTTTGACCGTAGCCCACATGTCTATGTAAACACAGTGTATTTCACTAGTGCACATCGTAATGGTGAAATATGCAGCTAAACTTTATAAAACTGAAATATGGAAGTGAAAATGATAATAAGTGTGCAACTAAGTGGAAAAACTGTCACCACAGCGTAACTTTAATAATGATGCTTCATCTTTATGAAGTACACATACATTTTCGACAAATGCTGCCATTCGACTTACAATTGTCTCACTTGTATCTGTTTAGTCACCAGCAAATAATTTTTTGTGTTTATACAGTGATCTCCAGCAGTATAAACATGTACGTGAATGTATAAACACCTGAGGATGGGCGCAAGTCCGAAACCGGTCGTGTGACAAATAAATAACCTTTTATTGTGACTAGTAGCGGAAATTTTTCTACACCCTATATAGGAACAGTCACGGAGTTCAACAGCATCCACTTTGGATAAAATCCACGTACTGAACATTGTCTGCAGTTTTCACGTAGCATTAAAAAGAAACGACTCTAGTGACTCTTGGGATATGTATATGGCATTATCGGATAGGTTACGTGACAGTTTGGGCACAAACTGCCACATGAACGAATCCATCCTATGGACATACGTATTATTTGAATATCAGAGAAAAGTGGGACATGTAATGGATGCTGACTAATAGGAAAAGTGTCCAGAACCCTATTTAGAATGTAGGGAACTAATACGAATGTTAAAAAATATATCAGCTCAACCACTGGTTTATAGTGTAAAACACTAAGATTGACGCGTTTCGGGAGTCAAGCTTCCATCATCAGAATAATAAAAAGTAAAAGAACCTGTTAAAACTCGCTAAAATGGAACATGCACCAGCCACAATAAAATTGATAATAAAAGTAAAACATCGTGGCTACTTCCCTTGTTGCAGCAGTGTCTTCCAAGGTGCAACTCCACATAGTCATCAAAATACAAAAAACACTAAAACGGTGTCGCCTATGGTGTTCAACATCTAACCACATGGCTCTCTCCTCTATCATTGTAAATCGCCGGTGCGTCTTCGTTGATACCACACACCACGTAGCCAAACACGACACTGAAACGCGAGTGAGCTCACGCGCAAGTAAACAAGGAAGTCACAAGATGTCTATACAAACAGATAACGTATACATCTTCCAAGGACCTCATGAAATGATGGTATCCTGCCACTTGTTAAAAAAGTAGTTACTGAAAGAAACCAGTGAAATGTTTGAAAAAGTTATTTGTATCACCAGTTAGCTGTTCATTCAGTGTGTTCTGATTATCAACGATATGTATCGTAATTTCCAGCTGTTCTACATCTACATCTACATCTACATCCATACTCCGCAAGCCACCTGACGGTGTGTAGCGGAGGGTACCCTGGGTACCTCCATCGGTTCTCCCTTCTATTCCAGTCTCGTATTGTTCGTGGAAAGAAGGATTGTCGGTATGCTTCTGAGTGGGCTCTAATCTCCCTGATTTTATCCTCATGGTCTCTTCGCGAGATATACGTAGGAGGGAGCAATATACTGCTTGACTCTTTGGTGAAGGTATGTCCTCGAAACTTTAACAAAAGCCCGTACCGAGCTACTGAGCGTCTCTCCTGCAGAGCCTTCCACTGGAGTTTATCTATCATCTCCGTAACGCTTTCGCGATTGCTAAATGATCCTGTAACGAAGCGCGCTGCTCTCCGTTGGATCTTCTCTATCTCTTCTATCAACCCTATCTGGTACAGATCCCACACTGCTGGGCAGTATTCAAGCAGTGGGCGAGCAAGCGTACTGTAACCTACTTCCTTTGTTTTCGGATTGCATTTCCTTAGGATTCTTCCAATGAATCTCAGTCTGGCATCTGCTTTACCGACGATCAACTTTATATGATCATTCCATTTTAAATCACTCCTAATGCGTACTCCCAGATAATTTATGGAATTAACTGCTTCCAGTTGCTGACCTGCTATTTTGTAGCTAAATGATAAGGGATCTATCTTTCTATGTATTCGCAGCACATTACACTTGTCTACATTGAGATTTAATTGCCAATCCCTGCACCATGTGTCAATTCGCTGCAGATCCTCCTGCATTTCAGTACAATTTTCCATTGTTACAACCTCTCGATACACCACAGCATCATCTGCAAAAAGCCTCAGTGAACTTCCGGTGTCATCCACCAGGTCATTTACGTATATTGTGAATAGCAACGGTCCTATGACACTCCCCTGCGGTACACATGAAATCACTCTTACTTTGGAAGACTTCTCTCCATTGAGAATGACATGCTGCGTTCTGTTATCTAGGAACTCCTCAATCCAATCACTTAATTGGTCTGATAGCCCATATGCTCTCACTTTTTTCATTAAACGACTGTGGGAAACTGTATCGAACGCCTTGCGGAAGTCAAGAAACACGGCATCTACCCGTGAACCCGTGTCTATGGCCCTCTGAGTCTCGTGGACGAATAGCGCGAGCTGGGTTTCACACGACCGTCTTTTTCGAAACCCATGCTGATTCCTACAGAGTAGATTTCTAGTCTCCAGAAAAGTCATTATACTCGAACGTAATACGTGTTCCAAAATTCTACAACTGACCGACGTTAGAGATATAAGTCTATAGTTCTGCACATCTGTTCGACGTCCCTTCTTGAAAACGGGGATGACCTGTGCCCTTTTCCAATTCTTTGGAACGCTACGCTCTTCTAGAGACCTACGGTACATCGCTGCAAGAAGGGGTGCAAGTTCCTTCGCGTACTCTGTGTAAAATCGAGCCGGTATCCCATCAGGTCCAGCGGCCTTTCCTCTTTTGAGTGATTTTAATTGTTTCTCTATCCCTCTGTCGTCTATTTCGATATCTACCATTTTTTCATCTGTGCGACAATCTAGAGAAGGAACTACAGTGCAGTCTTCCTCTGTGAAACAGCTTTGGAAAAAGACATTTAGTATTTCGGCCGTTAGTCTGTCATCCTCTGTTTCAGTACCATTTTGGTCACAGAGTGTCTGGACATTTTGTTTTGATCCACCTACCGCTTTGACATAAGACCAAGTAGATCCACCTTTTTGCCTTTATCCTGTCTATGTAAAATAACGAGATCCTGATCTATTCCCAACATGGGGTGTCCCGTTTCCCAAATATGCGTGGCTACAGCTGACTTTTCGAAATTATTAAGCCGTAAAGTATCGCTATGTTCTTTGTAACGTACTTTAAAGGACCCACCAGTTTGGCCTACATAGCTTGCCTCGCACGTGTTACACTGAATTTTATAGGCCCCAGCTCTCCCATATTTATCGCTTTCCTGCTGCAAATTATTTCTTAGTTTAAACCACAGCGTATTATTGGCCTGAAAAGCGGTATCAACTTTAAAAGGTTTGAAAATGTTAGCCACTTTTTGCGAAATACCACCGAAGTATGGCATAGTGACTCTCGTAATATTATTTGCGGTATTCTTACTTGCATTCGCGCGATGTTTCTGTCGTATTAATTTGTTGACAACGTTTTGGTGATATACGTTAGCTCTGGCTAGTTGTTTCACGATGTTCAGCTCAGTCATTCTGTCTTCTTCATTCGTAGGGACTCTAAAGGCTCTGCCGGCCGGAGTGGCCGAGCGGTTCTAGGCGCTACAGTCGGGAACCACGCGACCGCTACGGTCGCAGGTTCGAATCCTGCTTCGGGCATGGATGTGTGTGATGTCCTTAGGTTAGTTAGGTTTAAGTAGTTCTAAGTTCTATGGGACTGATAACGTCAGAAGTGAAGTCCCATAGTGCTCAGAGCCATTTTCTAAAGGCTCTATCTATCAAAGATCAAAAAGCAGAAAGTTTCTGGCTATTAGGATGGCAGGAATTATTTTGTATCAACACATCAGTTGTGGTTGGTTTCCTAAATATTTTAAAAACATGCCTACCATTTTAGAGTTTTTTATATTTTGACGACTATGTGGAGATGCACCTTAGAAGACACGGCTGCAACAAGGGAAGTAGCCACGATGTTTTAATTTTATTATCAATTTTATTGTGCCTGGTGCATGTTCCATTTTAGCGAGTTTTAACAGGTTCTTTTACTTTTTGTTGCTCATATGATGGAAGCTTGACTTCCGAAACGCTTCAGTCTTAGTGTTTTACACTATAAACAAGTGGTTGAGCCGATATATTTTTTAACAGTGACATTCACAACCACGACCTCTCATCCAGTATGGATAAAATCAAGACTAATACGAATGTTGTCTACCCCCTTCCCCTTTCCACGCCGCCCCCCTCCCCTCCACGATAGCACAGATCCTGAGCTTGCTGTTGGAGAAATACGTCACAGCGCCGGCTCGGGCAGACGTTCTTCGCGGACGTCTCCTGGTAGTACGCTGCTTTCCGCTGCAGCCGCTGGCCACGGATGCCTTGAGCAGCGTCTCTAATGAGCAAGGCCGCGCTTTCTCTGCACGCCAGGCCGGAGCAGACTGGGCTGCGACCACTCTCGTTACGGCGAGACGGTCTGGTCTTGCGGAGGCCGGCAATGCCGCCGCGGCTGGAAGAGGGTCAGCGTGGCTGGAGAAAGCCTCTCGTGTCGGCAGGCGGTCGTGAGGCGCCCACCTGGACCAGCCGCGTCCCAGCTGCCCCGGAGGGGGCGCCGTCTCAGGCTCTGCTGCGTGGGCACGGTGTAGCGCAGTGCAACGCTGCGGGGGCAGAGACGTGCGGATATCAGCCCCTAGCTGCAGACTCACATCCGCGTACATCTCTCTTGAATTTTTGGGTCGTTCTGTTAGGATAGATAAGCTAAGGTACTGTACTGTTCCTTGTTCTGGCTCTCGACAGGTCAGTTGGATCCGACCGACCACCATGTCATCGTCTGCCAGTGGCATCATTGAATGAGAAGGACAGGTACGCCGTCTGCGCACTGCTCTCTCAGTCGTTGTCGGGTTTCTTGAATTTGAAACCTCTACTAATCAGTCGAGTAACTCCACAGTTAGCCTTACGATGCTGAGGCTGATATCTGGGTAGAGCGGATCAGGTTATGGTTGTGGAAGGAGGCCGTAATCAATTACTGTCAGTCGCACAAAACACACAAACTTTTATTTTCCTAAGAACCACCTAATTACACGTTGCCTTAAAAGGTTCAAATTAAAACAATGTGGCTGAAGGCCTAGTTAAGAAAACTTGAGATACCTCCCGGGCTGAAGCCCAAAACCATACCAAACACGCCGCGCGGGATTAGCCGAGCGGTCTGACGCACTGCAGTGATGGACTGTGCGGCTGGTCCCGGCGGAGGTTCGAGTACTCCCTCGAGCATGGGTGTGTGTGTTTGTCCTTAGGATAATTTAGGTTCAGTAGTGTGTAAGCTTAGGGACTGATGACCTTAGCAGTTAAGTCCCATAAGATTCCACACACATTTGAACATACCAAGAACAAGGACGGCTGAAGCCCTGCACACAAGTATTAAAAATTCCTTTAAAAAATACACGCAGCTGAAGGCCTTACTTACAAAATTTTTTTTTCACGTAAATACTCGGCTGAAGGCCACACATAAGACATTGGACAATTCAGGGCTTAGGGCCTGGATAACAAGAATTTCAGATAGAGCAAATTAAAAAAAAAATTAGTTTAAACAAATGAATCTTCAAAATTTTAATTTAAGATGGTAGAACGCCTTATTTTAAAATTAAAACTAACTAAATTATTAGACGATTGAAGGCCTGACACAGTGCTACAGAGTAAAATGAAAATCACAGTCTAAAACAAAGAGGACAGTAGTGCTCGGAAGTGTTCCAAGGGTCGAACTGAGGAGGTAGCTCTAACGTAAGGTGAGGTGAGACAGGCAGGCAAGAGTAAGGTTGAATAATCGGATGGAAACCCGACCCAGGGACGCCTGAAGGACCGACCAACAACCTAATCAATTCCCTTCCGCCTGACCAACGGCACGACAATGGAAAATATCAGCCGAGGACGAAGATAGCAGCAGCACTACGTCTTCAAAGTCGCCGTCTAAAAACAGCCAATGCACAATAACCATTAAAAAAAAAAAGAACAAACAGCGAATGCTGTCGAAGTACACGCAGTGCCAGACAGCATCATCACGGAGAGGAAAAACACACTGCCGGAAAACTATCCTAACAACCAGGCAGGTTCAAATGACTCTGAGCACTATGGGACTTTACTTCTGAGGCCATCAGTCCCCTAGAACTTACAACTACTCAAACCTAACTAACCTAAGGACATCACACACATTCATGCCCGAGGCAGGATACGAACCTGCGACCGTAGCGGTTGCGCGGTTCCAGACTGTAGCACCTAGACCAGGACAGGTAACTGGGGCTTTAACGGCCATGAGGCAGAAAATACCACTGGTGCACTTCACTGATAAGTAACAACCAATTTGATAGTTAAAGACCACACAGGAAGGCAGCTGCAAAATTTCGGCGACTCCAACAAACCATACGCTGCTGCTTGCCGGAACGGCCCAGGAAGTAACAACGGGCAATGAACGAAGAGATGTCACAGCAGCTGAGGTTCCATAACAGGCTAACAGATCACTCAACTTCAGTGTCCAAGTTCGGTGGGCAACGAACTTTGTAGCTCTCGCAGCTAGCGCCTCACAATCCGACCGCGCGTGCACGCTGCCATTTGTCCCAGCCCGACACTCGCGCCACGGAGACTTCCTCCCTGCTCCGTCCTAACCGACCGACTTAATCCAGCATGCAGACAGCATTAAAATAACTGCTCTGGCAAAACCACTCAAACTATACATGCTTGCGCGAAAACGCTTCCACAAACTACTCGAACAATACAAAAATGGTCACTGTGGAACAACAAGGACGGATCACAAATCGACACACACACAGAGAACCCAGAAGCGTCGGCGACCAAATACACGGCGTCCGATGAGACGACCGAGCGAACGACCAACCAAGGTCTTCCCCACTCTGTGTCGGCAACGGTCGGGTAAGTCATGGCTGTCTGGACGTCACTGCTGCTATGTCCCGACTGAACTCCCGACACACGACGACCCGGAAATACTAGCGGTAGCTCCAAAGATATTACGACAGTGCTCTTATCGATAAGCGCTGCTGCTGCCACTCACGGGCAGGCAAGCCAGCAACTTAGTGATGCTTGCAAATCGGATAAGAAACTGGACGGCAGTACCTCAAAGACAAGATGTTAAGTAATAAATGGCACGAACACGAGCCGCGGAGGCCTCCCATCGAGGAAAAGTCCCTGGAAGTTCCGGAAATCGAACTCCGGACCTTCGCATGGCAGCCGTGCTGACCATTCAGCTAAAGAGGCGGATCGTAACACAAAATAAAGTGCTCGAGATTGTGTCTGGAACAGGATAAACACTTTTCATTTCGATAAATGCTACTCGTATGTCTTGATTTTTCGTAACTTATCTCCAGTATCAAATGTAGTGTCAGATCGATCTCTGTGCTCTTTGGTGTTTTTTGACCTTGCCAAAGAGAAAGCATAATTCCATCTGCAAATCGTCATGTCTCATTCTCTCTCTAAGCGATTGTAGGTGCTGAAGATGTGGGATTCGAGCTGTTTGCACCCATGACAACTTGAAGGGCATTGTCTCAAATTTACGGAGCGTTATAAGACCCCTGACCTCAACTCGTTTGCCCACTATTCATATCAGAGAACTGAATTATTTGTAGCATATATTCCAATCTCTTTCTCTCTCTATAGTTTTCACCCACTACAACTCCGTCCATTACGGAGGTTCTTCCATGATGTCTTAATACTTGTACTATCTTCCTGTCCCGTCTTCTTGCTCTGTTTTCCACGTACTTCTTTCCTCGCCGATTACGCAGAAAGACTCATTTCTTACCAGTCCACCTAATTTTCTGCAGTATATCCTCATATCTCAAACTCTTCGTTGCTCTTGCTTTCCGGTTTCTCCGGAGTCAATGATTCACTTCCACACGACACTGCTCCAGACGTACATTCTCAGAAATTGATTCCTCAGATTAAGGACAATGTTTGATACTAGAAGATTTCTCTTGGTCAGAAATTCTCTCTTTGCCTGTCCTCTGATTTTTATCACATCTTTCCATCGACCATCATGTCCGCCCCGATAGCTGAGTGGTCAGCGTGATGGATTGCCGTCCTACGCGCCCGGGTTCGATTCCCGGGTGGGTCGGAGATTTTCTCCTCTCAGGGACTGGATGTTGTGTTAAATTCATCATCATTTCATCCCCATCCGGCGCGCAGGTCGCCCAATGTGGCGTCGAATGTAATAAGATCTGCACCACGCGGCCGGACCAGCACGTAAGGAGCCTCCCGGCCAATGACGCCAAATGCTCATTTCCATTTCCTCCATCATACGTCATTTTGCTTTCAATGTAGCAGATTTCCTTCAATTCATCTACCTCGTAACGTTAATTTTGATGGTAAGTTCACCACTAACTTCACTTCTGCTGCTCCTTACTTTCGTCTTCATTTGGGTATTCCCAATTCTTTGTTTATGCTCATTAAGCTGTTCATTCCATTAAACAAGTCGTAACTCTTCCAGTCTTTCACTGAGAATGTCCTTAGCTGTGAATCTTATCATAGATATCCTTTCACCATGAATTTCAATTCCACTCTTGAACCTATCGCTAATTACGGTCAATGCTTTTCGTTGCACAGATCGAACCTCCGGGAAGAAGGATTGCGACTCTGTCTTACACCCTTTTAACCCGAGCACTTCGTTCTTGGTTTTCCATTCTTATTGTTGCATTTTGGTTCTCATAGATATTCTGAATTACCCACATTTCTGTATGTTGTTGTTGTGGTCCTCAGTCCAGAGACTGGTTTGATGCAGCTCTCCATGCTACTCTATACTGTGCAAGCTTCTTCATCTCCCAGTACCTACTGCAACCTACATCCTTCTCAATATGCTTAGTGTATTTATCTCTTCGTCTCCCTCTACGATTTTTACCCTCCGCGCTGCTCTCCAATACTAAATTGGTGATCCGTTGATGCCTCAGAATATGTCCTACCAAGTGATCCCTTCTTCTAGTCAGGTTGTGACACAAATTTCTCTTCTCCCCACTTCTATTCAGTACCTCCCCATTAGTTATGTGATCTACCCATCTAATGTTCAGCATCCTTCTGTAACACCACATTTCGAAAGCTTCTATTCTCTTTTTCTCTAAACTATTTATCGTCCACGTTTCACTTCCATACATGGCTACCCTCCATACAAATACTTTCAGAAGAGACTTCCTGCCACTTAAATCTATACTCGATCATAACAAATTTCTCTTCTTCAGAAACGCTTTCCTTGCTATTGCCAGTCTACATTTTATATCCTCTCTACTTCGACCATCATTAGTTATTTTGCTTCCCAAATAGCAAAACTCATTTACTACTGTAAGCGTCTCATTTCCTAATCTAATACCCTCAGCATCACCCGATTTAATTCCGCTACATTCCATTATCCTCGTCTGTCTCTGACAGTATTACAATGTCATCTGCGAACCTCAAAGTTTTAATTTCTTCTCCATGGGTTTTAATTCCTACTCAGAAATTTTCCTTTGTTTCCTTTACTGCTTGCTCAATATACAGATTGAATAACATCGGGGATAGGCTACAACCCTGCCTCACTCCCTCCCCAACCGCTGCTTCCCTTTCATTCTGTATAGCTTACTCTCATGTTTCCCATTTCCCACTGCGAATATAAAGGCGGTATGACTACTCTTCAGTCTACCATTGTCAAACGCAACGTGTATGAAGTCCAATACATTCTGTAGAACATAAGCAATGCAGTGATTTTCAATTACTCTAATAAAGGCGTATGAAGGCTTCTGAGTAAGGGTAACTTGCCAGAAACCGGTAAGTCCTTACTCTTCATTTGAATACAGTGGCTCCTAAGAACCACTTTAAACGCCAGTCCGCCTCCGCACGGCGTTAGTTGGACACTGCAGTCAGCCTCCAGGTGGGGCTAGGTCACTCGTGAAAGTTCAGTGCCGCCGCCCACTGTCTTCGGCCACAGTGTGTGTGTGTGTGTGTGTGTGTGTGTGTGTGTGTGTGTGTGTGCGCCACCAGTGATTCAGCACAGCAGAGTCCCTGGGCCCTCCTGTCCTTGCCCTCTGCTGCCAGGCTAAGCGCTGTGTTGTGCGAGAACGCACTACCTCTCTTCAAAAGAGCGCAATACCCTCTGCCGTCGTATTTGGTCAGGCGTTGTGTGCAGTTGATCAGTAAAAGTGGGAGGAGAATTGCAAGTACGGAGGTAAGCAACACGGCTGAGAACGACCGCGAAGCTGCAAATGACGTGTTGACTGACTGAGCCCCACCATCGTCATGTAATTTTAAAAAAGAGAGGAATGCAAATCAGTATTTAAAACCGTGTTGCTTTTGAGGCCATGAATATCTATACGCACTAAAATGTTGAGCTTGGATACGTAGTAAATCAGACACGCATAGGATCACTTTTTATACAAAGCCTATGTGATGTAAAACCTCTGTGCGTTATACACGTTGTATACAAAATACTTGTATATGTGATGTAAACGCGACAGGAAAATGGACCTGTGGCCTCCGTTAAGCAAAGCCCACACATGCAGCCCATACATTCCTTATTAATTAACATAAATTCGTCTGATGGTGGAAAATGTAGTGCGAAACGTTCGCATTCAAAGTTACGTTTCGATAAATGCAGTGCCAGTGGATCAGTATTTGGCACCAAGTCATCATGTTTGTAGTCTAGTGTGTGTGAGTATCGTTTCAACGTGCAATCTTGAATGCATGCACGATGTCATTAAAAACTAGTCGTTACTTTACTGCCCACAATTTTAATATATGAGGCAATTGAATGACGTACGTGCATTTACGATTGTTTATATATCAAAACGATACCTAAAGACAAGAGATTTTAAACATGCCGACTATAAAGCCAAATAATGTTCCACTAGTTACTGTATGTATTCGAAAGTCACTTCATCGTGAAGAGGGGCGTGAGGTGCAGTATATGTCCTGCATAATAAATTTTAAAGGAATCTTATGTCGACGTTTTAGTCACAAACATGGAATTGGTGTGAGCTGCAAAACACCATCTGAATAAAATAATGCCTTTATCGAATTACCGCCTTTCCCTGCACAAGTGGTTTAGTGGAATCGCAGGAAATAATTTTAATAGCAAACAGGTGATAGAACTGAGTACAGTAAAAGAAAAGAGGTGAAGTCTGTGGATAACTTTTGATGGACTACAGCCTTTCTTCGCCGCGGTAGTGGCAGGGTGACGGTCGCAGAGCCAACCCCCATGTCATCTTTTATCCTGAGCAAAGATCTCTGGTACCCACATGATACACCTACATCCATATCTATATTTATATTTCACAAGCTCTGGTGTGGGCGGAAGGTATTTTGTGCATCACCGTCGCTTCTACCCTTTCCCGTTCCAGTCGCGAATGCTTCGCGGCAAGAACGATTGCCGGCAAGTCCCCGTGTTAGCTCGAATGTAATTTTATTTTCATGGTCCTCCACGAGAAATATATTTGTGGACCCTTCTAGGAACGTACGCCATAGGATCTTTTACAGCAAACATCTCCCTGAGCAGAACGCCTCTCTTTACAGCGCCTCTGTGACGCATGCTAAACAAACCTGTAACAAACCCTCTGGTCTTCTCTGTATCTTCTCTGTTTCCTCTATCCTATCTGCTACGGATCCCATACTTAAGAATATTCAAGCATTGGTGGAACGAAGGTTTTTTTAAGCATGCTGGGTAGACCTGGGGTCGCCGTGGACGGGTTGGAACAACGAGGAAAGCTTCCCGCTTGTATTCGCAACTGAAAAAAATGGCTCTGAGCACTATGGGACTTAACATCTATGGTCATCAGTCCCCTAGAACTGAGAACTACTTAAACCTAACTAACCTAAGGACAGCACACAACACCCAGCCACCACGAGGCAGAGAAAATCCCTGACCCCGCCGGGAATCGAACCTCGGAACTGAAGCCGGGACTTCTACGGACATAGTCTGGTGCTATATCCGCTAGATCACAATGACCACATTAAAAATGCTACAGTACTTTAATCAACATAATCTGAAAATTGTGTAATTGGAGACATGTGGGCCTGAATTACATTCTGTGAACAACAAAGCATGAGTTTTGTATAGATGGCACAGTAAGGAGGAATCCCATTTCATTTCTTGTGCTATCTGCTTAGTTCCTAGACAAACGGGAATTACTGTCGTGCTTAGTGGACGCTACTAGTTCTCCATCAGTTACAATCGGCATTGGACCAGAAAGTTGCAGGGGATTGCGAGTATGCGCTGGGCAAAATCATCGGGAAAGGCAGTCGGAAAAACAACAGGGACCTAGAAGGACTCTCCAACTTCATCGACGAAGCAAAACATACTCAAGGATTCCTATAAAAAATTTCGTGGCTGCAACTCTCTCCCTTCCTAAAAGTTCGTTCCAGATGCTGGGAAGGAGGTGGAGAGAGGATTATTTTCAGTCATCACCAACACCACCAGAGAGAAAGAAAGAACACCTTTACATGAGAAGCGCCACTGAGTTCTTGCCAACATATCGCCATGCGTCACGATTCTAGCTGCCCAACACAGTGTGCGTAACTACAAATTGTCCCCGGCTTGCTTACGTTGATACAAAGTTCCGCAAAGTATTCCAAACAGACTCTACAGAAATGAAATGGTGCCGAAGAACGTGTTAACTGAATAGTTCTTTAATGTAGCGTCCTACTCACAGCATCTCAGCGTGGTATGTGCAAATCTGTTTTGAAATTTCTGATACATCAGCAAGATATCGTTCTTGAACAGTCAAGTTTGAGTTATGTCCCTCAGGCTCCTTCTCATGAAGCAGTGCAGAGCGAAAATGGATTTCTTGTTGTCTTACTTACTTTAAAATAAATCAAGCTATCAGATGATTTAACAGTTTGCTACGCCTTGATCTATTAGGTTACTGGAGTGTAACCGAAACAAAAGTCACTCGGAAGGTGGACGAAAGGTATACGACCGAAATATCATTCGAAGAGACTTGACCAATATCTGAGGGATAAATTATTACGCCACGGAAGATCAAGATAAACGCGAGAAATTCTATCCCAGTGGCGGTACGAAAATTTTCGATTTCATGTTATTTTTTAATTTTTTATTTCAAACGGTCTAATTACAATTTTGACATGACAGTGTCGCCAAAATAAAAGTGAGTAGATGATGGAAGTTGGATTGCTACTCTTACGGCGCATGAAATATTTTCCAGGCCACCCTGTACATCACTGTAATAAAAGAACGCTGAGTACAAAAATTGTAATAATAATTTATTGTTTGTATAACATTTAAATTTAAAATTTATAACGATCATGAATTATGGAAAACTTGGATTCATTTTTTTTTTTTTTATTTCGTGTCTCCTTTCGGTGTGCTGCGCTCTTCCTCTGTTGACAGTAAACAGCGCGCTACATATGCGGAATCTGTACTCACTGATTGCCTCTTTTATCATAACTCGCAGCCGAACGAATGAATTGATTCCAGATCGTTCAGCGTAGTTCTTTTACGAGGCGAGCGGATTCGGAAGGGAACTGGCCAATTGACGGAGGTTAAGTGACTGCCCGCCGTACCCACGCGCTCTCCACTACGAAGCTCTAGATGCGTTTGCTGTCGGAACGCAGACATCACTCTTGAGCAAAGAGAAAGAAATAGAAATACTGACGCTAATGATTTCTCTGAAAAATCGAAGAGGAATTGGAGAATGTTCCATTTTTATTTCCATGCTAAATGTGATCACACCGTACAGAAAATTGGTCTCTCCCAGAATATATCGCACTAAACTGGACAGCATTTTGCAACAAATTACGTGAAGTTAGCGAAAGCGATTCAGATAGCCGTAGCGTAGGTGCAATCACAAAGGAGGGGTATCTACATGTGGTTGCTGAAGTGGGGGAGCAGCCATTTCAGTGGTTGCAGACCAAAACGGCCTTGGTGTGGTGGTATTGCGAACGGCTGACAGCAAGGGGAAACTACAGCCGTAATTTTTCCCGAGGGCACGCAGCTCTACTGTATGGTTAAATGACGATGGCATCCTCTTACATCTACATCTACATGGATACTCTGCAAATCACATTTAAGTGCCTGGCAGAGAGTTCATCCATCCACCTTGACAAATCTCTATTATTCCAATCTGGTATAGCTCGCGGAAAGAACGAACGCCTATATGTTTCCGTAAGAGCTCTTATTTCCCTTATTTTATCGTGGTGATCATTTTTCCCCATGCAGGTCGGTGTCAACAAAATATTTTCGCATTCGAAGGAGGAAGTTGGTGATTGGAATTTCGTGAGAAGATTCCGCCACAACGAAAAACGCTTTTCTTTTAGTTATGTCCAGCCCAAACCCTGTAGAAATTTCAGTGACACACTCTCCCATATTTCGCAATAATACAAAAGGTGCTACCATTCTTTGAAATTTTTCGATGTACTCCGTCGCGCCTATTTGGTAAGAATCCTACATCACGCAGCAGTACTCTAAAAGAGGAAGGACCAGCATAGTGTAAGGAGTCTCCTTAGTAGATCTGTTACATTTTATAAGTGTCCTGCCAATAAAACGCAGTCTTTGGTTAGCTTCCCCACAACATATTCTATGTGTTCCTTCCAAATTTTGTTCGTAATTGTAATTCCTAGGTATTTAGTTGAATTTATGGCCTTTACATTTGACTGATTTATCGTGTAACGGAAGTTTAACGGATTCCTTTTAGCACTCATGTGGATGACCTCACGCTTCCGTTACTTAGGGCCAACTGCCAATTTTCGCACCATTCCCTATATATATTTTCTAAATTGTTTTGCAGTTTGGTTCAAAAAATGGCTCTGAGCACTATGGAACTCAACTGCTGAGGTCATTAGTCCCCTAGAACTTAGAACTAGTTAAACCTAACTAACCTAAGGACATCACAAACATCCATGTCCGAGGCAGGATTCGAACCTGCGACCGTAGCGGTCTTGCGGTTCCAGACTGCAGCGCCTTTAACCGCACGGCCACTTCGGCCGGCTTTTGCAGTTTGTTTTGATCTTCTGATGACTTTATTACTTGATAAACGACAGCGTCACCTGCAAACAACCTAAGACGTTGGTAAAATATTCCGGAGGTAAAATAGTCCCTCATTCAGATCTCCAGGCTCGGACTACTCATGAGGATGTCGTTATCAGAGAACGAAAACTGGCGTTCTACGGATAAGAGCATGAAATGTCGGATCCTTTAATAGTGCAGGTAGGTTACAAAATTTAAAAAGGGAAGTGGATAGGTTAGAATTAGTGCCAAGAAGAATAGGACTTCTGGTCAGGTAAATATAAGGTTATAATGACCTCAGTTCAACAGAGTTCACAAGTTTATTCACGTACGTTCGTAACCTTCCGCGGCCAGTGTCATTGCAAATACAATAATTTTGCGTATTAGGCGGCGTCATTAACAAAAAAAGAAAAAAAAGACGCTAAAGCAACTAAACTACCAATAAATTCAGAGAACATTTCTCGTAGAGGAAACAGCGATCTGGTAAAAATGCTTTAAAGACAGTCTTGACAACAATAAAATATTTATTTGCAATGGTTACCGGTTTCATTCAGAATGTGGCCAACTTTAGATCGTTTATACCCTGAGGGTAAGTGGTGGCGGTGAGAGGACGAGGTGTTCCGGCTCTACGAACGTCAACTGCGCACTTGACGTCCGCGGAGTCACACCACCTGATTCGTTCACCGTCACCACTTACGCTCAGGGTATAATGGTCTGAAGATGGCCACATTCTGAACGAAACCTTCCAGAACAAATGGTTCAATTGGCTCTGAGCATTATGGGACTTAACATCTGAGGTCATCAGTCCCCTAGACTTACAACTACTTAAACCTAACTAACCTAAGGACATCACACACATTCACGCTCGAGGCAGGATTCGAACCTGCGACCGTAGCAGCCGCCTGGTCCCGGAGTGAAGCGCCTAGAACCGCTCGGCTCGGTGAGTATGAAACGTGGTACTCTGTAAAGGCCACCTGTCACCAATTAGCGGACGTCCAGTTGGAGTACAAATTCCAGCATGGGTCGCCAGTCAACAGCTGTCAGCTTGGGTGTATGAACCAGGCGTATGCTGTAGAGGCCCATACACAGCAAAGTTAGGTGAAGGGTCGTTGAGGAGACTCAGAGGGTAGCGTCTCGGTTCATCTGTGCCGTCAGTTGCTCGACAGCTGCACATGTATTCGCTCTTGGACATCTCCGCAGCCATCGTTCACCCCTGTCATAGTTTTCCATGCACTGCATACTTTAACCAGTGCAGCAAGCGAACAGTTTACAATGCTTCCACCCTTGGCCGGAAAATCTCCTTTTGTATGTCAGTTAAATCGCATTACTGAAACGACAGCACTGTTTTCCACGTCCCTCTCCCCCCCCCCCCCCCCCTCACCGACATGCTTCATATAACTTCGATTGTTAGTGCTGCCATCTGCCGTCTATGAGTGGTTGTTGCACATTCACCTCGAACATATGTGCTGGTCATATTAATGTGAGACTCTAGTTCAATACATAAGTGATGGTATTCTTAACTTTCTCCCTTCGTGTTGATGCCATGCGAGCAATAACCTCCTTTCCCCATTTCGTAGTGTTAATATGAGAAGGAGTTGGTCCTCGTCTGGACTACTCATTCCTGTACAAAATTTGGACCTTATGTTTCCGAAGAAGAGAAATTTGTTAACATCGAGTATTGATTTAAGTGTCAGGAAGTCGTTTCTGAAAGCATTTGTATGGAGTGTAGCCATGTATGGAAGTGAAACAGGGACGATAAATAGTTTGGACAAGAAAAGAATAGAAGCTTTCGAAATGTGGTGCTACAGAAGAATGCTGAAGATTAGATGGGTAGATCACATAACTAATGAGGAGGTATTGAAGAGAGTTGGGGAGAAGAGGAGTTTGTGGCACAACTTGACTAGAAGAACGGATCGGTTGGTAGGACATGTTCTGAGGCATCAAGGTATCACCATTTTAGTATTGGAGGGCAGCGTGGAGGGTAAATATCGGAGAGGGAGACCAAGAGATGAATACACTAAGCAGATTCAGAAGGATGTAGGCTGCAGTAGGTACTGGGAGATGAAGAAGCTTGCACAGGATAGAGTAGCATGGAGAGCTGCATCAAACCAGTCTCAGGACTGAAGACGACAACAACAACAACAACAACAATAAAAACCGAGCGAGGTGGCGCAGTCGTAGCACACTGGACTCGCATTCGGGAGGACGACGGTTCAATCCCGCGTCCGGCCATCCTGACTTAGGTTTTCCGTGATTTCCCTAAATCGCTCCAGGCAAATGCTGGGATGGTTCCTTTGAAAGGGAACGGCCGACTTCCTTCCCCATCCTTCCCTAATCCGATGAGACCGATGACCTCGCTGTTTGGTCTCTTCCCCCAAACAATCCATCCATCCAACAACAAAAGGATATAAAATGAAACTACACTATGCAAAAGGACCGTATGGATCACACGAGGAGTCGCTGCTCTTGCCTTGGTGGCGTCCCTGGCCACTGAACGCTGCGACCATTCGCTAGGGCCGAGTCCCGTAGACAAGCCGCGTTCTGTCTGGGCAGGCCTTAGCGCGCTACCTGCATGCAGCTTGCGTGGCCTTCACGCGCATCCGCCTCCACTGCACCGATACGAAGACGCAGTGCATCGACGTCAGGCTGCGTCCACCGGATGAGGTCTCCCACCTGCATTTGTTCTGATCTGATATAAAGAGTTTGTTGCGGTCACCTTCGCTTCAGATGGACTGCTGTGGTTCAAAATGTTCAAATGTGTGTGAAATCTTATGGGACTTAACTGCTAAGGTCATCAGTCCCTAAGCTTACACACTACTTAACCTAAATTATCCTAGGGACGAACACACACACACACCCATGCCCGAGGGACTCGAACCTCCGCCGGGACCAGCCCGTGACTGCAGTGCCTGAGACCGCTCGGCTAATCCCGCGCGGCACTGCTGTGGTTCCCACCAACCTATCGTGCCCATAACGCCTAAACGGGATAACAGCTGCACCACCCTGACAACCGGAAGACCAGCTTCTCACCCCTCCGTAGCCGTCAGGTCACTCTCGACTGCTACAGAGTGAAGGGCAGGGCAAAGACTAAAGATGAAGCCAGTGACAGTGTACAAATAATACTAGTTAAACCTCTTTTTCTTATTCAAATTTGTTTGTAGCACAATACGATCTGCTGGAAAGACATGTTTAGATCAGATCATCTCCGTCGATTTGCTCGGTGTTATTGACGGCATGATTTCGTGTTTCGAGCCATGTAGATGATTTATTACGTGATCTTGGTGCAGTGGTAACAGCGGTTCCCGTCCGATAACCGAAGTCAAGCGCTGTCGGGCTGGGCTAGCACTTGGATGGGTGACCATCCAGTCTGCCGAGCGCTGTTGGCAAGCGGGGTGCACTCAGCCTTTGTGAGGCAAACTGAGGAGCTACTTGAGTGAGAAGTAGCGGCTCTGGTCTCGTAAACTTGCATACAGCCGGGAGAGCGGTGTGCTGACCACATGCCCCTCCATATCCACATCCAGTGACACCTGTGGAGTGAGGATGACACGGCGGCCGATCGGTAGCCTTAGGTCTTCATGGCCTGTTCGAGCGGAGTTTAGTTTAATTTACTTAATGTTTTGACGAATGACACAGCGGTGGGGTGTTTTCTTTCAACACACCACGGCCATTTTCCATCTACACTTAACGTTATCAAGTACGAAATGTTCTTCCATCTCCAATGATCTAGACATTGGCGTGATGTTAAATGCTAGTATGCCGACGGCAGTAGACACTCTGACTTTGCTTCGCAACGCAATATTCGTGTATGCAACAGTAAAATGTTAAAACAGTGTGTCAGAGTTCATGCTTAGCATTGTGTATCTAGGGAATGATAATACAACGTTCACAGTTTTCCATTACCATATTTGGCCTGCTGACAGCTGCTTTTGTGTATCGCTTGAGCCCATGTTTCATTCGGCCGTTTCCTTCTTCTTCTGCTTCGTACTAAGGACTGCTCCTTCCTTTTTTTTCTGCTCGGTTGTCTGTGTCTCGCATATACCAGTACGAAATCATTCTTTTCCTTATACCCTTTCTGCGATGTACTGAAATGTTTATTATGCTAGAACAAATCACTAACATCAGACTAACATAAGTGTGTGTTAGTCTGACGTTCGACTTCTCAGCTGAACATTTTCAACACAATACGTTGTTAAATAAAAGCATGCTATTCAACTGCCCCATCCTTTTCACAGTTCTAAATTCGCTTCGAATTTTTCTGTTAACATTGAGTTTCGTCTCTAAGATCCTGTACCGGTATGGGATAGCCATCTAATGGCAGTATCAATTACTTTTTTTAATCTGTGGTGTCATATATCGATACCACACTACTGACATCTTCTAGTTGGCAGTTGAATTGCAAGTTTGCATCAGATGCTAATAGCAGTCTTGTGAGATCCGGCAGACCCAATGTTGCATGCCCGCTGAACCTCGCATCCAGCAGCTCTGTACTGTGAGCGCCCTCTGCCGCCACAATGTAGGATGGCCAGCGGCGGCCACTCAGCTCGCTTGCCATTTTGCCGTGTGACATGATGCAGATGCTCCAACGCCATCGTTCATGCTTTGGTATGAAGAACTTCTTCTTTGTTGACATCGAGAGTTTATTTCTTGCTATATTATTTCTAACGAGTCTTTGTCCACTTGGAGAAATACAGTTTAAATTAATCTTTTGTTTACTGTGTTAACTAGCTTGCTAAAACTTTCTGCCCCTGTCCTGCTTTCCTACGACGCAAGTTGCCCCATTAACCCTCTCTAGCCCACCTCCTCTTACAACTGTGTACGAAGACGCACACAACAGAATCACTTGGAGTTTTTGACTCGTTGGGTAGGTGCCTTTCATATACCCTATGGAATAGGAAAACAGAGAATAAGTAGCCTAAATTTATGAAAATTGTGCCGGCCGCTGTGGCGGAGCGGTTCTAGGCGCTTCAGTCTGGAACCGCGCTGCTGCTACGGTCGCAGGTTCGAATCCTGGCTCGGGCATGGATGTATGTGATGTCCTTAGGTTAGTTAGTTTTAAGTAGTTCTAAGTCTAGGGGACTGATGACCTCAGATATTAAGTCCTATAACGCTTAGAGGCATTTGAACCATTTTTTTATGAAAATTGTAGGGTAGGAAGAACTCCTCCACAAACTATTGGAAATTGAAGCACATTGACCATTCAGAAAATACCAAATTGAAAAACACGTCCACCATTTTAGTAGATTGTAGGGTCTGCGGCATTCAAGTCTAAGGATATTAATCAGTACATAATAATTTCTGATTGAGGTTATGTATACAATATTCCATAAAATATACTACAAGTAATGTGTTGAAAGTCAGTTAATTTTCACATAAAGTTTTAGAACCACCCTCAGTTTTGAGTTTCAGAAATAGTCACTGAATGGATTTGTTTTTAAATTAGAAATAAATATTTTAAAACGGCATGTAAGTCGCCGTTTGTCTGATAAAAACATCACGGTGTTGCCAGCATTATCGGTGGAGTTCCGCAAGCAGAGAACCTAAGATCTAGCTGTGACGTTCCTCTGAAATTTGCAAACAAAATGTTTCTCTCACTTTGTACTTCTCCCACATTTGTATATTTAGAAACTGTCACGTTTCATCGCAATAAACACAGCCAGAACTCCGCAGCAAAGAAACTGATGCACAGTAGACTGCTTGCACAACGTGGCAACGTATGGGCTCGTGAAAGAACAGAGCGACGTCACAAAGTGTCTCCTAGTGGGATTCGGTCTACAGTCCTTCATGATCCGATTTACGTACCGGCAGAGGCAGCGCGTATGCAGCAGGCTGCTCTAGCCTTCCCATGCAGAGCCCCGGGCACCGAGTTCCTGGAAGCTGAAGGCTCCGCTACGCCACGTTCTTGGCAAGCGGCGCGTGCCGTGCATTAGGTGCCGGCAGCGGCAGCGGCAGCAGCAGCCGGTATTGTACGCTGCGGCGTGTAACGGGACGGGCGACCCCGCGGTATACATCGGGCGACCCACACGGAGCACGGAGAGAGCGTTTTCATTTGCAAGTGGCGCTGCGTGGGTCTCACATTGTCTCACACCTGTTCTCCGGCACGCGGCGTTGGCGGCAGATTTCTCAATAACAGCACAGTGGCCGTGAACAAATGTCAGCTGACAGCCACCAAGGCGTTCGAAACTCGACGTTGCAGTACCGTTGTTCTGTCAGTTTCTGGCAGTACAGGGTGATTCTAAGAGGACTTCACAACTTACCTTTCTTGTAGAACTATAGAGACGACTTGGACGTGTTAAGGAGCCATGTTGCAGGGAAATAATGCACGTTTCATTCACTTATTGTTGTTATGATCGTGTGGGTGCTATTCGGTCATTCTGCGCAACGGCTTAATCTGAGATGTACCCTTTACCCTGTGGCTCCTGCAAGATGCAATTTCCACCTCCACGCTGCTACAGAAGTCAGAGAGACGCTCCTAACGTTCTAAAGAGAAATTCCTAAAAAACTTTCAGCAATTAATATCTTCTGGAGCCGTCAGCTAACAGTAAATGACACAAAAATGCACAAAATTCCTTACCTAACTAGTGGGATACTTGGGTACTGGAGTAGTGCTAGTTAGTGTAAGAAAAACATGAAACTAACAAAAATTATTTATATTGCAAAAATTCTGAGAAATCACAATGGCACTTTTACTTATGAACTGAACAAGTTATTTCTGGGTTCTTTTCGGAATGTGAAGTTACCTCTTAAGGATAGGATTCCATAATGAAATTTCTATACAGTGTTTAAGATTGTTATCGATTTGGCAGAATAGCTGAGAGCCGCGCCTACTCAACTTGAATAATTATCCGTTAAAATGTTGCTAGGTATGGTGGATGCTGTCGCGTGTGAAATGTAGTGAAGTTGTACTGTTGTGGAGGAAATATGGGGCTCGCAAGTGCTGTAGCGCACCAATACCGTAAGTTGCGATGACTGCTGTCTGCGCCGCTCGCTGCTGACAAATAAGATAACTCTCGTTCTATCTGGATTGACCTTCACCAATCAAACTCTCCCTACACCTTGATGAAGTCAAGGACTCCTATTCACCCCTAGTCTAACTATTGGCGTGCTACACCGGTCAGATAACCAGTCCTCCGCGATGTCACTCAAAAATTCGCTCGCAGGTGTTTAACTATAACTCTGTCCGTTCACACCGCACAATAAGTGTGGTTGCCAACACAGTGAACTATGCTTAATCGCAATGACTCAATATAGAGTCGCACTCCGATTCGTTCTCGACGTGCTCTCCCAGTGAAGTGCTGAGGATAGACTTGTTCCTCGCTCTTTGAGTACACGTACGAGCGCACACGCTCTCGTTACGTGTTCTCGCTCCAAGAGCGACAACGGAACGGCCCCTCTCCACGCCAGACGTGAAGGGGTATATCTTTCGGTCTCTTCCATTACTCCTTCAGCTCAAGGCGTCAGGAATATCGTCTGACAATCAGCATTGCTCTTCTGAAACAGGAGAATGACGTTTCGTTGAAGGCGACCAATCCGGAAATCTGTAGCATTGACGTTTGGCGTTTGCTGTCTCCCTGTGAAAACTTCTGTAATTGCGTGCTATGTTTGTAAAGAATGTGTAGGCTTGGCGCTCCCATACAATGTAGCGGAATTTGCTTTTAAGCCGAACATGGGGTCATTCTTCCTTTCACTCGGGCAAATGCTGTCTGCTCTACAGGCGGTCGCCGGCTGACGTAGATAGGTTGAGTCGTCCTCTGAAGGGACCGTCCTCCCCCCCCCCCCCCCCCCCCCCGGCGTGCGGTTTGCGTCTCCCGAAATAAAATCCCCTGCGACTGTCGTGTCTTGAATGTGTGTGTGTACGCCAGCCTCGAGTATTTCAATCTCGGTGCGCATTTCCGATTTGCTAGTTATTAGCATATCGTTTACATGAATTCATACAGCATTGACTTCATCTTATCCAGTTTGGGTTCGAATGAAGCGTCTTTATGTGTGGAATATGATTGTGAGGGCGGAATATGTAAGCAATGAAGGTCAGGAGACCACGGCGTCTTACATTGTAGCTCCAAATTCTGCCATTAAGAACGACAGGAAGAAGCAAATCAAAATTCCTTAAGCGAAACTAAGGTGTAAAGACACTTCGTTTTTGATGAGAAAACCATAAACGGCTTTACACTGAGGAGACAAAAGTCATGGGATGTCCGTCCTCCTCTTGCCGGCGTTGTGCAGCAACTGGACGTGACATGGACTCAGAAGTTGTAAGTTCCCTGCAGAAATATTGAGCCACCATACCTCTTTAGCCGTCCACAATCGCGAAAATGTTGCCGGTTCGGGAGTTTTCGCAAGAACTGACCTCTCGATTTTGTCCCATAAATAATAGATGGGATTCAAGAGGGGCGACCTGGTTGGCCAGATTATTCGCTCGAATTATCCAGAATGTTCTGCAAGCGAATCGCGAACAATTGTGGCCCAGTGACAGGGGCACGATCGTCCATATAAATTCCATTGTTGTTTGGGCAGAAAAAGTCCATGAGTGACTGAGAATTGTCTCCAAGCAGCTGAAAATAATATCCAATCAATGAGCCGGCCGCGGTGGTCTAGCGGTTCTGGCGCTGCAGTCTGGAACCGCGGGACTGCTACGGTCGCAGGTTCGAATCCTGCATCGGGCATGGGTGTGTGTGATGTCCTTAGGTTAGTTAGGTTTAAGTAGTTCTAAGTTCTAGGGGACTTATGACCTAAGATGTTGAGTCCCATAGTGCTCAGAGCCATTTGAACCCATCCAATCAATGATCCGTTCAGTAGGACCATAGGGCTCAGTACATTTCATGTAAACACAGCCCACACCATTATGAAGCCACCACCAGCTTGCACAGTGTCTTGCTCACAACTTGGGTACATGGCTTCTTGGGGTCTGCGTCACACTCTAACCCTAGCATCAGCTCCTATCAACTGAAATCTGGACTCATCCGACCAGGCCTCGGTTTTCCAGTCGTCTGGGTTCCATCCAGTATGGTCACGAGACCAGGCGAGTCGAAGCAGGCGATGTCGCGTTGTTAGCAAAGGCATTCGCGTTGATCTTCTGCTGCCGTAGCCCATTATCACCAGATTTCGTCGCAGTGTTGTGGGGCGGCGGGTGGAATTAATTGTTATATAAGTGTTCCTATTATTTATGCTGTTGTTTTGCCGTTCTCAACACTGGCTCTCTAACTACAATATTGGCAACCAGAAAGTGATCAGCAAAACGTGAGGCCTGTAATTAGAATTCCTAGTGCCCACTTCATCTGAGAAATACACTTATAGCTACAGCTTATAGCTTTGAGAAATTAGGAGATTGTCTGGGATTCATAATCAAAAACGATTTCCTAAAATAGTTGAGTATATTCTGAAAGTCACAGATGAAAAAAAAAGAAGAATCTACACAATCTAACTAACAGAGCAGTTCAGAGTCTAATGCGCTGATGCCACTATAACTGTCCAAATTAAATATTTATATCAATGCTCGCCATAATTTGATGATAATGTTCATCAAACGCCACGCTAAATAATGGTATAATGTCTGTCCCGCGGCGGCACGTGAAAATACGACATACGCAAACTGAAGATCGATAATTAAAGTCATCCCAGAATTAACACTTCGCTCGAAAATGATTTCATGGTTACACATATCTCCAGTAACTTAATACGGCATCCGAGGCTGGTTATAGCAATGATACCGACGCGACGCGACTCCCGACACAGATGGTGTGTTATTCAGCGTCTGGAGAGAACTGGGGCCTTGCTTCCTCTCGCAGCGTTCTTATATATAAAGCCATGGTGCGGGCGGCTAAGGGAACGCCTGATCAAATCGGCTCTCCCGACTAGCCGCTGGGCTAGTAATGGCTCTGAGCACTATGGCACTTAACGTCTATGGTCATCAGTCCCCTAGAACTTAGAACTACTTAAACCTAACTAACCTAAGGACAGCACACAACACCCAGCCATCACGAGGCAGAGAAAATCCCTGACCCCGCCGGGAATCGAACCCGGGAACCCGGGTGTGGGAAGCGAGAACGCTACCGCACGACCACGAGATGCGGGCGGCTAGTAATGCACCACCTTAAGTTTCCGAATAAATCATGGCTTCCTTTGCTGATGGCAGATGAAGCTCTCAATTTAAAGGCGCAATCAGCACACACGTAAGTAGTCATAATAAAAGTCTGACGTGGCTAAGTAAATTATTTTTGGCGAGAGAATTTATTTAATTACACTACACGCAGTAGACGAGCTCTGAACTTGCCCTTTGGAGATACGCTATCGCTATAGTTATATAGTTATTCAATTGAAACTTATCACATCTTTATGATTATAGCGGATCTCCATGCTACTTAAATATAAACAACCTAGCCTTATTTATTAGCCTACTTAATCTATCTTGCTTCCTTAATTTTTAACAGAAAAACCAGAAAATCATGAATTTCAACTAAAATCTTAATTTGTGAGATCCAGAAGACTGTTTCTATTAAATAATTATGAAAAAGGAACGTAATATAAATTTTTAAGTCTCTAGCTCTTTTCTGTTGCGCCAATGATTTTTACAGAAAAACGTCCAAATTTCGAAAATGGTTAAAGTTATCGAACTGATATTCAACACATATTAATTGAGTATTACTCCTGACATGCTAGAAACATTTTAGGTTATTTACTTGATTTTTAAAGTATTGCGCAACATTTATGACGTCAGAGCTAGTTACAGCGGACTGGCTGGCACACAATGGAAAGACTGATGTGAATTTATTACGGCGTGAGTAGGCTGCTTCCCTGCAGTGTCCTAACGGATACGTTCGTCGTACGTCCCACATTGATTCCTGCGGTTATTTCACACAATGTTGCTTGTCTTTTAGCTCTGACAACTCTACGCAAACGCCGCTGCTCTCTATCGTTAGGTGAAGGATGTCTGGCACTGCGTTGTCCTTGGTGGGAGGAAATGCCTGAAATCTGGTATTTTTGGGCCACTCTTGACACTGTCGATCTCGCATTACTGAATCCCCAACGATTACCAAAATGGAATGTCCCATGCGTCTAGCTCCAACCACCATACCGCGTTCAGAGTCTGTTAATTTCCATCGAGCGGCCTTAATCGCGACCGAAACCTTGTCACTCGAATCGTCTGAGGACAAATGACGGCTCCGCCAATGCACTGCCCTTTTATACCTTGTGCACGCGATACCACTGACATCTGTTTATGGACATATCGGTATCCCATGACTTTTGTCAACTCAGTGTATGCGTCTGAACACGCTCGATGATTCTTTGTGGCTATGGGAACATAGCTACTTCCCATGATCACTTCCGGCGACAAGGAGCACCATCTGTTTATCTTAGGGAAGTGCAAGATGTTCGATAATGACTTTATAAATCGCTCGGTTGGCCGAGAGGAAGCAGTTGCATTGTCGCCCTGTTGTGGAGGCTTCACTCTCCTCGTTATTTTCCTATGGGGTTTGATTAATGGTCGGGCGCATGTCACCACATTACCAGTGGCTCTCCCAGAGTTAAGAAGTCGATTTATTGCCGCGTCTGAAGAGGTGACGCCATATGTTCTGATTAAATTGTGGATAGAAACTGATTTCAAATTGGACTTTCTGTACTTTTGATGTATGACCAGTGGTAGTTACATTCAGCTAAAGTAAAAGTTAAAGCAGAAATTAAAGGTGAAAGTGAATGTAAGGGATGAAACTTGCAGTATTCTGCTATAAGATGACACCTATGTAACACTTCTCAATAAGATTCTGTACGTAAGTAAAGTTGTAAAGTCCTTTTAGAATTAATCAGTACTGTATTACTGTTTCTAAAATGATTTCTATGTGCAACAGAAGAAATACAGTTTATTTCCTGCTGTACAGCTGTTGAGCACGTGAAGGCCTGCCTTTTCTGGCTGCGCCCCTTCTATTGTCCTTCGTCTATTGCGGTACCAGCGTTGGTTCCAGGTATCCAATTTTACCTGCCTGGAGAGCGTAGTCGTTCTTTCCGTAATGATTGCTAATGGATTTTGGTAGGCACCTGTTTTGCTGACTTCAACGGCAGCTGATTTTTCCTGGATGGCCGCCCGGTATTTTCCAGTACTTGACAGGAACCAAGGCTTTGCTGACGTGTACGTGCAGGAAATGTCCCGTGGACTAGCTTGAATTGTGTTCCTGAAAATAAATAGCTGAAATGGTTAAATGTAAAAAAAAAAAAAATGCCGTGGTGCTGCATGCAGCTCGTAAAATCGGTGGTCAGCCAGTAGCTTTCGCGGAGTAAAGGAAACAAATCGACTATCATTTGCGGCAGAGGTCGTGTTTCAAAGTATTTTTCTGAAGTCGGTAGACAGTGTTCGTTACCGACAAACCAATTTATTTCTCGAATACGCAAAGCCTGTAAGAATCCTGAGCTCGCGAGTGCTAGCGTGAAATTCTGATACAGGCATTTCAGATTTTCTGGGCGAGTGAAGAGATTTAGTGAGTGAGCACAGGTTCAGTACGATTCAGAGCAGATCGCAAAGCCAATACCTAGCCGGTGGTGTTGATTCAAAGTGAAGGACTAGGCGAAGTTTAAAGGAAGTCAGTAAATACCGATAGTTTCTGTGGAAACTGAACGCGTTGTTGTTGTTGTTTATCGGCAGAAGTTACTGCCAATTGGAGATGGTGTACGGTCTGATGTTGGTGTTAAGATCTTTCAGTCTTTCCATGAGTATGTTGTGACAAGGCATTTATTAGTGGCGCTCAAATGTGTGTGATTTCTTAAGGGACCAAACTGCAGAAGTCATCGGTCCTTTGACTTAAACACTACTTAAACTAACGTAAACTAATCTATGCTAAGAACAACACACACGCCCATGCGTGAGTGAGGACTCGAACCTCCGATGGGCCGTATTAGTGGGGTAGAATTAGTGAAATTTCAACCCTGCCTTATGGGTCAGATCTACGCTAGTGACCCTTATTTACACTGGTTTAACAGTGTGACAGCTCAGTGGATTAATCCGGGTGCGCCAGTAAACGTTACCGAGTACAGAGCTGCCCAAGGCCAGGAATACATCTTCACAGAGTGCCACAACAGCTCCGAAGGCAGACGAAAAGAATGTTTCATGGATTTCACCTCAATATCTTAAAGCATCTTCAATGTTCTTATATACACATTTCCAGTGATTGAGAGAATTTAACTTACGTATTGTTCCATTACATTTATAGGTTATAAACAGTACTGGCACCTCATTGCTTAATATTCGTTTTATTTTTAACAGCGTGTGATGGATTTTCTCTACACGTGCTCTTGCTTCTCTGCTGGTACAGATGCTGTTCTGCCTCCAGAATGTCGGCTCAGCGCATAAACTGTACACTTTCCCATCAAACTAACCTGCTTTTTTTTCTGTAGTTTTGGGGTGTTGTCAAGGTCGGGGACTACAGGAGATTTCTGACGATCGGACGGGTAGCATCACTAAATAACGAAGAGGTACTGACACGGAGAGAAAGACTTTTACACACAATTTGACGAACAGAAGAGATACAGGGTGTCAGGACACATCACGAAGCGTCCGGGAATAACTGACAAGGTTTTCTAAAGATTTTGGTAATAGAAAGCCTGTGTGTGTGTGTGTGTGTGTGTGTGTGTGTGTGTGTGTGTGTGTGTGTGTGTGATAGAGAGAGAGAGAGAGAGAGAGAGAGAGAGAGAGAGAGAGAGAGACAGAGATCATTTATCAGTTACTTGTTGATTTGATTTTTGGATGTGGTAGTACGCTTGCACTGACATGGGACACTTGTTGCGAAAACTTGTTATGATGTTTCCAGGCCATTCTCTATATCTGTGGAGTCATAATTATGTTGTTTTTAAGCCTTCCCCGCGCCAAAAATCGGACCACGTCCGGCATTCTAATTTTCTGTTATGGGTCCAATGTCGGACGACGTTCGATACTGCATTTGTTACATTTTTGCCTGCTCTGCTATCGCACGCAGCCCAACGCGTTTCCTCACATAGCAGCAAAACTGTCCATGACACAGCTATGACCTGTATAGTAATATTATACGAGCTAATATCTAGTTAAGCGATCTTTCTCTACACTTTCTTTGTTTCTATGAAGTCAACTGACAGAAGACGTATGAGTGAGGATAATGTGGAGACGTGGCTTTCGGAGGATGGAGAGTTTATTGGTGCAGTGATTTAAGTCTCACTGCATCTGGAAGAAACGACTGAGAAGCAAGCGACGATAATGTGCAGTCCTTTGCATGTAAATAGAATGTTTATGATGAACATACTCTTCTAAATTTTCTGACAGCAGAGAAGCACATTCCCTCAAAGTGCTCGGCCAGCAATGGGACACAAATATTTCCTGCTTTTTTTTTGTTATGGGCAACCTTATTCGTGAAATTGTAAGAACAATAAATATGTATGCAGCAGAGAGAATACAGAAAGTGAATCTACTATAAAAATTTCAGTGTGTTTCTTTTCAATTTTTGCGTAATAAGTATCATGGCTTTGAACTGAAAGGTGGCATTTGGTTAATTTACTGCAGATTATCGGATCCGAACTAGATTCTTCAAAAATTTCACGTGTCGTCCATATTTCGGGTATTCACTAACCTCATTTCCCATCGACAATAAATAGTCAATGTGCAAAAAAGAGTAGTGAAGATACGGCGTAATACTTCGAACACTGTTGGAGACTGGGGGTTATTTATTGATTTATCACTTAAGTATTAATAAAAAAATCAATGTTTTTTTCTGCTTCAGTCCATGTCCGGGGATCCAGTCTTGAAGCGAACTACCATTGATTCGCTTGCGGATTCAGACTTACTCTTCGGAACCTACGGAAAAGTAAAACAAGGTAGCCACTAATCCATTAGGTGGTCTGCTGTACTGCCTTAAGCACCGCGGGTCTAAGGTTCTAGCTCTTTTCGAGAGCAGTCGCTACAGTGACTACACCCATTACGAAGTCGCATGTCTCATTGTTCTGAGTGAGAAACATCGCTGCTCATGGTCCCACTGCAGTGACATTACAGTGTCCCTGACATTAAGAGCAAGACTTAAACACTGACGGATAAAAGATCGCAATACCAAGAACGTGTTGTGTGACATAAGCAAAAGCTGGTAGGCGTGTTTCTACATCAGAAGCATGATAGCTACTCAGATTTCGCGCAAGTCGCATTATGGTGGAGCTAGTAGCGCTATTCTGAGGATACAAATCTAAAACTAAAACTCGTCCCGCACAGGCCATGAAGGCCCAAAGGTACCGACTGGCCGCCGTGTCATCCTCATCCCACACCCGTCACTGGATGCGGATATGGAGGGGCATGTGGTCAGTACACTTCTCTCTCGGCCGTATGTCAGTTTCGGAGACCGGAGCCGCTACTTCTCAGTCAAGTAGCTCCTCAGTTTGCCTCACAAGGGCTGAGTGCACCCCGCTTGCCAACAGCGCTCGGCAGACCGGATGGTCACCCATCCAACACTGGTTTTAGGTTAGATGGCCTTGGGCAAGTACAGAAAGGGCAACAGCCTCAACGGGTGCGGGGCAAAGTCAGGACATGCGGGGACCAAGCAGCAATCGGTATTGTAATTGTCAACTGTCGAAGCTGCGTTGGTAAAGTACCGGAACTTCAAGCGCTGATAGAAAGCACCGAAGCTGAAATCGTTATAGGTACAGAAAGCTGGCTTAAGCCAGAGATAAATTCTGCCGAAATTTTTACAAAGGTACAGACGGTATTTAGAAAGGATAGATTTCATGCAACTGGTGGTGGAGTGTTCGTCGCTGTTAGTAATAGTTTATCCTGTAGTGAAGTAGAAGTGGATAGTTCCTGTGAATTATTATGGGTGGAGGTTACACTAAACAACCGAACTAGGTTAATAATTGGCTCCTTTTACCGACCTCCAGACTCAGCAGCATTAGTGGCAGAACAACTGAGAGAAAATTTGGAATACATTTCACATAAATTTTCTCAGCATGTTATAGTCTTAGGTGGAGATTTCAATTTACCAGATATAGACTGGGACACTCAGATGTTTAGGACGGGTGGTAGGGACAGAGCATCGAGTGACATTATACTGAGTGCACTATCCGAAAATTACCTCGAGCAATTAAACAGAGAGCCAACTCGTGGAGATAACATCCTGGACCTACTGATAACAAACAGACCCGACCTTTTCGACTCTGTATGTGCAGAACAGGGAATCAGTGATCATAAGGCCGTTGCAGCATCCCTGAATATGGAAGTTAACAGGAATATAAAAAAAAGGGAGGAAGGTTTATCTGTTTAGCAAGAGTAATAGGAGGCAGATTTCAGACTACCTAACAGATCAAAACGAAAATTTCTGTTCCGACACTGACAATGTTGAGTGTTTATGGAAAAAGTTCAAGGCAATCGTAAAATGCGTTTTAGACAGGTACGTGCCGAGTAAAACTGCGAGGGACGGGAAAAACCCACCGTGGTACAACAACAAAGTTAGGAAACTACTGCGAAAGCAAAGAGAGCTTCACTCCAAGTTTAAACGCAGCCAAAACCTATCAGACAAACAGAAGCTAAACGATGTCAAAGTTAGCGTAAGGAGGGCTATGCGTGAAGCGTTCATTGAATTCGAAAGTAAAATTCTATGTACCGACTTGACAGAAAATCCTAGGAATTTCTGGTCTTACGTTAAATCAGTAAGTGGCTCGAAACAGCATATCCAGACACTACGGGATGATGATGGCATTGAAACAGAGGATGACACGCGTAAAGCTGAAATACTAAACACCTTTTTCCAAAGCTGTTTCACAGAGAAAGACCGCACTGCAGTTCCTTCTCTAAATCCTCGCACAAACGAAAAAATGGCTGACATCGAAATAAGTGTCCAAGGAATAGAAAAGCAACTGGAATCACTCAATAGAGGAAAGTCCACTGGACCTGACGGGATACCAATTCGATTCTACACAGAGTACGCGAAAGAACTTGCCCCCCTTCTAACAGCCGTGTACCGCAAGTCTCTAGAGGAACGGAGGGTTCCAAATGATTGGAAAAGAGCACAGATAGTCCCAGTCTTCAAGAAGGGTCGTCGAGCAGATGCGCAAAACTATAGACCTATATCTCTGACGTCGATCTCTTGTAGAATTTTAGAACATGTTTTTTGCTCGAGTATCATGTCGTTTCTGGAAACCCAGAATCTACTATGTAGGAATCAACATGGATTCCGGAAACAGCGATCGTGTGAGACCCAACTCGCTTTATTTGTTCATGAGACCCAGAAAATATTAGATACAGGCTCCCAGGTAGATGCTATTTTTCTTGACTTCCGGAAGGCGTTCGATACAGTTCCGCACTGTCGCCTGATAAACAAAGTAAGAGCCTACGGAATATCAGACCAGCTGTGTGGCTGGATTGAAGAGTTTTTAGCAAACAGAACACAGCATGTTGTTATCAATGGAGAGACGTCTACAGACGTTAAAGTAACCTCTGGCGTGCCACAGGGGAGTGTTATGGGACCATTGCTTTTCACAATATATATAAATGACCTAGTAGATAGTGTCGGAAATTCCATGCGGCTTTTTGCGGATGATGCTGTAGTATACAGAGAAGTTGCAGCATTACAAAATTGTAGCGAAATGCAGGAAGATCTGCAGCGGATAGGCACTTGGTGCAGGGAGTGGCAACTGACCCTTAACATAGACAAATGTAATGTATTGCGAATACATAGAAAGAAGGATCCTTTATTGTATGATTATATGATAGCGGAACAAACACTGGTAGCAGTTACTTCTGTAAAATATCTGGGAGTATGCGTGCGGAACGATTTGAAGTGGAATGATCATATAAAATTAATTGTTGGTAAGGCGGGTACCAGGTTGAGATTCATTGGGAGAGTGCTTAGAAAATGTAGTCCATCAACAAAGGAGGTGGCTTCGTTCGACCTATACTTGAGTATTGCTCATCAGTGTGGGATCCGTACCAGATCGCTCTGACGGAGGAGATATAGAAGATCCAAAGAAGAGCGGCGCGTTTCGTCACAGGATTATTTGGTAACCGTGATAGCGTTACGGAGATGTTTAATAAACTCAAGTGGCAGACTCTTCAAGAGAGGCGCTCTGCATCGCGGTGTAGCTTGCTCGCCAGGTTTCGAGAGGGTGCGTTTCTGGATGAGGTATCGAATATATTGCTTCCCCCTACTTACACCTCCCGAGGAGATCACGAATGTAAAATTAGAGAGATTAGAGCGCGCACGGAGGCTTTCAGACAGTCGTTCTTCCCGCGAACCATACGCGACTGGAACAGGAAAGGGAGGTAATGACAGTGGCACGTAAAGTGCCCTCCGCCACACACCGTTGGGTGGCTTGCGGAGTATCAATGTAGATGTAGACGTAGATGCAGAAGTGCTAGCCCAGCCCGACAGCGCTTAACTTCGGTGACCTCATGGGAACCGGCGTTACCACTGCGGAAAGGCCGTTGGCCGAGGATACAAATTAGGTTTGCAATAAATACACGCTCGTTCGTGAGTTTTAGTTACCCTTAAGATTGGACGTGGTAAGTTGTTAGTCAGGAACGCCTTTAAGGTGGCAAAGACGCCGTTATCAACACCTCACTGAGTTTGAAAGAGATTTGTAACAGAACTTCAAAAAGCTGGATGAGGTACTGCAGAAAGACTTTGCAGGAATGTAGCTACAGTAAATGGTTGCTGGCAACGGTACTCACGAGAACGTCAGGTCGCAAGAAGGCCGGGCTCCCGAAGGCCGCGTGGCATTACGGAGAGGGAACACCATCGTGTGTGGCATGTGGCTCTGGCGCACCGTATTTGTGCAGCAGAAATATGAGAAGCAGTTGGTGTGGTATCAGCGTTCGATAACACACTTGCTAGGGTTTGCAGATATCGACAGCGGTCAGCATTAGTATCGCTGGACCCGCGAGTCGCGACCAGCGCCGTAAGAGCCGCTCCGCGGCTTGTACCAAGTTCCTAGCGAGTTCTCGTCCACTCTAGCTCGGGATGTCAAGTAGTAAAGTAGCACAGCCTTCAGTTGATAGGAAGCAAACTCTAACAAGGCGCTTGGTAATGTATGGCCTAAGTGAGGCCTCAATAGCTATCTACAGGATGTTACAAAAAGGTACGGCCAAACTTTCAGGAAACATTCCTCACACACAAATAAAGAAAATATGTTATGTGGACATGTGTCCGGAAACGCTTAATTTCCATGTTAGAGCTCATTTTAGTTTCGTCAGTATGTACTGTACTTCCTCGATTCACCGCCAGTTGGCCCAATTGAAGGAAGGTAATGTTGACTTCGGTGCTTGTGCTGACATGCGACTCATTGCTCTACAGTACTAGCATCAAGCACATCAGTACGTAGCATCAACAGGTTAGTGTTCATCACGAACGTAGTTTTGCAGTCAGTGCAATGTTTATAAATGCAGAGTTGGCAGATGCCCATTTGATGTATGGATTAGCACGGAGCAATAGCCGTGGCGCGGTACGTTTGTATCGAGACAGATTTCCAGAACGAAGGTGTCCCGACAGGAAGACGTTCGAAGCAATTGATCGGCGTCTTAGGGAGCACGGAAGATTACAGCCTATGACTCGCGACTTGGGAAGACCTAGATCGACGAGGACACCTGCAATGGTCGAGGCAATTCTTCGTGCAGTTGACGATAACCCTAATGTCAGCGTCAGAGAAGTTGCTGCTGTACGTGGTAACGTTGACCACGTCACTATATGGAGAGTGCTACGGGACAACCAGTTGTTTCCGTACCATGTACAGCGTATGCAGGCACTATCAGCAGCTGATTGGCCTCCACGGGTACACTTCTGCGAATGGTTCATCCAACAATGTGTCAATCTTCATTTCAGTGCAAATGTTCTCTTTACGGATGAGGCTTCATTCCAACGTGATCAAATTGTAAATTTTCACAATCGACATGTGTGGGCTCACGAGAATCCGCACGCAATTGTGCAATCACGTCATCAACACAGATTTTCTGTGAACGTTTGGGCAGGCATTGTTGGTGATGTCTCGATTGGGCCCCATGTTCTTCCACCTACGCTCAATGGAGCACGTTATCACGATTTCATACGGGATACTCTACCTGTGCTGCTAGAACATGTGCCTTTGCAAGTACGACACAACATGTGGTTCATACACGATGGAGTTCCTGCACATTTCAGTCGAAGTGTTCGTACGCTTCTCAACAACAGATTCGGAGACCGATGGATTGGTAGAGGCGGACCAAGTCCATGGCCTCCACGCTCTCCTGACCTCAACCCTCTTGACTTTTATTTATGGGGGCATTTGAAAGCTCTTGTCTACGCAACCCCGGTACCAAATGTAGAGACTCTTCGTGCTCGTATTGTGGACGGCTGTGATACAATACACCATTCTCCAGGGCTGCATCAGCGCATCAGGGTTTCCATGCGACGGAGGGTGGATGCATATATCCTCGCTAACGGAGAACATTTTGAACATTTCCTGTAACAAAGTGTTTGAAGTCACGCTGGTACGTTCTGTTGCTGTGTGTTTTCATTCCATGATTAATGTGATTTGAAGAAAAGTAATAAAATGAGCTCTAACATGGAAAGTAAGCGTTTCCGGACACATGTCCACAAAACATATTTTCCTTCTTTGTGTCTGAGAAATGTATCCTGAAAGTTTGGCCGTACCTTTTTGTAACACCCTGTATATGTGTGCAGCCAAGAAGAATTCTGTACAACCAGTTAAGTACAATATATATCATTTTTACCAACGACTTCTAATTATTTTAGTCGTTGCAGATCCAGACCATGCAACCAGTACCTTATCGACGTTACGGACAAACCTGCTGTGATTTACATGTTTCTATGTAGCATTGGCCACAAGTCAACATTGGCGACCACTCGTTCGTCGTCATCATAGTAGATAGCGCCGAAAGTTCCATGCGGCTTTTCGCGGATGATGCTGTGGTATACAGAGAAGTTGCAGCACTAGAAAATTGCAGCCAAATACAGGAAGATCTGCAGCGGATAGGCACTTGGTGCAGGGAGTGGTAAATGACCCTTAACATAGACAAATGTAATGCATTGCGAGTACATAGAAAGAAGGATTCTTTATTGTATGATTATATGATAGCGGAACAAACACTGGTAGCAGTTACTTCTGTAAAATATCTGGGTGTATGCGTACGGAACGATTTGAAGTGGAATGATCATATAAAATTTATTGTTAGTAAGGCGGGTGCCAGGTTGAGATTCATTGGGAGAGTCCTTAGAAAATGTAGTCCATCAACAAAGGAGGTGGCTTACAAAACACTCGTTCTACCTATACTTGAGTATTGCTCATCAGAGTGGGATCCGTACCAGGTCGGCTCGAGAGAGGAGATAGAGAAGATGCAAAGAAGAGCGGCGCGTTTCGTCACAGAGTTGTTTGGTAAGCGTGATAGCGTTACGGAGATGTTTGGCAAACTCAAGTGGCAGACTCTGCAAGAGAGGCGCTCTGGATCGCGGTGTAGCTTGCTGTCCAGGTTTCGAGAGGGTGCGTTTCTGGATGCGGTATCGAATAATTGCTCCCCCCTACTTATACCTCCCGAGGAGATCACGAATGTAAAATTAGAGAGATTCGAGTGCGCACGGAGGCTTTCCGGCAGTCGTTCTTCCCGCGAACCATACGCGACTGGAACAGGAAAGGGAGGTAATGACAGTGGCACGGAAAGTGCCCTCCGCCACACACCGTTGGGTGGCTTGCGGAGTGTAAATGTAGAAGTAGATAATAGTTGGCACCATAGTGACACAGCGAACCGTTACAAATCGGTTACTTCAAAGACAACTCCGAGCCAGACGCCCTGTAGCGTGCAATCCGCTGACCCCAAAACACTACAATTGGCGACTTCAGTGGTGTCATGCGAGAGCTGATTGGAGAGCAGGGTGGAGGTACGTTGTGTTTTCTGGTGAGGGCTTATTCTCCTCGGTACCAGTGATGGTCTTGTGTTGGTTAGAAGGGGGGCAGTTGAGGGTTGCAACCATCCTGTCTGCGTGTTAGACACACTGGACCTACACATGGAGTTACAGTTTGTGGTGCCACTTCCTAAGGTAGCAGGACCACTCTCGTCGTTATCCCACACACTCTGACTGCAAATCTGTATGTCTGGTGATTCGACCTGTTGCGCTGCCATTCATGAACAGCATACCAGGGGGTAGTTTCTAACGGGATAGCGCTTGCCCACATACCGTTGTTGTAACTCAACATGCTCTACCGTTCCATCTTCAGATCTGTCTTCAGTCGACAACATATGGGACATTATCGGACCACAACTTCAGCGCCACACACAAACAGCTTTAGCATTCTCTATATTGACCGAAACCAGATTCAGAAGGATATAGGTTGCAGTAGGTACTGGGAGATGAAGAAGCTTGCACCGGATAGAGTAGCATGGAGAGCTGCACTAAACCAGTCTCTGGCCTGATGACCACAACAACAACAACAATATTGACCGACCAAGTGCAACAAGCATGGAACTCCACCACTCAAACTAACATTCGGCAGCTTTATGACACAATGCATGCAGGTTTGCATGCTTCTATTCAAAATTCTCGCTACTACACCGAATATTAATTCATATTTACAGTGGATTATTACGCACTTATATTAGCCTGTGTTCTTGGAAGGAGAATCACTTTAATATGTTACCTAGACGTATTCTCTTAGTACATTAATTATACTTCTGTGCTGCGATATTTTTTCCGTCGGTGGATATTGAAGTCGGATTAAAAAAAAGAAAATGGCTTTAGGTGTTCTGTACCTCCCAGAGTACCGTTATTGTTGTTGTTCTGGTCTCCAGTCCTGAGACTGGTTTGATGCAGCTCTCCATGCTAGTCTATCCTCTGCAAACTTCATTATCTCCCAGTACCTACTCCAACCTACATCCTTCTGAATCTGCTTGGTGTATTCATCTCTTGGTCTCCCTCTACGATTTTTACCCTCCACGCTGCCCTCCAGTGCTAAACTGGTGATCCCTTGATGCCTCAGAACATGTCCTACCAACCGATCCCTTCTTCGAGTCAAATTGTGCCACAAACTTCTCTTCTCCCCAATCCTATTCATTAGTTATGTGATCAACCCATCTAATCTTCAGCATTCTTCTGTAGCACCACATTACGAAAGCTTCTATTCTCTTCTTGTCTAAACTATTTATCGTCCATGTTTCTCTTCCATGCATGACTACACTCCATACAAATACTTTCAGAAACAACTTCCTGACACTCAAATCTATACTCGATGTTAACAAATTTATCTTCCTCAGAAACGCTTTCCTTGCCATTGACAGTCTGCATTTTATATCCTCTCTACTTTCGACCATCATCAGTTATTTTGCTCCCCAAATAGCAAAACTCCTTTACTACTTTAAGTGTCTTATTTCCTAATCTTATTCCCTCAGCATCACCCTACTTAATTCCACTACATTCCATTATCCTCGTTTTGCTTTTGTTGATGTTCATCTTATATCCTCCTTTCAAGACACTATCCATTCCTTTCAACTGCTCTTCCAAGTCCTTTGCTGTCTCTGACAGAATTACAATGTCATCGGCGAACCTCAAAGTTTTTATTTCTTCTCTATGGATTTTAATACCTACTCCGAATTTTACTTTTGTTTCCTTCACTTCTTGCTCAATATACAGATTGAATTACATTGGGCATAGGCTACTACCCTGTCTCACTCCCTTCCCAACCACTGCTTCACTTCCATGGTCCTCGACTCTTATAACTGCCATCTGGTTCCTGTACAAATTGTAAATAGCCTTTCGCTCCCTGTATTTTACCCCTGACACCTTCAGAATTTTAAAGAGAGTATTCCAGTCAACATTGTCAAAAGCTTTCTCTAAGTCTACAAATGCTAGAGACGTAGGTTTGCCTTTCCTTAATCTAGGTTCTAAAATAAGTCGTACGGTCAGTATTGCCTCACGTGTTCCAATATTTCTACGGAATCGAAACTGATCTTCCCCGTTGTTATTACCGTACTAAAAGCCATCATTCACTCCGTTCATAATAAGCAAAGATAACCCGAGTGCCGAGGAAAATTGAAAGCTCAAACTACGACCAGCTGACGCATCCTCAAGGGGAGAGAGAAAAGAGAGTATACTCCAGTTGCTGTTAATTATCTCGGGCAGTGATTCTTATCTCGGAAGCGCCCGAGAATTCTAAAGACCAGCTGGCACGTTCCTTTTTTTTACTTTTTTTTTCTAATGGATCTCCTCCAGTGGTGAGGAGAGCAGGCAGCTATTGGGGTACGGCCGTTCCGCCGGCTTACCACTCTTTCACGGGCGAGCACTCAGCCGGCAGCAGCGAGGGCCGCATAAAGGACGGAGGTCCTTTGTAGGAATATGGCGGTAAAAGCCAGGGTCAATCGGGACTGACTTTGAAGGCACACCCTCTGCCCAGGAGCGACCGGGGAGAAGCCACGCGGCTGCGACGAGAGGGCGCTACTTAGGCCCCGCCGAGCTACGGCGAGTTCTCTCCGAGTCCCCTCAGGTCAACGAATACCAACCGCAGTTGGCTGCTGACGGGATTTCACAATGCTGCGTCGGCCTTCACATCAGCGCCGCGTGGTTTCACTTGACATATCTCCTAAATCTGTAAGCTCTTAGCTCCGGCGTCGTTTAGCCGAAAAATTATTGTGCGGTGCTATTTACTCCTTTGCCAGGAACTGCTTCCAATTTTAATATGTTCCGTAATCTCTGTGAACCGCTTGGGAAGTCTCAGTCCATTATCAGCAGTGAGGTCTTTCGATAGATCTTGAAATAAGTCAAGCATTAAAAAAGGTAACTTACATGGCTTGTCCTTCCGTTATGATATGTTCACCTTGGAACTGCTTCCAATTTTAATATGTTCCGTCATCTTTGTGAACCGCTTGGGAAGTCTCAATCCATTACCAGCAGTGAAGTCTTTCGATAGATCATGAAATAAGTCAAGCATTAAAAGAGGTAACTTATATGGCTTGTCCTTCCGTTATGAAACGTTCAGCTTAATTTGGAAGACATCATTCACCGTACAAGTTGTTGTAAATACTAAACTTTTGCTAAGTTTACGTTGTGCCTTAAAACTGCACTTCATGAAGGTCTGATGTACTCACAAAATTGGAAGCATTAAAACCACGATGATGATCTGAAACCGAAAGCGTTAGTGAGTAATGATACAGTTTTAGAACACCCGGGTGTCATGATCATTATAAAATGCGTACTGCCTTTTGATAATTGCCTTGTAACAATGTTTCATTACACAAAAACCTGGCCGGCCGCTGTGGCCGAGCGGTGGTTGGCGCTTCAGTCCGGAACCGTGGTGCTGCTACGGACACAGGTTCGAAACCAGCCTCGGGCATGGATGTGTGTGATGTCCTTATCTTAGTTAGGTTTAAGTAGTTCTACGTTCTAGGGGACTGATGACCTCAGATGTTAAGTCCCATAGTGCTCAGAGCCATTTGAACCATTTTTGACTGGATGGCCTTAGATGTTAAGTCCCATAGTGCTTAGAGGCATTTGAGCCAAATGAACAAAAACCTGCATCAAAACAGCGAGAAAGTGCAACTAGGGATGGATATTGGGACTATCCCACAGGTGTCACCTTTCACATATTAGAAGCACACTTTTAAAAATGGCTCTTTGCAATTACTAATGTTCGTATTTAGTTTATGATACACGTTTCATTTTGTTCACGTAAGTCATTGCCAGTTGTTTTTTGTCTGATTTTTTTCCTTGCATTTAATAGGGTCGTCAGATTGTACAAATTCCAGCTATTCCTTCATTTGACTCTGGTATTTTAAGCTCGCATTTCACGTTGGTTTGCATCGCTACATATATCTTGACGTGAAATATTGAAAATGGGGAAATACTTGGAAAACGTGCTAAGGAACGCCCCTTCTAAATGTAAGGAGGGTCAGACATTATTGCTACCATTGACTATGTTTTTACGAATACAACGAAACACGTGTAATAAAGTAAACAGGCAGTTTTAACAGTTGCGAAGACGGATTTTAAATGCAACTACAGAACATACTACCATACAAACACTTTGGAGAGACGGTGTTGGAAAAGAAGGCAGATATAGAAAGAGGTATGAAACTTCAAATGGCATTACGAATTACGTGGATCGAGTACAGCAAAAAAGTGAAATCGCCCAAAGCGAGACTGCAACATTACAAGACAGCTTTTCTTTCAGAAGCACCATATGTATCGGAGACGATAACTGTTGGGAGGTACTCGTAAGTTGCAGAAATCTACGAGCGTGAAATTCTCAGGTAAATACGTGACCCCCAACAAAAATAAGTTTGGGAGGACATCCTCCATGTACAAGTAAATAGATAAGTTCACTAATATCGTGCGCAAGACTGCTAAAATTCTAGGGCTTTATTTATAGAACGTCCAACAATAGGTTTATCAAAAGACTAATCAATTTATCACTTCAAAAATCAAAATTAGCTGGTTAAAAGAAATTGTATGCATGACATTGTTGATTCTTGTATGTTACGCAGACAGCTTTCCCTGGAACTACAAATGTTCTGAAGATGTTCGAAGACTGAACGAAATGTATAATCATTATAAAACCAAATGCTTCAATAGGCTGCAATAAATAACGTTAGCTTGAGTCATACTTTCGCCAAGGTTCAAGTCATTAGATCATTTTAAATTCTAATACTCTTAAAATCCAGACTAAAAGCTTGAGAGCTGTTACTTGGTTCAAATGACGCCACTTCCCCCAACACGTCGGTTTCTGAGAAAATTTTCATTTAGGATATCAGTAATTTATACCTCGTTTTTCGTCTACGCTGTTGAAGTTCATCAGTCTATGGACATATTGCATGCTGTTGTGCTGCATCCACTAACTAAATGATTAATTTCATCATAATTACCATGGAGTCAGTGCATTTCCACTTTCACATGTGACATGCAGATTTTTGTGTAGTTCATAATGTTAAATAAAAGACCTTTCAGCCGTCTAAACTTTCAAACTGTTATTTTATTGGGCCTCCAGTTCGGGTCATTTGTCACACCATCTCACGCCCTCTGACCAACGCGCACGACGATTCCAGCCTCGGTTCCGGTCAAAGACTACAAGCTATAGATATGTCCTCCAGAAGCGATCACTTCAAACATCTCTCGATGTCTGTGTGAGATATATGGCCGAAACTGGTAGCCCAATAAAATAATAATTTGAAAATTTAGACGGCTGAAAGGTGTTCAACATGAACTTCTGTACTGAACAACCGAGGTCCCAAACCATCTCTGAAAAGACGGACGTGCAGAGATTTGCATAGTTCTTGAAGCACCAGATGGTGGCCACTAGGACATTTTCTATTTCTTTCGCACTAGTTAAGATTACAAGACTAAAATCGAGGTTGTTCTGTAATACTCTCGAGCTATAATAAATGTTCTCGAATGTTCTGGAATATTCTCGAACGTTCTAGAATTCGCCTTCGAATCCACACTCATCGCATAGATCCTCTACTACGGCAAAATCGTCTTTACCGGCATGATGTGCAACAGAGTAAAGTCAGAGGCACAACTCATCGAAAAAATGTATCCGCTTATACGAGGTGCATTCAAGTTCTAAGGCCTCCGATTTTTTTTCTCCGGACTGGAAAGAGATAGAAACATGCGCATTGTTTTAAAATGAGGCCGCGTTCATTGTCAATACGTCCCAGAGATGGCAGCACCATACGGCAGATGGAATTTTACCGCCAGCGGCGAGAATGAGAACTGTTTTAAATACTTAAAATGGCGACATTTTCCTTACTTGAACAACGTGTAATCATTCGTTTTCTGAATTGCGTGGTGTGAAACCAATTGAAATTCATCGACAGTAGAAAGAGACATGTAGTGATGGAGTTATGGATGTGTCGAAAGTGCGTTCGTGGGTGCGACAGTTTAATGAAGGCATAACATCGTGTGACAACAAACCGAAACAACCTCGGGCTCGCACGAGCCGGTCTGACGACATGATCGAGAAAGTGGAGAGAATTGGTTTGAGGGATCGCCGAATGACTGTTGAACAGATCGCCTCCAGAGTTGGCATTTCTGTGGGTTCTGTGCACACAATCCTGCATGATGACCTGAAAATGCGGAAAGTGTCATCCAGGTGGGTGCCACGAATGCTGACGGACGACCACATGGCTGCCCGTGTGGCATGTTGCCAAGCAATGTTGACGCGCAACGACAGCATGAATGGGACTTTCTTTTCGTCGGTTGTGACAATGGATGAGACGTGGATGCCATTTTTCAATCCAGAAACAAAGCGTCAGTCAGCTCAATGGAAGCAAACAGATTCACCACCACCAAACATATTTCGGGTAACCGCCAGTGCTGAAAAAATGATGGTGTCCATGTTCTGGGACAGCGAGGGCGTAATCCTTACCCATTGCGTTCCAAAGGGCACTACGTGTAACAGGTGCATCCTACGAAAATGTTTTGAAGAACAAATTCCTTCCTGCACTGCAACAAAAACGTCCGGGAAGGGCTGCGCGTGTGCTGTTTCACCAAGACAACGCACCCGCACATCGAGCTAACGTTACGCAACAGTTTCTTCGTGATAACAACTTTGAAGTGATTCTTCATGCTCCCTACTCATCTGATCTGGCCCCTAGTGACTTTTGGCTTTTTCCAACAATGAAAGACACTCTCCGTGGCCGCACATTCACCAGCCGTGCTGCTATTGCCTCAGCGATTTTCCAGTGGTCAAAACAGACTCCTAAAGAAGCCTTCGCCGCTGCCATGGAATCATGGCGTCAGCGTTGTGAAAAATGTGTACGTCTGCAGGGCGATTACGTCAAGAA